>NC_069386.1:1879090-2192272 GCF_027475565.1 Acinonyx jubatus | reverse complement strand
CTCTGTTTAAAGATCTAAAGGGCTACTGTCCTCTCAGAAATGATCACATGTTAGAAGGTCGCTCACAAGAACAAAATATCTTTCCTTGGCTCCCAGGGGCGCCTGGTCACTCTTGGGCAAGGATGTCCTGGGTGGAGTGGTTTCTCATCAAAGGAGTCTCTGTGGGATCCCCATGAACATTTGCTCAGTACGGCGCCCTTCCAACACACAGAACAGAGCCCTTTTGTTCCTGCTCCCAAGGTGGGCCTCCCCTTGGAGCTGAGGACTTGTCACTGAGGTCAGGGGCTAGCAGAGACATCTCAGACACATTTCCCCTTGTTCCTATCAGAGACGGCAGCATCGAGCAGCAGTTCTGTGGGTAGCGTGCCCATCGTTAGCTGGCCTACAGTCTCTACGTTGACCAGTCCCACTGGCGCCTGAGTGCGGAATGAGGTAGACTGGCAGCTACCCATCTTTGAGGTATTTTTCCCAACAATGAAGATCAGCCGTGTAACTTCAAGAGTTAAGCAGCCAACCCTCAAATATGGAAATACCCCACGACCCCCAGAAAGTAAACCCAGGATGAATTTGCAGAGTTCTGGGACACTGTGTCCTATAAAGCGAGATGATTCTGGAGACGAAACTCCTCCCCAGGGGCTAGAAGGGTCCGTTGCTCTCTTAGGGTCACTGATCTTGACTGTAGATCCCTGATTGCTGGCAGAAGGTTCATGCTTCTGGAGTTTGCTGACTGCCTCCCACGTAAATATGAGCCTTTCCATTTTTTCTTTGAACTGAAACACCATAGTGGTTCCAGTCCAAGGCAACCACAAAATATAACCCTACTGTCCTCCAGATCTGAGGCTTGCTTCCGGTGGTTGGGCTGATGACAATTCAGCAACAGGCTTTGATCTGTAAGTCACAAGGATGAGCAACTAGGCCTGGCACAGCAGTTCTGGGATGGTCGTGTGAGATGCTGAGGTCACACACCTCCTGACATGGAGAGGAAGGGTAGGAACCAAAAACCTAGGGATCCTTCTCAAGCCCTCCTGTCCCTATGACCTCAGTCACCTGTATTTCTACCTTTCCAAACACCCCAACATGCCCATTCTTGTTGGCTATGCCCCAGTTCAGAATACACCCCCTACATTGGAATATACAAAGCCCTAGAGACTAGTAAGGGTATTTTTGAAAAATATTTTTAACAAATGGGGGCATCTGAGTGGCTCGGTCAGTTAAGCATCTGACTCCCTCTCAGCTCAGGTCATGATCTACTGGGTTCATGGGATTGAGCCCCATGGTGGGCTCTTCACTGATTGCACAGTCTGCTTAGGATTCTCTCTCTTCCTCTCTCTCTCTCCCCCCCTCCACCCCTCCAATGCTTTCTCTCTCTCTCTCTCTCTCTCTCTAATCTATCTATCTCATCTCAAAAAAAACTTTAAAAAAATTTTTAAAAGAATATTTTTAACAAATAGCTCTGGGACAACTGGATATCTACGTGAAAAAGAATGAAGCTGGACCCCTTTCTTACAACACACACAAAAATTAACTCCAAATGGACCATAGACCTATGTATGAGCTGCAACTAAAAAACCTCTTAGAAGAAAACACAGATCCTTATGACCCTGGGTTAGGAAAACACTTCTTAGACATGAACCAAAAGTAAAAGTGACAAAAAAAAATGTAGAAAATGGGCTTCCTTGGAATTACAAAATTTGTGCTTCAAAAGACGCCGTCAAAGAAGTGAAAAGACAACCCACAGAATTGGAGGAAATATTTGCCACTCATACGTATGATAAGGGACTTGTATCAAGCATATATAAAGAACTCCTACAACTCAATAATAGAAAGACAAATAATTTCAATTGTTTAAGTGGAAAAAGGATCTGAATAGATATCTTCCCAAAGAAGTTACACAAGAAGCATCTGAAAAGATATTCAACATGATTACCCATCAAGAAAATGCAAATCAAAACCATAGTGAGGAGGCGCTGATTCAAGCTGGCAACTAGAAGGATCCTGAATTCACTTCCCCCAACAGACACGTGAAATCTACTGCCACATGTGGACCAAAAACAAAAACCTAAAAACTGGTGGAGAGACCGCTTTACATCAGACAAATGAGGGAGTGGGGGGGGGGGGGGTAGGAAAGTCTGAGACACAGTCCCATAAACCCACTCATGAGGGGGCGACCCACAATCAGGAGGGGGCCCAAAACTTTGAGCTTCCCACTGAGGAGTGAAGAGCTTATACCTGCCACATCGGACACCCCAACTTTTAAGGCTCCTGAGAGATAAGCCTTCAAAACACCTGGCTTTGAAGAGCCCTGGGGTTCATGCCCCCTGGACCCCTGGGGTTGTGGTGAGCTGAGGACCAGCTGCCATCAGGCTGGCGCACGCCCATCGCCCCAAGGCCCAGACTTTATGCGAAAGACACTCATTTTTTTATTTTAAAGCGTTGGCCTGAGGGCCAGGGGTCTGTGGGAGTCCAATCAGGGGACAGAACTGGTGCGCGCCCTCTTCCCACCCCATCTGCCGCCGGGCACTATTTTTCCTTCTTCTTTCTCTCTTTTCTCTTTTCTTTTCCTTCTTTTTTCTTCTCCGTTTTCCCTTTTCAGCAGGTGTCACCTCTGTGCTCCCTCTGTGCAGAGAGAGAGGGAGAGACAGACTCCACGCTGTTAGCATAGAGCCCGACATGGGGCTTGAACTCATGAAACCTTGAGATCATGACCTGAGCCTAAACCTAGATGCTTAACCGACTGAGCCACCCAGGCGCCCCAAAAGTACATTTTAATTGGGCGAATTGTATGGTGTGCGAGTTATATCTTAATAAAACCATTTTCAAAGGACTGTTCATTTATTCATTCGCAATATCCCTGTCCTCCACGGCTCCTCCTGCCGGCGTGATGTTGTAAACATGCAAACGCTATTCATGAGGCTGACTGAATGTCTGGTGGGTCTGCCTCTGACAGGGTCAAGGTCAAATGTGAGCTCCCCGGCGCCTCGTCCTTGCCCCCAGTGAGCCACACTCCCTGCCGTGGACCTGCTGCATCCTGTCCCATCTTGCTGCTGCTTATCCTTGCTCCTGGTCCCTTTTCAAGAGTAAGTTTAGGCGTCATGCCTCCGTAGTGACGTCTCCATGCAAAACAGCTGCCTCCAGAACAAATCCAGAACTCTCTCTGCGAAGCAGACCCAAGGAAGTCTTCAAAGCAGGAAGGCACTGAGGTGGTTGTCGGCCATTGTTTTAACGCCTGGTAGGACAGCCCTTCATCACATGCCTGTTTCACATGATAACACTATGTTGTCTAGTTAACAAGTGATGCCTCCCTGCTAGCTGTGTAAGAGCTCTCCTAAATTTAAAAACTTTTCCCCCCCAAAAATTTGAATATTCTTCTCCCCAAACAGGGTTTATATTTCCTCTCACTTAATAGAAATGCCTTCCGTAGAGTGTTGTCGTATCAGGTCTAGTGGGATGGTCAAAAGAATTAAATGAACTAATGTAAGCAAAGCACCTGCGTCGGTGACCAACAAGCACCCCAATGTTCCAAACAGTCACCGAGTAGTGCCAATCTGTTTCCCAGATAGTCCTCCGTTCACATTCTCCTCTTCAGAGACTGGAAATACGCTACGGGAAATAACTGGAAAAAAATGCACGAACGTGCGTAGAGATATGTCCACCTCGCTGTCGGTGGGAGAAGGCGATGGTGAGGTGGCACCTAGGGTGTTTTGGCAGTAACCGGTCACTTTGATCCTTCTGCTAAAAACAAGTCAAAGGGTTGGAGGGGATGGGAAACAGCAAATACCGGTGAAAATAGCAAAGGAGTAAAAACACCCAGGGGCCACACAGTGAACAGAGGCTGCCCCTCAAGTTTCCTGGCAGGTAAGCAGCCCAGAAGCCAGCTGAGGCCCTGCGATCACTTTATGAACCGGCTGAACTTGAACTTCACCTTCTAGAGCTTTATGGGATATCGGGAGCAGAAGGGAAGTCCCGGCTTCTTCTCAAGATGTGAAGCTTAATAGGACGCAGAGGGAGCTTCCCCCCCCCCCCCACACACACACACATATTTACATCCTCAGTTAAAACGTAAACTGGAAATAAGTCCGTGCCCCCCTCGGGAACTGCACGAAAACTGCCGGTCTGTAAATGGCCGTGAACGGAAGAGGGGGAAGCCTTCCTCATTTGCTGGTGATTAACAATTACCAGACGGCCCTGGCAAGAGCTGGCAGCCCGAACTCGTACCACATGTGTGTCTTGAAAGAAACCTCTAGACCAGAATTTAGTTTCAAATGGTTCCAGGCTCGTGGTGCCCCAGCCACCTGGCAGGAACAAAATCGAAACTTCTCTGGAAGAATGAGCTTTAACTTAAGTCACAAAGATTCCCACCGAGACACGAACAAGATGTATAAGCTCTCAGAGAAAAAGGTAAAAAAGGTTAAAAATAAAAATAAAATAAAATAAAATAAAATTACATATATATACATATATATACATATATATATACATATATATACATATATATACATATATATACGTATATATACATATATATATATGTATATATATACCTATATACCTATATATATATAGGCAAATGGATGAATGAATGCATAACTAACTAAATAATACATACATACATAAAACACATACTAGAATAGGGGCGCCTGGGTGGCTCAGTCAGGTAAGCATCCAACTTCCGCTCAGGTCATGATCTCACAGTTCGTGGGTTCAAGCCCCATGTCAGGCTCTGTGCTGACAGCTCCGAGCCTGGAGCCTGCTTTGGATTCTGTCTGTCTGTCTGTCTCTCTCTCTCTCTCTCTGTTCCTCCCCCACTTATGCTCTGTCTCTCTCAAAAATAAGTAAAAACATTAAAAAAAAATTTTTTTAAACACATACTGGAATAGGCACCCTGAGAGAGAGTCAGAAGGATTAAGACACACAAAATCAAACCTAGAAAGACTTCACAGTGTGGGAAAAAAAAGACACAGAAAGCAAAGTAAATACGTTTATATTTTCAAAGAAATAGAAGAGACGATAGAACAACTTAAGGAGAGAGAAACCATGAAAATGTTCTCAGCAGACTTGAAAAAGTACCAAGAAATTTAAAGAAATAATAACATTATTGAGATTTGAAAGTAAATCGGCGGGTTGGACAGTGGATGTGATGGCACCAGAGAGGGGCAAGAGGACTGAAATACAGACCTGAAACAGATGTCCCGACGGCCACCAAAAGGGACCAGGAGCATCGAGGAGGGTTCAGACCATGGAGGAGGAGTGGGGAGCCTAGCATCTAATCCGCGTTCCAGGAGGACAGTCCCTCCCTGCACGTGAGCCTGGACGAGCTTCCTCCCGCCCCGAAGAAATCATTCGTCCACAGGGTCGTGAAACCCGACAAATCCCAAATAAGATGAGTAAAAGAAAAATCGTACTTAGCTCCTAGCTGAACCACCGAACGTGGAAACATAGAGCGGCTCTTTAAATCAGCCAGAGAGAAGACAGATGGTCTTTAAATGAGCAATGATTAAACCGGAAGCTCCCGTCTGGGGGGCAATTGTGAAATAATTAGTCCCACGTGGCAAGAGAAAGCGACCATCAGCGTAGACTCAGAGACCAGGTAACAAATCTTTAAGAGTGAAATGAAGTTCTTCCGAAGAGAAAACCTGAGGGACTTTGCCACCAGTGTATCATCACCAGTGCAATTCCAGAGAAGGGGGAGGGGGAGAGGGAGGTGAGGGAAGGGGGAGGGGGAAGAGGATGAAGGGGAATGGGAAAGGGGGAGGGAGGAGGGGGAGGAGGAGAAACTCCACGTTGAAGGCCTGTGATACAAAGAACGTCAATAAAAAAAAAAACTGGATATTTGGATAAATCCAAACAAAAATGGCTGCGTGGAATAATAACCATACCCTGTGGTTTCGCAAATGAAAGCAGAGCTAAGTTACCTGGAAATAATAGGATGTAAGCCGAGAGAGCACTGTTGGGATGAAAATATTCAGTGGTTTTTTTTGTACCGTTCGGAAGGTAAAAACGGATAAACTTAGCACTTCGAAAACCTGAATGTGCGTGCCAAATTTTCTGGGATAGTCATAAAATTACAGAAACAGAGTTATAAACAGAAACAATAGAGAAGAAGAATGAGAAAATATAACCAACAATAAAGGCAAGAAAGCAGAAGGAAAAAAAAACAGGCAAAGTAGAAAAAAATATTTAAAATGACATAATTTTACACGCATATGTGTGTGTAATTTAAGAGGCCCTATGATCCAGCTAAAAGAGAAGGATTGTCTGGGGCGCCTGGGTGGCTCAGTCGGTTGAGCATCGGGCTTTGACTCAGGTCATGATCTCACGTGCCACGGGTTTGACCCCCGTGTCGGGCTCTGTGCTGACGGCTCAGAGCCTGGAGTTTCGGATTCTGTGTCTCCCCTCTCTGCCCCTCCCCTGCTCATGCTCTCTATCTCTCTCTCAAAAATAAATAAACATTAATTTTTTTTTTTTTAAAAGACAAGGATTGTCAGGATAGATGTCCTTTAAAAAAATTTTTTTAAATTCACTTTTAAATAAAAACTTAATTTTTTGGAGAAGTTTTAGGTTTACACCGAACTCGAGAGGGAAGTACAGAGATTTCCCACACACTCTCTGCTCCCACACGTGCACAGCCGCCCCCATCGTATGCACCTGCCGCCAGAGGACATGCTTGTTACCAGGGATGAACCCGCGCTGACGCGTCATCATCGGGCAGAGCCCACAGTTCACCTCCGGTTCCTTCTTGATGGTGTACATTCTGTGGGTTTGGACAAATGCGCAATAACATGCCCCCATCACTGCAACCTGATGCAGAGGATGTACGTCACTGCTTCTGTTGATCCGCTCATTTCTCCCTCCACCCGCCCCACCCCGGGCAAACACTGATCCCCATAGTTTGTCTTTTCCAGAAAGCCATGTGGGCGGAATCGCATAGAGGTAACCTTTTCAGACTGGCTTCTTTCGCTTAATATCATACATTTAAAGTTCCTCCATGTGTGTTCATGGCTCGGTGGCTGGTACGTCTTCAGGGCCGGATAACATCGGGTGTCTGAATGGACCACAGTTTGTGTTTCCATTCCCCTCCTGAGGGACATCTCGGTGACTTCCAAGTTGGGGCGATTATGAACAAAGCTGCTGTGCCCATCCGTGCGCAGGTTTCTGTGTGGGCACGAGCGTCCAGCTCCTTTGTAAACGCCAGGAGCCCAAGCGTTGATCGGACGGTTAAGAGTATGGTTGGTTCTCTGAGAAGCCACCAAACTTGTCTTCCAACGTGGTGGCGCCATTTTGCATCCCCACCGCAGAGCATGAGAGGCGGTGCTGTTCCCCATCCTCGCCAGCAGGTGGTGTTGTCCGTGTTCCCTGTTTTGGCCATTCCAATACGTGTGTGGCGGTCCCTCATGCTTGTTTCCCTTTGCATGTCCCTGACGACGTAGGAGCATCTTTTCATGTGCTTACTTGCACGTGTAGGTCTTTGGGGGGGGTATCTGCGAAGGTCTTTGCCCACTTTTTTACATGTGGATTTAGTTTTGAGAGTGTGCAAGCAGGGGAGGGACAGAGAGAGGGAGGGGCGCAGAGGATCTGAAGTGGGCTCTGAGCTGTCAGCACGGAGCCTGGCGGGGGACTCGAAATCACAGGCTGCGAGATCACGACCTGAGCCAGAGCCACCCAGGCGCCCCAGTCCTTGCCCACTTTTTTAATTAGGGTTGTCGTCTCAGCGTTGGGTTTTAAGAGTCCTTTGTATACTTTGGGTCACAGTCCTTTATCAGATGTGCTTTCTGCAAAGACAACAGATACGGAGCTGCCCCACCTCCCCCCACACCCCCCTACAGCTGTAGTCACACCCAGCCTCCTACTCGGTGGCTTGTCTTCTCATTGTCTTGACCATTGTCTTTCCCAGAGCAGCCTGGTTTTCCTTTTAAAGAAGTCCAGCTTATCAGGGATTTATTTTACAGATGCATCAGACGAATGCTAATCAAAATAAATCTGGCGCCAGTTTATAGAAAAAGCAGATTTAAGCAAAAATAATTAATAGAACCCAAGTCACTATAGAATGATACCTGCTTTAAATCATGAAAAGGATACAATTCCAAGCTTGTTGGCACCTTCAATCAGCGCCCTCTGTACTGACATAACAAGGGACATGTAGCCTGGGTTTTGAACCTACACACCGAACCCTGCCAGATCAAGCAGATGAACGTCAGAAAAGTGTATAGACTTTTTAAATTTTTTTTTTCAACGTTTATTTATTTTTGGGACAGAGAGAGACAGAGCATGAACGGGCGAGGGGCAGAGAGAGAGGGAGACACAGAACCGGAAACAGGCTCCAGGCTCCGAGCCATCAGCCCAGAGCCGACGTGGGGCTCGAACTCACGGACCGCGAGATCGTGACCTGGCTGAAGTCGGACGCTTAACCGACTGCGCCACCCAGGCGCCCCAGTGTATAGACTTTTTAAAGAATGCAATTAGCAGGAGAAGGATACAGTGTTTCCTCAAACAGACATGAACTATTTACCAAGAAGAATCAATCGTAAACAGGGCCATCAAACCACTCGCAACAACCACAGTGGCCTGGAACAGGACCACAGGTTCTGACAACAGCACCATTAGCCGTAAAGCCCGATAAAAGGATAACCGGAGAGAGAGGAGACAAACTCGTGTTGCCCGAGGTTAGGGGTGGCTGTAAAGGGACAGCAGCAGGGGGCTTGAGGGAAGGTGGGGCAGCTCCGTATCTCGACTGGGGTGGTGGTTCCACAGAGCCACACGGTGGGACAGCATAGCACCGAACTGAACGCTTGTAACAAGGTCAAACGTCTGGGGTCAATGTCCTACGGTGGCCACGCAGGGTGCAGCCACGGGGAAAGTGAGGCTGTGCTACCGGGGCTGTCCTTGTAACTCTGAGCCCATCTACAATTATTTAAAAAATAAGTCAGGAAAGCTTTTTAAAAGAGTAACTGGAAAATACGCATGTGTTTGAAAAATCAAGAATCACGCCTCCTACATAACTCGTGGGTCAAAGAAGAAAACGATACCGGAAATTTTAAAGCGTTTCGAGCTGAACGATAATGCGAATTTAGATGTCAGATCTTGTGAAGCGCGGCTAAAGATAAAGCAATACTTTAGAGAAGTTATCTTAAATGCCTCTATGCAGAAAGATAAAGGCTGAAATTAATTAATGAGCTAATCATCAAAGGAAGTAGAAAAGAGACAACGATAGAGGTAAGAACACGATTTATGACACATGTAATAGGGGTACTGACAAAATTAAAAGTTGGTTCTGGGAAAACATTGGTGAAACTCCAGCGAAATTAATCAAGAAAAAAAAAAGAGAGAGAGACAGAACACACATAACAGGAAAGGTTAAGAGGGGACATGATTACACATTTAAAAGGTAAGAGACTATAATAAACAACTTTATAGAATAAACATGAACAATGAAATAAAATGAAAAAATTCTGAGACAAAAAAAAAATCTTTATCAAAATACCACCAAATGAAATTCACCAATTCGTAAAAACAATCATACATGATGACCATGTGGGATTATTCCAGGGATGCAGGGAGAGTTCATTCAAAACTCAGTTATGGTAATC
Source organism: Acinonyx jubatus (assembly GCF_027475565.1). Lineage (NCBI taxonomy): Eukaryota > Metazoa > Chordata > Mammalia > Carnivora > Felidae > Acinonyx > Acinonyx jubatus. The sequence goes on along the minus strand of NC_069386.1, from coordinate 2,182,688 downwards.
TACCGTATTCACAGGCTAACAAAGAAAAATTACATGGTCCTATCAATCGGTGCAGAAAAGCATCTGACAAAATTAAACACTGAGTCATAACGTAAACTCTCAGTGCACTAGGCCTAAAACAAGAACATTCTCAACTTCATAAAGGATGTTGGCAAAAAACCCATAGCTAACAGCTCTCTTGATGAGGAGAACAGAATGCTTTGCCTCTGAGGTCGGACACAAAGCAAGAAAGCCTCATCTCAACACTCATTGGACTTGGTGCTGAAAATTCTGGCCACTGCAATAAGGCAACACAAGGAAATAGAAGGAGTTCAGTTGAGAAAGGAAGAACGAAACCTGTCTTTATTTACAGATGACACGATTGTCTACATGGAACATCCCAGGGCATCTTTGAAAATAATTCATAAAATGAGTAAGTGAGTTCAGTGATTTGCAGTAAACAGATGTGCAGTACGTTTATTTGCAATAAACATAACAAAAATCAATTAGATTTCTTTCTACTGGCAATGAACACACAGATACTAAAATCTAAATTTAGTATTGTAATACCATTTACAATCGCTCAAAAAAAGAAAAATCCTTAGGCATAAACCCAGGGAAACATAGTCAGGACTTGTACAGAGCAAACTACGAAACACTAAGGAGAGAAGCCAAAGATCTCAGTAGATAGATACACCATATTCATAGATTGGGAAACTCGGTAAAGATTAGTTCTCCCCAAATCTATATATAAAGTTCATGTGATTCCTACTAAAAATCCCAGTAAGACTTTTTGTATAGACGAAATTATCCTAAAATCTATACGGAAATGCTAAGAGACTAGAGTAGCTAAAACACCTTTGGAAAAAGAACGATAAAGTAGGAGAAATCAGCCAACCTGATTTTGAGAACTGTTATGTAGCTACAGTAACCAAAAATGTGCAGTATTGGAGGACGGATATACATATGGACTAGAGAACCCAGAAATAGACCTACACAAACATGCCCACCTAATTTATAACAAAGGTGCAAACGCAACTCAACAGGGGCAAGAGAGCCTTTTCAGCAAATGACGTCGCAGCAAGTGAACATCGATGGGGGTGGGGAGGGAGGTGAGGGATGAGGAGGCGTGGCCCGCATCTCTTAGCTCTTACAAAAACGAACTCAAAAAGGACCGACCCAGAAAAGGTTAAGTTATAAAACTTTTAGAAAAAATAGAAGAAACTGTTCAGGATATAGAGCCAGGGAAAGGTTGCTTAAACTTAACACCAAGAACATAATCCATAAAAAGAATTGATAAATTGGACTTCACGCAAATGAAAAACTTTTGTTCTCTGAAAGATCCCCGTAAGAGGATGTAAAGACAAACTATATATCGTCCTGGAGAGAAGATTTGTAAGCCACGTATGCAATAAAAGACGAGTACCTAGAATATATAAAGAATTCTTCAAACTCCACAGGAAAAATAACAATCTAATCAGAGAATGAGCCAAACACAAGAACAGACGTTTCTCTGAAGAGGCAAATAAACACACGAAAAGATGTTCAATGTCATCGGTCATTAATGAAACGCAGTTTAAAACCACAATGAGATATTATTACATACCCATCAGAATGGCCCAAGTAAAAAATGGCGGCATCGAATATTGTCGAGCTTGCAGACAAACTGGATCACTCATACTTTATGTGAACGTAAAACGGATAGCCACGCTAGAAAATTGTTTGGCAATTTCTTTAGAAATAAGACATACAGCCGTTGTAGAACACCAGAACTGGACTCCTGGGCATTTATCCCGGTGAAATGAAATCATATGTTTCAGCTGCACAGGAGTGTTTGTATCAGCTCTACTCACAATGGCCAAAAAGTGAAAACAACACGGAGGTCCTTTCATTGCGAGTGGGCCATCCATACAAAGCAACCCTACTCAGCAATGAAAAGGAATTACTGATACACACAACAGGCTGAGTCAACCTCCAGAGAATTCTGCTGTGTGAACAAAGCCAGTCCCCAAAGGTTACACACTGTCTGATGCCATTTATACAACCCTCTTGAAATGGTGAAAGTTTAGAAATGGTGGCCATGGGGGAAGGTGGAGTGGGGGTGGGAGGGAAGTGAGTGCGGCATAAAGGGGCAACAGAAGGAGTCTTTGCCGTAATGGAAATACAGCAACACCTTGGATTGAGAGTAACTTGTTCTTCGAGTGTGCTGCAAAGATTTCCAATAAATTTGAACTTGACAAACGAGCGACGTCTTGCAATACGAGTAGCACGGGACGCCAAATGTCACACGATCACAACGGAGCCAATGGTTCTTTGAAATTCACTTTGACATCCAAGTGCTTTGGATTACGAGCATGTTTCCGGAACGAATTATGCTCGCAAACCAAGGCGTTACTGTATTCCGTACGTTGATTGCATCAATGCCAATAACCTGATTGTGATATCATACTAGAGTTAGCCAAGGTGTTACCATTGGGAAAAACTAAGGTATACGCATCTCTTTGTATTATTTTCTTAACAACTTCATGTGAATCTACGATAATCTTGAAATAAAGAATTTAATTTTAAAAACTATTTAAAAATTGCATTACCAATACCCCAAAAGAGCAGTTAGAAGATGGAATTATTTTAAAAGGTTACCTTCACAAAGCTCATGAAAGATATGTAAGCTCCTTCTGAAGAAAATTACAAAACTTACTGAAGGGCATTAAGTAAGTCCAGAATAATGGAGAGAGAAATCATATACACAAAAATGGGAGACACACAAAAAATCATATGGATGTCTGTTCTCCCCAAAGTCATTTAAAATTTAAGGCGGTACTAACCAAAATTGCAAGTGTTTTTTAGAACATCACAAACTGATCCTTAAATTTTTATCAAGAATCAAATGGCATTAAATAGACACATACTTAACTAAGCACAGAGAAACTTCCATACAAGAGAAAAATAATTATTTTTAAATGTAATGATTAAGAGAGTAGAGTTTGACATTAGGATAACAAACTGACAACAGAACAGAACAGACAGGTTGGAATAGCTTCATGTTCATATGAAGAAACCCAATTTGTGAGAGAGCTAACACTGTACATGGGGCGGCGGGGGGGGGGGGGGGGACAAACACTAATTGAGGTGTTGGGACGATAGGCCAACCGTGTGGAAACGATGTAATGGACCAGTACATTCACAAATATCAATTCCAGGTGGATTAAATACATACATACAAAAGTCAAAGCTATAAGAGGTTCAGAAGACAATGGAAGAGGATAGCCATGATAACAGAGCATGTTTACCAAAGGATAAAAGTTTCAAACCAGATGCAAAACAGCACAAACTGTAAAGGACTTGATTGGTAAACTCCCACTACAATAAAGAACTCCTACTCGTTAATTAAAAGAGTAAAACGACAAGTTAAGAGCTGGAAAAAGAAAGAGACCAACAACCCAGAAGAAAAACAGAAAAAGTTCGGCTGGGCGTATCACATAAGAGGAAATTCAAACATCCCATAAATATGGAAATATGCGCAACTTACTAGCAATTAGGAAAATACAAAAATAAGTTATTGTGAAAAACAATTTAATAGGCGCCAGACTGGAAAAAAAGTTTAAAAGCTTGATGATACCAAGAACTGGTGAGGATACAGACCAACCGAGAAATTTACACCTGCTGAAGGATGGGTAGGTTGGCGTAGCATTTTTAAATTTTTTTCTTAATGTTTATTCATTTTTGAGAGAGAGAGAGAGCACAAGTCAGGGAGAGGCAGAGAGAGAGAGACACACACAGAATCCGAAGCAGGCTCCAGACTCCAAGCTGTCAGCACAGAGCCCCACGCGGGACTTGAACCCACGAACCATGAGATCATGACCTGAGCCGAGGTCAGGCGCTTAACTGACTGAGCCACCCAGGAGCCCCTCAAGCACTTTAGAAAATAATTCAACAGTATCTACTACAAATGAAGATAATGATGATGTCATACCTGAGACTCACTGATTTCACATCTAGCTTTATACCTATTGAAACCTGCAGACGCACACGGAGACAAGTACAAAAATGTCCACAGCAGTACAGTCTCTAAGTTAAAGAGGAGTAGAGGCAAGTAACCCAAATGTCTATCAATAGTAAAATGGATAGTGAAGTCACACAATAAAATACCGTAAAGCAGAGGAAAAAAAATCATTGAGTTACAACAAAATGAAATGAGAGGCGCCTGGGTGGCCCAGTCGGTTAAGTGTCCAACTTCAGCTCAGGTCGTGATCTCACGGTTCGTGGGTTCGAGCCCTGCGTCGGGCTCCGTGCTGACAGTGTGGAGCCTGCTTGGGATTCTCTATCCCTCTCTCTCTCTCTCTCTTTCTCTCTCAAAATAAATAAACTTTAAAGAAAAAGAAGGGCACCTGGGTGGCTCAGTCGGTTAAGCGTCCGGCTTCGGCTCAGGTCATGATCTCGCGGTTCGTGGGTTCGAGCCCCGCGTTGGGCACTGTGCTGACCGCTCAGAGCCTGGAGGTTGCTTGGATTCTGTGTCTCCCTCTCTCTCTGCCCTTCCCTCACTTACAGTCTCTCTCTCTCTCTCTCTCTCTCTCTCTCTCTCCGTCTCTCTCTCTCTCAAAAATAGATAAACATTAAAAAACCAAAGAAATGACATGAATGTATTTCTGGGACATAATTTGAGTAGCAGAAGCAAGCCTACCAACAGAGCAATCACTGTGCAATTGCATGTGTATTATCGTCAAGAATAGGTAGAGCTGAGGCCTCCAAAGTTCCTTGACGAGATGGCGTTGACTCACTTTCTTCCTCCCTGCTAAATACAGCTAAATACCCCAGAAATTATTCAAGATAGCAACGAAAGGATTCTGAAAGCCAGAAAAGAGACGGCTAGGTGAGTAGGAGACTCAGGACTTGCAGAATAGCAATATGGTGAGTTCCTGGGCTTTCTTTTTACCAACTGTATACCCGGGAGAGCCCTCTAACCCAGAACTGCAGACAGGCAGACACAAGGAGTGAACAGAAAACAACGTTCTCTCTTGCCTGGCCAGAAGGCGGGGAAAGGGGGGAGATCAGCACGACCCGGCAGAAGCCCCAGCCCCTTCCCCACCACCAGGGCACCAGCAGGTGGTCCGATCTGCAGCCCCAGGCTGACCCAGCCCCCACTCCAGAACTAGGGCACGAGCAGGAAGTCCGTGCACCTGCAGGGACGGCATCAGCGGAGTGCTTCATTTTCCTGCCCTCCACCTACTGGCCAAAAAGTCGGAGGCCCAGCCGCTTCTGCCCATCCCACCCTGAGTGGCAGATGGTCACCCGTGATCCCAGGCAGGCCAGAGAAGCTCTTTCCACCCCAGGAGGCAGAACTGGAAGGAATATGTACCAGCAGGGCCAGAAAAATCGAGCAGGACCAGAATAGCGCTGCAAGGATTCTGGAAACTGAAGTGTCGTTACAACAGAAGCCCAGAAAAATAGCCCGGAGCCACATGCTACGTGGAAGTAGGTATTGCCTGCTGAAACACGCGATTTAAGTCGGACCAAGAGACTCTGAACATGATAATGAAAATATCCGAGTTACAATTAACAGTCACTTAAAAAAATTTTTTTTAATGTCTATTTACTTTTGAGACGGAGAGACGGAATGTGAGCAGGGGGGGCAGAGAGAGAGGGAGACACAGAATCCGAAGCAGGCTCCAGGCTCCGAGCTGTCGGCACAGAGCCCGACGCGGGGCTTGAACTCACGCACCATGAGATCATGATCTGAGCCCAAGTCGGACGCTAAACCGACTGAGTCACCCAGGCACCCCTAGAATTTTCCTCTTTAGTGGAAGATAAATAAACATGTATTTATTTTTGAGAGAGACGGAGACAGAGTGAGAGCAGGAGAGGGGCAGAGAGAGAAGAAGACACAGAATCTGAAACAGGCTCCAGGCTCCCAGCTGTCAGCACAGAGCCCGACGGAGGGCTCGAACCCGCAAACCATGAGATCAGGACCTGAGCCCAAGTCGGACACTGAATCGACTGAGCCACCCAGGTGCCCCGCCAGATTTGTTTCTTAAACTTGATGATTGATATGCAGATATTTAGGGCATGTTTCTCTTTTTTTTAGAGTGCATATACATTTTATAAATTTCTTTTTACATTCCCAATATTTACTAAAATATGTTTTCAAGTTCGGGGAACAAAACAATTACGGTACGTCCCTGTGGTGGATCCTCGGGCAGCCGTCGTCATTTTTTCAGACCCTGTCCCAAGCTGGTGGGGGAAGGGCAAATTGACACAGTGAATCCTTCCCGCCTGTAGCTGGTGCTTACGATTCATTCTGGGGCGGGAACTTAGACATTTGCGTAGCTGGGAGAAATTAATGCAGAGCAATCGGGAGGCACAGCCCAGATAAAAGCCCCTAAACCCAGAAGGCTGTTTCGAGCCGGGATGGCTGAGGCTCCGGGTGGGGGGCAGGGTCAGGAAAAGCACCCTGCAGATAACCCCCAAAGCTGACCCCCAAGAGATGTGGGCTCTTGGACCCGTCAGGAAGGTATTCCGGACAGGGGTGAGTGTGAACAGCACAGAGAAGCCTCCGTGCGTTGTAATGGACACGCGAAGGGCCGTATTGACAAGTATGAACCGCGAAGGCAGGTGGTTCACCTCTTCCTCCCGATCTCCCCTATTCTCCGGCTTCTTTCCGCCAAACCCCTTCTCACGAACCAAATGGGGTCCTCGCAGAACCGAGATTCCAAAGACCAGCTTCCAGGCAAATGTCTTCTGAGCATGGAAAGGGGGACCAGAGCTCACGTGGAGTCCGGAGGCCGGAGCAAGGGCATGTGATCGCGCCCGCGGGCCTGACCTCCCAGTCCCTCCACGGGGACCCCCCTGCCTCCCTCCCACCGTGCCCCCTACACCCCGGGGCTCCGTGGGAGTCCCCCAGCCTCCCTCCCGGCGGCCTCCCCAAGCTCCTCTTCTGTGCGGCAGGAAGAGGCAAGCGGCCAAGGGATTGGGTTTCCCGCTCGTCGAGGAGGCCTGGGCCTCAAAGCCACAGCAGAGCGAAGGGGCTCGTCTGCTCGCCGAAGCCCCGGCCACCCTCCCTCCACGCACGGCACAAGCTGGCGATTCAGACGGTTGTTCTGACCTCATCTATCCTGAGTCACCCTGCAGGAGTGCTGACTTAGCCTAACCAATATTTTGAATTTGTAAAGAAAAGCAGGACTTTCCACACTCCAGACGCCTTTCCCATGCGGATCAAAGCATCCTGCACTCTTTGAGGAGGGCAGCCCCCCGGGGAGGACCTCCCACGCGTCTGGTCTCATCTGCCAACGTCCTCGCAGACCCAGGGCCATGACCCCAGACCCCTGCGGGAGGGAACGTCCAAGGCAGCGCCCCGTGTAAACCCACGTGTTGGCTCAAAAACCCTCTGCAAGGTCAGGCTATGTCGATAGGCTCTCTGCCGTAAGGGTGGCCTCGTGATACTACTCATTTATGCAACCGTTGTCTCCACGGGTATCTCTAGAGCCATTACTAGGGGCCAGTCCCCGATCCCTCCCCCCCCCACCACAGTGCCATAAAAGGAGTGCCAGCTTCCGAGTGAGTAAATATAGTGCTTGAGGCCTAGGTGGCAACCTGCTAATATTTAGCTGGAGAGAAAGTAAGAAACAAATCAGAGGGCATCCAGGGGCGCTCGGGCCCCAGCCCCAGGTGGCCCCTCTGTCTATCCCCTCACTGGTGTGCGTGGCCCTGGGCTGGAGGGCTGGCGGGGTGGCTGTTTGGGGAGGGCAATGACTAGAGAGCCGGGGGTGTCCACAGGCCCGCATGCGGGGCCCCTGTGTTCAGGAGCAGGAGGACAGAGGGACTTGTGGCCAGTGGCCAACAGCCAGCAGATGGCTCTGTCCACGGCACCGTGTCCCCGTGCAGATCTCCGAGAACTTGTCTGAACTTGACTATCCAAGTCCTTACAGAGGGACATTTGTCCAGGTAGGAGGACAGAACCTCTGAGCTGTATGTGACCTTGACTCATGACTCTGAAATATCTAGACATTGGGCACGTGGAGCTCCCTCTGTGCTCCTGGCCCGTCCCGCCTGGACTTGAGGCGGGCTTGAAGGACAGTGATCGCCAGGAGAGACACAGAAACACAGGAAGGGGGGCGCCTCGGAGGCTCAGTCGTCGGTTAAGCATCCTTGATTTGGCTCAGGTCCTGATCTCACTGTTTGGTTGGTGGGATCGAGTCCCGCATCGGGCTCAGCGCTGACCGTGTGGAACCTGTTTCATATTCCGTGTCTCCCTCCCTCGCTCTCTGCCCCTCCCCTGCTTGTGCACACGCAGGCACTCACTCTCAAAAGTAAATAAACTTACAAAAAAGGAGTGCAGGAAGGAATCAACAATAATGGAGAGGGTAAACGTGGGAATTAATGTCAATGAATATTGACTCTACAGAACAATAATTATGATCTATTCTTGGGATCTGCACATAAATAGGATTAAAATGCACAACGGTAATATCAAAGAAGTGGGCAGGTGCATAAGGAGTTGTGTGTTAAGGTCTTAGTATTGTCTGAGAGCCACTAAGAGTACTAATTCATATGAGACTCTAACACTTTCAGAGTTAGGTTGTATATTTTAATGATTAAAAGAATAATAAAAAAAAATGTGTAACTAACAAGCCAACTAAAAGAGAAATGGAATAGTAAAAAATATATATTAACCTAAAAGAGGGCAAGAAAAGAGAGAAAACCGAGTTTTAATAATACCCATAATTATAAGATAAAGATTGTAAGCTGGGGGAAAATTAACCTAATTCTATGCTAGTTACATGAGACACTCCTTAAATATGTGAACGCAGGTTGATGATCAAAAGAAGAGGGGAAAAGTAACCAAAAGACAGTAGTTTAGGCTTTACTAATAGCAAATAATTTTTAAGCGAAAATTTTAAGCAAAAACTAGACAAAAGATAGAGATTTCCCAATTACAAAGGTGATAACCCTCCAGGAAAATATTGCTTTTAATTCTAAATGTCCATGCAAATAATATATGCCTTCAAAATGTAGAAAGCAAAAATGGACAGAATTAAAAGCAGAAACAGATCCGCAATCATATTTGGAGACTTTAACACACTTCTCTCAGTAACTAACAGAGGAATGGGATCAGAAAAGAGGAAAAGATCTGGAAAATGTGATTATTGAACGTGATCTAACAGGACAGACATGCATAGAACACGGCATCCAGCAACAACATATATATTCTATTTCAACAAATTTCCACTGTTAACGTTACTCACGATACATTCTCTTCTCCGACTGTAGAATAACCCATCTAGGAACCAATACAGAGACAGAGAAAGTAGAAATTCCCCACCTGCCTCAAAGTTAAACAACACGTTTCCAAATAAACCACAGGCCACATAAGAAATCACGAGAGAACACGTACACTATTTAAAATAACGAAGATATGGAATATGAAATTTTGGAGGCAGCTACCAAATTTAGAGGGAAGTTCATAGCCATAAATTAGAAAAAAATAAAAGCCGTAGATCGGTGATCCAAGCTCCCATCTCAAAAAGTTAGAAGAAAAGAACAAAACATTAGGGGTGAAGAATGGAGAAGAAAGGAATAATAAGGATAAGGGCAGAGGTTAATTAAACAGAAAACACGGAACAGAGAAATCCAACGAAATCAAAAGCTGATCCTTTGAGACACCGTAGAATTGATCCCTTTCTGGAAACGGCAGATCCATTAAAAAGAAAGAGGTAAAAACAAAGTATCAGTATCAGAAAAGGACAATAGTTCCTGCCATGTCCAAAAATGACATGTACATGCACAAATGAGTGTAAATAAAACTGGGAAGTCACAGTAACCTGACTTGTCACTGTCATGTGCGGGCTGTGACATTGGACTGCAGTTTGGCAAAACGCTATCTTCGGGAGAAACCGGGAGAGTTTACTCAGGATCTCTCTGTATGGTTCTTTACGACATCATGTGAATCTATAATTATCTCAATAAAAACTCCAATTAAAATGTAGATTAGATCAGATTTTAGGAACAACTTTGTGCTCATAAATTCAGAAACACAGATGAAAAAAAATTTCCAGAACAAAAATGTATGTTACCGGAGCTGACACAGGAAGAAATAAAAATCTCGAATATTCCTGTATCTATTAAATGGATCCAATGATAATTCGAGACCTCCCCACGAAGAGATATCCAGGTCCAAATGGTTTACAGGTGAATTCTCCCAACCATTCAAAAAAGCATAGCTCCAGGATTAGTCCAACCATTCCAAAAGATGGAAAAGGGGAAATGTTTCCCAAATCATTTCGTGAGGCCAGCACACCCATAATATGAAAACCAGACAAGGGCATCACAAGAAAAAAAGTTGAGGCTAATCTTTCCCACAAACACAAATGGCAAAAGTTGTAAGCCAAATAGTAACATACCAAATCCATAGTTATATCGAAAGGATAATAGACCTTAACTAAACTGGGTTTATTCCGGGGCCACGTCGTCTCAACATTTTAAAAAGTCTATCAGTGCAATGCACCCACGTTATTAAGAAGAAAGCAGGAAAAACCCATATGATGGTCTCAGTAAATGCAGAAAAAAAGTCATTTTGAAAAAACTTGACAATTGACGTGGGGAAAAATAAAACCTCTCTTCCAAATGCAAATAGAAAGAAACTTCCTCAATTCAATAAAGAGTATCTGAACAGAACAAAACGACAGCAAACTTCAGACTTATTGGCAAAATAATGAAACTTTCCTCTTGAGACTGGAAGGAGACACGGTCGTCTCTGCAGAGAAACAAACCCAGACGCTGGAGTCAAACTTTGGAGAGCTCTATCGGGCAAATGGACCAGAGGATTCAATATTGGAAAGGTACCAGTTCTCTTCAAAAATACACCTACAGAGTCGAGGCAATCGCAATGAAAATCCCAACAGCATAACCAAGTCTCGTTTGAAGAACAAAGCTGGAAGACTCACCAGAGACCAAAAATATATATATTATGAAACTATCATAATTAAGACTCTGTGGGGCACCCGGGTGGCTCCGTCGGTTGAGCATCTGACCCTTGATTTCAGCTCAGGTCGTGATCCCAGGATCATGGGATCGAGCCCCGCATCAGGCTCCGCGCAGAGCACGGAGTCTGCTTGAGATTCTCTCTCCCTCTCCTTCTGCCCCTCTCCCCCCCTCATGCTCTCTCTTTTCTCTCTAAAACAAAACCAAACCCTCTGTGATATCAGTGCAAAGAAAAAAGAGACGGATGGCTCATAATGAGAGAACAGAAAGACACAGCTAGGTACGTGAGACGTAAGAGACACATAGACAGCAGAGAGATATGGTGGTTCTCGAGCTTTTTATGACACGACTTCTGCTCAGTAGAGCCAGACAGGCTCTTCAAAAACTGTTGCTGGATCAATTAGACATCCACATAGGAAAGAATTTTAAACATATATTTCACACCGTGTACAAAATCAACTTCGTATGAATAAAGGATCCAAATGCGAAAGGCAAAACAACACAGCTTCCGGGAGAGACGCGGGGAAAAATCTTTGTGACCTCGCGGCAGACAGCGATTTCTTCAAAAGGACCCCCTTGCCCCCACCCCCTGGGGGACCTGGGCCGTTTGGTTTTTTTTGTGCTTGACTTGCTTTATGGATTCTGACACGTGTGAAACTGTAAAGTCAGCAGAAAAATCAGAAGACTGAGAAACGCAAGTCAAAACCACAATGAGCTATCGCCTCACGCCTGTCAGAACGGCTAAAATCGACGACACACGAAGAAACAAATATCGACGAGGATGCGGAGAAAGGGGGACCCCCTCGCACTGTTGGTGGGAATGCAGACTGGCACAGCAAACGACGGGGTTCCCACCAGAGTGGGCGGGGCCTCAGCCCCACCTGCCTGAGCTTCCTTGCCTCTGACCTCACACCCTCCCTAAAGGGCCTTTAAAACCCCCTTTCCCTTCAAAAAACAGTGGGTCTGGAGTGGCCAAGGAGTGCGTGCATTTCCTCCTCTTTCAAGGTCTATCTGATCCCCCGAGTGTGGTTAGGTGAGAGAGGCCGGCTTTCAACATCCTTCCACGTGACTTCATCCCCAGGGGCCCCGGACGCGCCCCCCGGAGAAGGGGGCCCGCAGGCGCCTGTACGGCACCCACAGTTCTCTGTGCGTCCCCGCGCGGCTCTGGCACGACCCTGGGCAGTGACTTCCTCAGTCCCCCTCGTGCCAAACGCAACGCAGCCAGTATGGCTTGTTTCTCATTTGGCTGTGTATCGAACTTCCTCTTCTTTAATTTTTATATTAGGCGTTTCTAGAGCAGAGGCTGATGTCACAGGAACTCTTTCCAGATGTTGTTTTGAAATCAGTGTAACCATGGCATTGCTGGAGGCTGAGACGTCCATCGGGGCCAACGGAGCCCCGCCTGGGTGCAGGGCGGGGCAGGAGCTGGGGCGGGGACCAGAGTGTCCCTGGGAGAAGGTGGGGAGCGGGGGTGTCATTCGGTATTGAGGTTCCCCCAGGAAGGACCCTGGGACAGCTGCCACCTTTGACCTTTATACCCTGGCACTTTTCATATGAAACCCTCGCTTGCTTAGAATGCACTCGTGGATGGTTTGAGATCACCTGTGCTCCTGCGAAAGGAAACCGAGAAAGCTCGGGTTCCAAGCTTGTCCTTCCCAGTTCCCTTCCCTTCCCTCTCTGCCTTCCCAGTTCACCCTTGTCTCCAACGTGACTCAACTGTGCACATCACCCCATCCCTGCCTGCAACAGGTGCACCCCTTCCGCACCTCCCAGCCTCCGCTGACGCCCCTCTGCTCACTCACACCACGCCCTGCGATCTCGACTTCCTTACTTGCATATCCTGCCTTCCACAGACACCTCCTCCAGGGTGCCCGTCTACAGACAGAGCCGCACATCCCGTGACCGCCCCTCCATGTCTGCACCCACACCCTGAAGCAGGACACACGTGTGCCGTCCCTGCCTCCATGAGCACCGCAGAAGCTACAACTCTTGCTCACTCCCCCACCCCTTCCGACCACAACCTGCCCCCCCTCCAAGGGACACTCTTCCCACCGCTGCAAATCACTCCTTCCTTCGTGACTTTGCACATGCTGTTCCCTCCGCCTGAAATGCTCTTCCCTGCCTGAAATGTTCATATGACTCACTCATCCACCTCTCCCAGGTCCCTGCTCACATGTCACTTCCTCACAGAAGCCTTCGTGGGCACCTTCTAGAAAAGGACAGTGAGCTCCCCTCATCACCGTCTCCTGCTCCCGCGTAAGATTTCTTCAGAGCCCTTCACTGTGTCACATCCTATCACAAAGGTGTTAACATCTGTCCCCTCCCCACCCCCCGGGCCAGAATACAGTTGTGTGCGGCCAGGGACTGAGCCTGCTTGTCTCCCCTGCCCCCCCCGGCAACGGCCTGGCCTAGGTGGGTGCTCTGCAAACACCGAATGTGCGATCCCAGCTCCGGGGACGCCTCCCTCCTTGGGAGCCTCCTTACAGCCCTTTTTAATCCGCTTTAAACACGATCCTTGAGGGCGGCGACTGGATCCCACAGGGCCGGGCGTGCAACAGGTCACAGGAAATACTTGTGCGATTAAGGAGAAGCACAAGAATTAATTCATTCTAGGAGCCTGTTGGAATCTCAAAATGATGTCTGAATTTCACTTATCTGGGCTCTCACCTGGCTACCGTGGTATCATCATTAATAAACTTGATGCTTAGGGGTGCCCGGGGGGGGCTCAGTCAGTGAAGCGTCTGACTCTTGCTTTCGGCTCAGGTCGTGATCTCACAGTTTCATGAGGTCGAGCCCCACGTCAGGCTCTGAGCTGACAGCGAGGGGCCTGCTTGGCATTCTCTCTCCTCCTCTCTCTCTCTCTCTCTCTCTCTCTCTGCGCCTCCCCCACTCTCTCTCTCTCTCTCTGTCTCTGTCTCAAAACTAACTAACTAAGTAAATAAATTCTTGGCATCATTCGTGGCAAACGAGGAGCCTAGCCAGGCTCCCCCAACCCGTGGGACGCTGGTCCCTCCTTCGGCCCTACTCAGGTCGCACCTACAGAAGTCACATCGTGGGTGACGGAGCAGGACGGAGCATGCCGGGCTGGGCGAGGCCTTTGGGGAAGCAGCTTACGTCTGGACATCCCCACCGCGGGGTCGGGCCTGCTAGCCTGCCAGATAATGTTCCGTGATCCTGTTTATCGTATACACGTTAAGCTATTCCTTTCCTCCTCAAGGAAGCAAGTTGTGCAAAGGTCCTGGACCCCCTCTGCGGGGAGTGGAAGGCCTTCCCTGGTTTCTGTGGACAATCGTATGACCGTGCCCGGGGGGACTCAGCAGTAGGCGTGGGAGAAACCCTTCCGGGCTGGGTGAGCCGCACGAGCTCCAAGGTTCAGGGCCGCCTGGACCCTTGGGAAAGGCCACCTTCGATGGAAGGCTGAAGGCACAGTCCTGGACAGAGTAAAATACCTCGAGCAGCCTCCGTCCCCCGCAGTTTCCATCTCGCTGGGATAACACGACTTGAAATAGGGTCTAACAGAAGAGAAGACATTCTGAACTTTGGCGGGTCTGCGAACACCACCTCGCTTCCCCCTCGGCCTTCACGATGGCCCCTCTGGCCAGCTCCAGTGCTCACGCCCGCGTGGGAAAATGCTCACGCTCCGCACCCAGGGGGCGAGTGCACTGACCCTCTCCTCCCTGCCCTGTGTGACCCAGGTCTCCTCTGCCCTGGCCCTGGGAGTCAGTCCCCGTCAGGTTCTCTACTGGGGGTGACGGGAGCCGCCCAGCACATGCCGGAGACAGAGAGGAACCCTTCCAAGTGCACCGACCACGCGCTTTGCGATTTCCAGCAGGGACCCAGGCTCCGTTACCGCCCCCTGACACAGCGTCTCCCCCCATCGCTCAAGCGAGAAGGTTAACTGAGCCCGATTCACTGCCACGCTCATCGTTCTCGTTCCAGTGAGCCCTGGTTCACAGGCTTTAATTCGGAGCACCCAAAGCCAACCACAGAGCCTTCCGGCCCCGCGGGTCCCGGGCCTACCTTCAGGAACAACATCCTCCTACAGTTCTTGCCTCGATCGCCCCCAGCGGCGTGGAGCTGAGCCGCCTCCGAGGCCGGCGTTAGATCAGGAAGGCTGCCAGGCCCGGCCTCCGATGTGTCCGCCAGCTGCACCGACGAGTGGAAAATCCGCTCCCTGCCCTGGCCCAGGGGCATCTCAAAGGGATCGGGGTACTTCTCGTCGGGGCTCGAGCCGTCGTCGCTGGTCTTAGCGTGACAGAGCATCAGGGAGCGGGAGACAGACCGCAGTTTCGCGGACTTCCTGCTCCTGCCAGCGCGGCCGTGCGGGTCCATCCTCAGAGACGCCGCGGCGCTGCCCTTCGTTTTCTCCTGGCCCGCAGCCCTCGGCTGGCGGGCGCTGGCCGGGCTGGGCTTGGCCACCGCTTTGTCGCGCCCTGGAGGAAAGAGGAAGCGGAAAGAGGCCGTGTGACTTGCCCGTGACAGGCGGAGCCAGACGAGGGCCCTGGTACGGAGCCGTGGGTGCCGTGCCCGTGAAGCAGGGCAGACCGTGGCTCTGGCCTGTCCACGTGGCCGGCCGGGTGGGGGCCCCGTGACCCCGCGTGCTTGCCACGCCCTCCATTCCCAGGACCGTGGAGACCAGGGCTTCTCGCATCCACACCCTCACTCTGCAGGTGGGGAAACTGAGGCACCAGAGGGGAAACGCAGCCCCCAAGCCACCGGCGGAAGAAGCGGGGCCACGGGACGGTTTTGGAGATGATGGAGGCCCGTGCGTTGTGACATCTGCACTTCCGACGACTTGGCAGGGGCTCGGGTCTACAGAGCGGGTCGGGGGACGGGGTGGGGGTGGGGGTGCCGCTGCCCGTCCCCTCTCTCTACCCCCGGTGAGTCCCGCAGCACCTCCGGAGAAAGCCCAGATCCAGGAGCCCAGTCTGCTGAGCGCTGCTGCCTTGGGCGCCCCCTTCCCAGACGCAGAACCCGGGACCCCGTTGGGAGCGCCGTCCGGGGCCGACCCGCCACGGTCGATGTGAGCGTCAAAGAAGGTAGCGCGAGGGAAGGGTCGGGGCCTCGCAGGCAGCAGGCACCTGGCAAACCAACATGCCCTTCCCCCGCCAGGGCTCCAGCTCCGTCAGCGCCCCCCCCCTCCGCCCCCCACCTCACAGCCTGACGGGCCAGGCACCGGCTTCTTTTGCGCCATCGGTCAACACGTCTGTCTCGGCCCGGCCCGGCTCAGCTTGGCCAAGGAGGCGCCTCCCGCGGGCTTCAGTTTCCGGGAGGCAGGTGGCCAAAGGGGTCCATCCATCCGAACAGGTCCCGACTCGGGTCCAAGCCACAGAGCGGAGCTGTCGCCAGGGCAGCGTGCTATGCCCCCGCTGTTCGCGCACAGCCAGCATCCAGTAAGGAAAAGCGGAGACCGTGCACGCTTTCGCTGAATACAAGCCTTTCAGAGCCCCCGCAGAGGGGTCGCTCTTCAAAGACGGCTGTTGTCCGACACCCGACTGGCACAAATGGACTGTTTTCTGTATTAGCCTTTTAATTGTACTGAGTTATTCACCAGCCATTTCTAGCAACCCACAGCAGCGAATTAAAGCGGACGGAAGAATGCATCCGGGGAAGATTGCTCTGGAGGCTGGAGTATAGGTCAACTCAACACGGGCGCATTCCGTCTCGCACCCTCGTGCCAGGATCTCAAAGCCCTGTGCTCTGCATCCTTCTTTCTTTCTTTTTTGTTCAACATTTATTTATTATTGAAAGACAGAGCATGAGCTGGGGAGGGGCAGAGAGAGAGGGAGACACAGAATCCCAAGCGGGCTCCCAGGGTCCGAGCCGTCGGCACAGAGCCTGACGCGGGGCTCGAACCCACGCGCCGCGAGATCATGACCTGAGCCGAAGTCGGAGGCTCAACCGACTGAGCCCCCCCAGGCGCCCCACGGATCCTTCTATTTTAAGCGATAGAGACCTCAGAGCCAGACCGTTGCTGACCCCCATCCTGGCCGCAGCATCCCGAGCCCTGCAGGGGACACCCCCTCTCCTGAGCAGCCCGGGGCTGTGAGACACGTGCGGCCGCCCTCCAGGCCCCCAGCTCCGGCCGTTTCCAGAGTCAGCCTGATGGTAAACCCTCGTCAACAATGACTAGAGTCCCTCACTCCCTGTCACGAACAGATAAGGTCGCCTGCCGTTTCACGGAAACGTAGAAGCTGCCAGTGAGCGATGCCCACGACTTTCTACCGTCTACAAATGCCTTTGCCCCCGCCCATCCACCCCCTACACGCCCTCTGCATCCGGACCTCCGCCCGCCTCGGGAGGCTGGCCCGCCGTCCGTTCCCTGGACCCCCCTCCCGCAGCGGGTGGAGGCACAGAGAGGTTAAGTCACTCTCTCAAGATCACGCAGCTAGGACTCGGTGAGAGCAGGACCAAAACCAGCAGTGGGACTGTCACGGGCAGGTCACCCGATGTCTCCTCCGTGCCGGGTCTCCAGCAGCAGCGTGCGAACACAGCCAGGTCGTTTCTGCCTTTGAAAAACTGCCTGTCGACCCACAGCCTCTCTTTTTCTTCCTCTGTCTTTTGCTCAGGTGAGGATACTAAACGGGAGACCTACTATCCTAACAGATTTGTGAGGGTCCCCGGTTATCCTCGGCACCACGGTGGCGGTGGAATATTATCGCTTCTTATCTTCCTGAACAGACGTTTCCCTCTCTGCACTTTCTGTCCTAACACTCACCTCCCTGCGAGCCCCCAGCCCACAGTCTGCTTCCTTCCCCTGAAACCGCGGGAACTCTCGCTGTATCAGTTCTGCAACCTATGTGGCCCAAAGTCACGAACCCGGGTCCAGGGGGCACAGTCTGCTGGCCTGGAACCTGCTTCGTTTCGCGAGGGAATTACTGGAACCAGAAGTTCAATGCTCAGATCTGTTGGCTGAAGGATGCATAGAATTCAAGCTGTTTAGTGGGGTTTTTCCCCCCTTCTCTTTACTTCCAGACGGCACCTTTCGAGTCCCAATGGAAGATGCTCTCCTTCCGGCCACCGGCCCCCAGAAACAGGAGCTCCTTCCATTCTGTCAGTTCAACTTCCCAGAACTAGCAACTCGCAATGCAAACCTTGCGGTAAGTATTTATATCCTTATGACCAAACTACTTTGCATTTTGTTTGACTTTATTAGGACTCCCCACAATCCACCTGGGCCTCATGGAGGAGGAGGTTGTGTGTGTGTGTGTGTGTGTGTGTGTGTGTGTGTGTGTGTGTGTGCTTCTCATAGGCAGCCCTGGTCCATCAAGCTTTTGAAAGGCCGAAGGATAATCAAAGCTTTGTGTTAAAGAGCCTTCTGGACTTGCACCGGTACTAAACAGGGAGGGTATAAACACGGAGTTACTGAGGGCCACTGCGTGAGTAGAGCTGCCGAGAGTTGGGCCAACACAGAAAGTCCAGAACTCACAGAGGTTGGGGGACAAGAAGAGAGGAAGGAAGGAGGACAGAGAGAAAGAGCAAGAGTGAGCAAGAGGGAAGAATTCAAATGATATACTATGAGCACCTGGATCCAGCCATGCCTGATGCTATCCTATCTGTTTACTTACACAAACTAATAGACTTCTCTTTTTGCCTAAAAGAAAAAACTCCTCCTGGAATGGTTGTTCTTCTCTCTGAGACTAAAAGGAAAGCAGTGACATCCAGGGACCAAGAGGCTTCTCCAAACATCTTTTATCCCACCCCAAGCCTAGGAGAGGAGCCAGTCATCCGCAGTCAAACCGAAACTCTCCCCTCCGGCACCGGGCTCTGGCATAAAAGCCTCTGTGTTTTTTTCCCACCGAGCTTTGTCACCACCCGCATGGATTCTTAGGGTGCAAACCCAATTCTCTTCCCGTCCACATTCTCCCCCAACCCACCATAAGCTCACCCGCTGTGCACTTTCCAGGACACAGACATCTAGGGACTTCGGGACCAGGTGAAAGGCTGTGTGTTTCACTCAGCGGGTGGAAAAGCTGGCTGCCTGTGGGATTTAGGAGAGCAGACGGCTCAGACTCCTCGGTGGAATCTGTGCTGGTCCCGGCGGACCATTTGCAGGAGTGACACATGAGTACCGTCAGTTTTTAAAAATAAACTTTTCCAGAGGGAACCGTGACCCTCTGCAGCCTTCGCTCTCGTGTGAGGTGGCCGTGGCCATGGGATGGGAGGCTGGCGATGTGCTGGGGGCAAGCGGGGGGAGCCCTTTGGTCCGGAGCACAGACGGTTTTCAAAACGAGCTTTGTTTTTATGGAAAATGTAAAACAGGGAGGGAATCATTGCAAAGGGTTGTAGTGAAGTGGCCAGAATTGGACTTCTGTGGGAGACTGCCTTCCCCCTAGGCCTGGCAGCGAGGGACCGAGGGAGAAAGAAGGGAGAGAGAATAATTGGAAACACAGTGCTGTGGTCACATGGTTCCTCTTAGCCTCGGTAACTGTGCTCAGGACACGGGGACCAGCTACTGCTCCCAATGGGACCAAATGTCGGCAGAGCTTGGGGACAAGCCTGTGCCTTCCCCAGTGCAAGCAACCCGTCCAGAGTTCTTCCAGGATGGACAGACGTGCCCTCTCTGATTTGGCCCCAGGCTCCGGGAGCACTTGCCGGGCTCTTGTGGGGTTTTCTCTGCCCCTAGTGAGTCCTCCATAAGACAACGTTAGGAGTCTCTTCCAGAGGCTTCCTGGGGAAGCGCAGAGGTTTCCAGCATGGCTATGCTAATGGGACCAGCTGCTTTCACTTCCGGAAGAAGAACCCAGAAGATCTGGCTTTGCCCCAGGAAAGGGTTCTCCTGCTCCCTGAAGGCCTTTCCCTCTCAACCGTGATGGCACTCGCTCCTCCCTTACATCTTCCACAGAACCCCCCCCCCCAAGGCAGGGTGCCCCCAGGCAGGGTAAGGACTGACACAGCATCACGTTCTCAGCGGCCCTTCGGCCAACAGTGACTGCACCGTCATCCCTATAGAAAATGCAAAGTCAGGGGCACCTGGGTGGCTCAGTCTGTCGAGCGTCCGACTTCAGCTCAGGTCATGGTCTCACGGTCTGTGAGTTCGAGCCCCGCACTGGGCTGTGTGCTGACAGCTTGGAGCCTGGATCCTGCTTCGGATTCTGTGTCCCCCTCTCCCTCTCTCTCTCTCTCTCTCTCTCTCAAAAATAAATAAACATTAAAAAATGTGTTTTTTGAAAAGAGCAAAGCCAAAAGGTTAGAGCCAACGTGCAAAGAAATGGCTAGTTCCTCCTTTAAAGGAGTTTGAAAAACTTCTAGACGGTGCTGGGGAGCAGGGTCAGCCCTCCTTCCCTCCCTCCCTTCCTCCCTTCCTTCCTTCCCGTTTGTTCCATTCAGCAAACACTTGTTGAAAATCATGACGCGTCTGTCACTACGCTGGGCACAGCTAACTTACTGGACGAAAGGCCACAGTGTCTCCATCTGGTTAAAATACACTGAATTCACTAGAGGACTTTGTGAGGGTAAATCACCATATGGAGAAAGGGGAACTAGTTGACTAAATGTGTTTCGAATTTCTGAATTCCCCGACAGTGTCTTCTATCAAAGGCAATTTTTAAAGTGTGGTCACTCTGGCCCGGGGGGTATTTTCTGTCTTGAATTGAAGAATGACTCAGAGATAAGATGGGGGGGGGTGCAGGGAGGAGACATTTGTGGTCCTTCTCTTTCCGGCCTGTGGCTGGGACCTGTTGTGGGTGTGGGGGGCACGGGGAGGGCACGGGACTGGACAGACAGCAAGGCACCTCTGGGCCCGTTTCCCAGCCGGTGGCAGTGAGCAGGTTCTACACCTGTGCTCATTCACCCCCGCCACTGTCACCTGCTGGAGGGGATGGCTCCCTAATACCATGCCCCCGGAGCTCTGCTGGGGCTTGGCCGGGTGTAGGCATCGGCACGTTCGGTGAATGAATGAGTGGTAGGTGAGCATCTCGAAGGTCCCTTCCAACGAAGCTTCCCTACGCCAGTCCAAGGCCAAATGTATGCTGGTGAACTTTATGTGTCAGCCCAAGTGGGGTAAGGGACGCCCATGCAGCTGGTAAAACATTATTTGTGGGTGTGTCTGTGAGGGTGTTTCCGGAAGAGATGAGCATTTGAATCAGAGACAGAGTAAAACAGGTGGGCGTCATCCAGTTCCTCAGGGGCCTGAAGGGAACAAAAGGCAGAGGAAGGCAATGTTGCTCTACAGGACCTCGGACGTCCCTCTTCTCCTCGGACATGGGACGTCCATACTTCTGGTTCTTGAGCCTTTGGACTCAGACCAGGGCTTACACCACTGGCTGCCCAGTTCTCAGGGGCCGTGGGCTTGGACTGGACTACACCCCCGGCTCTCCTGGGCCTCCAGCTTGTGGGTGGCAGATCGTGGGACTTCTCAGTCTCCATAATCATGTGGGCCAACCCCTCAGAATACATCTCTTTCTTAATCTGTCTTTCTCATCTATCTCTCTGTATCAACTATCTATCTATCTATCTATCTATCTATCTATCTATCTATCTATCTCTCCACCCATCCATCCATCCATCCATTCAACCATCCATCCATCCATCCATCCGTCCTTCCAGCCATCCATCCATCCACCTATCCATCCATCCATCCTTCCATCCATCCATCCTTCCATCCATCCATCCATCCATCCTTCCTTCCATCCGTCCATCCATCCATCCATCCATCCATCCATCCATCCTTCCATCCATCCATCTGTCTGTCCATCCATCCACCTATCCATGCATGCATGCATCCATCCATCCTTCCTTCCATCCATCCTTCCATCATGCATCCATCCATCTATCTGTCCATCCATCCATCCACCTATCCATGCATCCATCCATCCATCCACCCATCCATCCATCCTTCCTTCCATCCATCCTTCCATCATCTATCCATCCAACCATCCATCCATCCATCTGTCCGTCCATCCATCCACCTATCCATGCATCCATCCATCCACCTATCCATGCATGCATGCATCCATCCATCCTTCCTTCCATCCATCCTTCCATCATCTATCCATCCATCCATCCATCCGTCCATCCATCCATCTGTTCATCCATCCATCCACCTACCCATGCATCCATCTATCCACCTATCCATCCATCCATCCATCCATCCATCATTCCTTCCATCTATCCTTCCATCATCTATCCATCCAACCATCCATCCATCCATCCATCCATCCATCCATCCATCCATCCCTTTACCTATCCATCCATCCATCTGTCCGTCTGTCTATCTGTCCATCCATCCCTCTGTCTGTCCATCCATCCATCCACCTATCCATGCATCCATCCATCCAT
The DNA here is from genome assembly GCF_027475565.1 of Acinonyx jubatus. NCBI lineage: Eukaryota > Metazoa > Chordata > Mammalia > Carnivora > Felidae > Acinonyx > Acinonyx jubatus. The sequence goes on along the minus strand of NC_069386.1, from coordinate 2,160,455 downwards.
CTACCCATCCATCCATCCTTCCTTCCATCGATCCTTCCATTATCTATCCATTCATCCATCCATCCATCCACCCACCCACCCATTGGTTCTGTTGACTAATACCAGGGAAAACATCCCACCTAGGACCACAGAATGAAGGACCCCATGTAGCTGACTAACATCATAGTGACATGGAGCTCACAGCAGGTTCTCCCCCCACCCCCACACAGATATTCCAGAACCTGCTTTGCTGGAAGAGCCTAGAACATGTGTAAGACCCAAGAGAAGCCCTTCACCTTCCAGCAGCCTGGAAGGCCGTCTTATTCATCCATGTGTGGGCACAAGTGGGGTCATCAGGATGCCCTCCCCAAGACCCAGGCCTCTAAGACAAAGGACAAAGCAAGACAGAACTTTCCCTCTGAGTGTGTATTCCCTGTAACGTGGTAAAGGCTGAAGATATAAGTAATCTCAAGAAGGATCTAGATACATTCAAGAAAGGCACATCCACCGGTCACTCTTCGGATGGGATTGGCTAAGGTCTACTCCCCATTAAATCCAGGTGCCTGGAACAGGGCTTCAAACAGGGACACACCCAGGAAATGCTGTTGCACCTGAAGCGGGTAGCCAGCGGCACAAAGCCACACACGATGGTGTTTGTCATTGGCCAGAGGGACAGGCAGGAGCACAAATGTACCAGCTGAGGGCTGGGACCCACAGGCCACCTTAGTTTGCACACCCAGTGTGCCGCTCACCTGTGCAGCCTCAAGCCCGGTGTTCAACATCTTTGCAGCTTAGCCAACGGCCTGCAGAGCAGAGACGACCATGCTAACCGCCCAGAGCCCCAAAGAAAATACCTCCAAGAGGTACTACCTAGCTTAATGCCTGACATAGAGTATGGACCAAAAAAAAAAAAAAAAAAAAAAAACCCAAATCACTCAAAAAAAGTAAAACAGTGGAAACAACCTAAAAGTCCATGAGTGAGAGACCATGTTAGACACTTTCCAGAACATTCCCACCCAGTAAGACGGCTACGACAAATCTCCATGGGTGGACGTGGAAAGAGGTCCGCCATATGTTCCGATATATAAAGAAACACCGTAAAATAGGCCTCAAGACTAGGTTTATTTACAGAAATGGACTTGGATTAGCGAACACTGAACTGTTAATAACTTTTTTGTTTTGGAAGGTGCATAAAGTGCTGGGGGATGGGATATACAGACAGCCTTTCCTTTGTGTTTAACTAATTTCCTAGGGCCTATTTCCTTTTACAGCCATCATGTATCAGACTTCAAACCAGAAAAATAAAGGTTCCTATTTGGAGGAACAAAATTGAAATTTATGGCTGATTTTTGTCAACAAGCAGTTCTGGGGAACCTCACAATGATTCCCTCAGGTTCTAAAATGTCTGCTTGAAGTTTTTATGAAGATTTCCTTGGATTTACAGACAAATTTAGGGAGGACCAAGAACCGTTCTTAATTATTTTGTCTTTTTTTTTTTAATATTTGCTCAGATTTTCCTTTCAAACCTTCAAACAAATTTTATATTCTTCTTTATATAGGTTCTAAATGTCTCTGATTATGTTTGTTCCCCAGCCCTTTTGTTTCTTTTTTGAACGGAACCATTTGTAAAATGGTTACTTATATGTAAGTTATGAATCTTACATATTTATCTCATAACTGGCAAGATCTCACATGTAAAAATAAAATAAATAAAATAATATAAAATAAAATAAAGGAAATAAATAAAACAAAATAAAAAAATAAATAAAATGGAATAAAATAAATAAAACAAAATAATAAAATAAAATAAATAAAACAAAATAATAAAATCAAATAAAATAAATCAAAACAAATAAATAAAACAAAATAATAAAATAAAATCAAAGAAATAAAATCAAAGAAATAAAATCAAAGAAATAAAATCAAATAAATAAAACAAAATAATAAAATAAAAAATAAATAAAATAAAATAAATAAAAAATAATAAAAATAAATAAAAAATAATAAAAATAAATAAAATAAAATAAAATAAAATAAATCAAATCAAATCAAATAAATCAAATCAAATCAAATAAAGTAAATAAAACAAAATAATAAAATACTGGATGTAAATCCCACTGGATGTAAATCCCTTAATACAATTTATTGACTATTTGTCATTGCCGCTAGTGGCATCATCATCATTATTATCTAAAGCTAGAAATTCTCCTCTGAATACCTCTGGGGCCACAACCCCACGAATTTTGAAATATGGCACTCTAATTGTTATTTTTTTAAATGATCTATAATTGCAGGTGTGATTTCCAGTTTCTTCTGAAGGTCGCTGTGGTCATTGTTAATTTCTTATGGTCGAATTCCCAAGATTTAGCCTTGTTTCTCTTATAATTTTTTGAATAGAAAATTCCAGTTTAATTGCATCGTGGCCACAGGATGCGTCCCGGACATTTTTTATTCGTTGGAATTTACTGAGGTTTATTTTGTGAGCCCATGTGTGATGTGACTCAGTGTTTTCAACGTGGTGCACACATTTCCAAAGAATCCGCAGTCTCTCTTTGGAACTTCAGAGATGTATGTATCCACATAGAGCCTCATAGACTCTGTGCAGTAACTTCTCCTGGACAACCTCTAATAGGAAACACTTAGCAACCCCAGGCCTGGCACAAGTCTGGTGGGTTGTCCGTGCGTATTTGTGTTCTATTGTGGGTGAGTGTGAAGAGACACGGGGTACTCTGCAGGTGTGGAGAAGAATGAGGTAGATCTTTCTGTGCTACACAGCGTGTGTGTGTGTGTGTGTGTGTGTGTGTGTGTGTGTGTGTGTGTGTACATGCGTGTGTTCGGAAATAGAAAAATTCAGAGTCCTCACCAAACTGTCATCAGGATGGTCTCTGAAGAACAGGCCAGGGGATGGGGGAAAACCAGTCACCGTGCATTTTACTGACCAGAACATTTTTATCAAAAGCCCATTTTGTAAAAAACTAAAATACAAAGCGGCAATACGATAAATCAGTAATAAATGGGTGCACCTTACTTCGTTTCGATCTAAGGAGGGAGAAAGATAAAAGACAGGAACAACGCAAACATTTTAAATGAACAAACCCAGAGTCCGAGCTACTTGCTCGAGTGAACAACCGAGGCCCCTTCCAGGGGAACCGACTGCAACGGCGTGAGATTGACATCAGCCATCTCCAGGCAGGAGACGCAGAGAGATGCAAAACCACCCACAGCTCTACGTCGTCACGGCGTCTTTTGCCTGCAAGAACTTTCCAGACTCTGTGGTCCTACAGCTGCCAGTGTGTGTGTGTGTGTGTGTGTGTGTGTGTGTGTGCGCGCGTGTGTGTGTAAGGTGACTGGTTTTGGTTTGCATTTTGGTAAGAGATTGTATATCCTCTCAGGATTATTTCTCTTTCTCTCAATGCACACGTGAGCAGGCACACACACGCACACACACACGGGCACACACAGTCGTATTATCTGCGTTTCCTCTTTGCACAGGGGTGCGAAGCGCGTAGCCCAGGACGTGCCTGGGGAGGGGGGCCTCCTGCTCCAGGGGCTGGAACTGGCTAGCGCGCACACTCAGAGAGCGAGCAAAGGCACGGGGGCCGGGGGCCGGGGGCCGGGTGCCTACCCACCCGCCCAGGCTCCCTGCTGCTCCAGATCTCCTGACCCATTTAAGAAAAGGCAAGAACAGAAAGACGTGAACCCCTAGCCGACTTAGTCCGGGGTCCCCGCCTCGGGCGAGGGGGACGAGGCCACCGGGTTGGAAGGCAACATCGGGAATATTTGCGGCTTAGGACGCTCTCCCTAAGCATCTCCCTTCCAAATCCCACCCACTGTTTCTCGAAACTCTGTAAATCTTCTCTCACCGTTAAGAGTTTACATTTTACCTCATGGTACGTACCACGTAAACACACGTAAGATGTGTCTGTATGCAAATGTTGACAAACGTAAATATATTATGTACATAAATACATGTATCTAAGGCAAGAGTTTCGTGAAACACCACCCTTACTACGGTGCGATAAAGCACGAACACAGATAATACGGAAGACGATTGGGCGTCTGAAGTGTTCCCGGATTCCCCACAGCCGCTTCCTACGGGGGGTGCTTGCTTTGATTTCTCGCTTAGTTCCGTTCTTCTGGGCCCCTGAGGCTCCCATTTCACCACACCTGCTTGTCCTTACTCCGATTCAGGAGCTGGGACGGACCCTCAAATCCCCTGTGTCTTCCACGTGGAAGGAAGAGGAAGGGGCCCGTGTTTGCTCTAGCCTCGCCTCGCCTGCTGCGGTGGGCCACAGGGAGCGCGCCCCGGCGCCGGCTGTCCCCCCGCAGCGAGGACAGCTCCTGCGCAGATCCCCGCCCGGGGTGGGCCCAGCCCCTGGGGCGCCGTCAGCCCCGAGCTCCACACCCGTGTGCACCCTGTCCTCCAGCATCTCCACGGGTGGCCAGCAGAGCGGCTCCCGGCAGCCCACGAGTCCTGCTTGGCCCCTTCTCTGCTCTGCAGTCTTGGGTGCAGGGACCCTCAGCGTTGCCACCACACGTGGGCAAACTTGCCTAGCGTACGGGACCAATGTTCAGTTGTCCTTCTTCCAGCTGGAAGCCGAGAGAAGAACTTGAAACAAATTCCTATTGCTGGCTGCCTTCTTGACCACACCCGAAGCTCTCAGAACCATCATACCCTCACTGGATATTTCTGTGCCCGTGTACGTGAGCGTGGTCCTCTCCGCACTGATCTGGGTCTCGGGATCCAAAAAAAAAAAAACGTCTTCCGTGTGAAAATCTGTCACCGGCCCACGGGGACAGGGCCAATACCAGCTACTGTTGGTTACAGTTAAGGCTGCGGTGATGTTGGTATTCACTTATTTGGGCCACAGGTCGTTCCCGGAGATTCACCGTGTGCCAGGCACTGATGGGTGTCGAGGGGGAAGACACGATCTTTTACGGCCCGTTGGAGAAGACGGACGTGTGAACGGAGAATATTCCCAGCGTGGGGAGTTTAATCATACGGGTTTGAATCAAGGGCCACAGTCTGAAGTGACTTGATAAATGGCCTCACCGAGGAATCAGCCTGTGAGCTGAGGCTGGAAAGCCGGATGAGGGTTTTCCACCCGGAGAAAGGAAGGCAGGAGGTTCCAGAGAAAGCACTTCATGTCCAGAGAACAACATGTACAGAGGCAGAAAGATTTAAAAGACCCTCCTGTCCTCCCATCAGAGCAGATCTCTTGGTGGCCCTGGAGCCCGGGGGTGTGAGCTGGGAGCAAAGGGACCGAATCGCCAATTCGGGCTGATGAAACTGAAGAGTCAGTTGGGAGCCAGGACCCCATCCGGCTGGTGAGTGGATTTCTTTTCCGAGCGCACCCTCCCCGCCTCACCCCCAAACGCTGGGGCCACTGCTGGCCCCCCAGAAAGGGATGGGGGAGGCTGGCAAAGGACGGGTCCCACACCCCTGCCCCCCACCCCCCGCCTGAGCAATTCGGCTTTCGACAGTTTATAATGAGTTCTCAGGAAAGATTTCAATTCCGGAAAGGTTCCCATGCATGGAAAGCGCCAGCAAACACCTGCTCTTGGCAATTATAACCCAACCTTCTACCCAGGAAAGATAAATCTTGGCGATTAGGAAATGCAGACATTTGCCGAGCCGTGGAGCAATGACGGGTGTAGATGTGGGAGTCGGGCTGGGGTGAGGACCCGGAGTGCCCCTTTCTAGACGAGAGATCCTGGGCAAGTGGCCTCACCTCTCTGTTCTGGGGACACAGGACCGAAGGGGGGGTGGTGCCGAGAGGCTCATACAAGATGCCACGTGCAAAGGCTTTAAGGCAGCACCTGGGGCAAGAAGCGCCTGGCAGACTGAGTATCACCGATGAGCACCACTGGGGCTGAATAAGCCAACAGACAGCAGGGGGCACCTGCTCCCCCACCCCTGCCAGCTCCTGTCCTTGTCGGGTGCGGAGGGTAGGAGGGACCCTCCACGGCGGTCGTAAATGCTGACGGCCACCCAACCACAGGACAAGCAGGACGAGAGGGCGAACGGAGGAGAAGAGTGGACCTCTCCTCTCCTTCCCAGGCGCCAAGAGGAAGGACAGGAGCCCACGGACAGCAGCTCCCCGGGCTGGCCCGGAGCTGGGCTCCAGGGACAAAGGTGCTGCCTTTGAGGGGCTCCGCCGGGAGTGAGAAGGAGGGGGGACGCCTCCCTGTGTCCACAGAGCGCCAGGGCATCTGTGGGGACTGCATTCTCCGGCAGAGACAAGCACATTCCTCAGCCAAAGGGTTGCCTACCCTGGGACCCAAGCAAGGTGGGGAATTAGTGGTGGGAGCCCGCCCACGACACCGGCGTGGCTGACACGCAGAGACGCTGCCCTCCCCACCCCGGTCAAGGTCAGAGACACCCGTCGGCTCCCATGCATCTGGGGAGGAGGAAGCTGGCCGGCAGCCGGGAGGCCTCCCCTGGTGTCCCCGTGTCCCGCACCGAGGGTGGGGTCTCGGCCACCGGTCGGATGTCCCAGAACCAGAAGCCCCAGGGACGCAGGACAAGCACAGCAGACGCAGGAGGTCACCCGCCCGTCCCCTCCCCACAAGCTCCGACGCGGCTTCCTCCTCACTCACTGCGCCCCGTGGTGCCTCACGACTCCCACCCTAAGATTCTTCTGGCTTCTGCTCCTGCCTCCACCCCAGCACAGCTTCCAAAGATGACGTCAAGTTCCAGCAACCAAGAGCCTCCCCACGCCCGTCAGAGGGGCCAGCCTCCCGGTCAGAGCGGCCGGCAGAGGGACCGTCACTCACCTGGGCCCACCTACCTCCCTGCATGCGGTGCCCAGGGCATCCACCTCCCTCAGTTTTCTCTCCGGCTCCCCAGCAGAGGTGAAGGCACCATTTCCCCGGGACAGCCTGGGGCCCCAGCCTGGGTCAGAGCCGGCGGAGGATGGGAAGTAGACTTCCGTCCTCACCCAGAGGCCGCTCTGTGGGTCCCATCCCAGGCCCCGCCGCCGGCTGGGATGCTCTGAGTCAGACGCTGCCCTCGCCACCTGCTCTGGACAGGTGACTCAGGGCGAACGCGTCCAGCCTGGCGCAGGTTTGCTTAGAGACTCCCGACCTGAGCCATCTGATTTCTCCCCGTGAAAAGCCTTGGTCCGAAAGGGAGGCTGCCAGCGCTGGGAAGCTGAGTCCCGGAACAAAGGCCACCATCTGCTGGGCTGCGGGGAACACCGGGAGGGGGCGGCCCCGCCCAGAACCCCCGATCCCCAGCAGGCCTCCTCGGGCCTGACACGCTGCTAGCTTTACGCAAACGTCGGCTCCCATGACCTGCCACCAGTCCAGCCAATGTTATCATACCCGTCTTAAAAATCACTGCACAAAAATTCGTTGAGCACCTGCTATGCGCAGACCTGGTGACCTTGGGTCATAGCCCATCATCCCTGGCTCACCAGAGTCCGGCAACTTCCCTGAGGTCACCCAGCCTGGAGTCTAATCCCGATCCGCCCAGCACCAAAGCCCACGCTCTTTCTACGGCACCACACTGCCTCTCTGTCCCTAGAGTAAAAACTGGTTCTCAGAGTCTGGCCCCCAAGCCAACGGTGTTAGCACCATCTGCTAGAAATGCACGTTTCCTTTCTTTTAACTGTTTATTTACCTTTGAGAGAGAGAGACGGACAGACAGACAGAACGTGAGTGGGGTAGGGGCAGAGAGAGAGAGGGAGACACACAGTCCGAAGCGGGCTCCAGGCTGCGAGGCATCAGCACAGAGCCCGACGCGGGGCTCGAACCCGTGAAGCAGGAGATCACGACCTGCGCCGAAATCGGACATTTAACCGACTGAGCCGCCCAGGCGCCCGTAGAAATGCAGTTTCTGAGGCTCCTGACTCAGGACCTGGGCAGGCGGGGCCTGGCCCTCTGTTTCGGCAAGCCCTCCAGGTGGTTCGACTTGGAGAGCCCAGGACCTGACGTATAGGAGCGCGTCAAGGGCCCCAGCAAACAGGGACAAGGCGCCTCTGTTTCCCCCGTCGGGATGATTGCCTTGTGACCGGGGTGCTTCCCCCCACCCCCGCATGTCCCCTCGGAGAGCTTAATCTAAGGGTGGCATTCAGCCCATCTGCCCCCTGAAGAGCTTCCCACGCGTGTCCCCTAAGCACAGCCTCGTGGACGCTTGGCATGTGCCGGGCTGGGGCTTCTGTGGGGCCCTGTCCTCTGAAAAATGGGATCCACTCCAAGCGCCCACCAACAAGCCCTTCAGGGCTTCCTGGGGGCTCTAACGAGGCTGTGGGCGCCCGTAGGAGGCCCCTGCAATTCCGTGTGGGGCTGCAGAGGTCCAGCCACTGCCCGGCAGCCAGGCCCATGGTCACAAGGAGACGCACTGGAGACAAAGCTGTCTTTGTCAGTGGGTGTGGGGGACCGTCCCGCGTCGCAGGGCTGAGTCTGGAGGGCCGCGGAGGAAATTCTCAAGAGCAGAAAACGTAGGCCTCGGTCAGCAGGCACAGACTCTCCCCTTTCCTTGAGGGTGGGTGGGAGGGGGGATAGCGCAGCCGGGGCTCGGGTCCAGCCTCCAGGGTCCAGATTCTGGGACTGTCTCAATCCAGCAGCAAGGCTGGGACCGACGGAGTCCCCCCCCCCCCCCCCCCGCCTCTGGAGGTCGCTTCACCTTTCGCAGACCCCACAGCTTTCTTCCTACACCAGGCCCGAATCCAGCCCCTGCCTTCCCCTCCTATCAGATGGCCCGCCTTCCTTGACTATCAGAAAGCGAATTCGTTCCGAAGTGTAGGGGACATCGCGCCCAGACCCTTACTGACCCAGGGTGCTTTGCACCTCAAGGTGGAAACTGCACGGCGCCTGTGCCCCCCAGAACCCCCTCCAGGCAAAGGACGGGCTTCCCTCCGCGGCCTGACACCCCGTGGGCCGGCTCCCCGCGTGCCCGTGGGAAGGGAGCGGGGAGCAGGCCGGGGAGCCCCCGAGGCCTCACGACGGGATCTTGGTCGCGGCTCAGCTTTTGTTCGCTCATCTGCCCCACGGGACTGAGGGCTCAGGGCGCAGAGTCCCTGAGCGGTGGGGCCACGGGAGAGGAAGCCCCCCTTAGACACCCCGCGCGGGTGCCTCCCATCACTCATGTGCGTTTCAGTCTCCCCTGAGCACCAGACCCAAAGTTCACCTCCGTGGGATCGCCCCCGGACACCTGCACACGCACACCCTGACACGCGTACACGCTTTCGCGTGCACACGCGCACCCGTCCCCGTTTCCAGCTACAGAAAGACCGGCTGGCACCTGCAGACAGCTGGTAGACCCCGGCGAGCACCGGATTTCCTGTTACCCGCCCAGCCCCCCAGGAAGTACCTTCGCCCCAGGCACCGCGGACACGCTGTGTGATCAGGGCCAGTCCCCCCAGCGTGCCGGCCACCCACATGTCGAAAACCCCCAGACCCACGTCGCCAGCCTTGGGGCTTCTCAGGAACTCCTTCTCCTGCTTCCTGCTTGGGGTCGCTACCTGAGGACCGACCGGGGATCCCCAGGCCCCACACGAGCGGTCCTCTTGACTTCCCCGGGTGGGACCTCTCCCTCCCAGCCTCCACGTTTTGGTAGTTATTTGCACACCCCAAAACTCAACCCCAGGGTCCAGGAGCGGAGACCGTGGGCCCTGAAGCAGGCTTCCTGCCCCTGGCCAGGCGCATGGTCCCGGACGGGTGAGGAGTCCCCTCCCTGGGGACTGGCCCACTCGGCCGCGGGATGGCTTTGGCGCTCAGACCCCTCCGACTGTGCTGCCGGAGATGTGCCAGTTCTTACAAAGTTCTGAGCAAAGAGATCATGACCTGAGCCCGAGTCGGACGCTCAACCAACTGAGCCACCCAGGCGCCCCTAAGGCAGCTTCAAGTTAACAGAAAAACTGCACAGAGCGTGTCCCCTCCAGAGCACAAGCGCCCCGAACAGAAATCGTCACTCTTGTTCACAGCAGGGTCTCCGGCTCTGGGACATGCCTGGCCCAGAAGGTCTCAATAAACATTTACTGAATGAATCAACCCACAACCGAACGAATAAATAAGTGACTAATGCCATGTAATGAGCTCCCACATTTGTTTGCGCTTTAGAGCCTACACAGAGCTCGCACAGACGTTTTCTTAATCAGATGAATCTGATTAGGTACAGATTTAAAGGGAACTTCAGAAACCTAGTGACACTCTCGGTCCCAGCTCCTTGAAGGGCACAGACCGGGACCCTGTGGGGCCCTCCAAGGGAAGAGAGTTCATTTCCCGGAGCTCTGATAACCCTTTGGGTTGGACCCGCAGAGTCACGTGCTTCCAGCCACAGCCACAGCCCGTGAGAAAAGAGCGCTCGGAGACGCGGCCTTGACCAGCACGACGAGACTGTGCGCGGCACCCTCGCTGAGCACACACGCCGTGCCAGGCGCTGTCAGCACGGAATCCGGCTCCGCGGTCGGCCCGGAGGGCAGGGGCCGCTGGTTGCCCCTGTTTTCCTGCCCGGGGCAGGGACAGTGAGGACGCGCGGTGGTAAAACCACTTTCCCAAGGCTCAGAGCCAGGATCTGAACCCAAGGGTATCTGACAACGAAGTCCAGGCCGCGCGTGTCCGAGGAAGGCCGCTGAGCGACCTGGAAATCCCTGCCCCACGGGTCAGCCCGGGTCAGGACGGGACGGGCTTAGAAAGGGTTAACGCCAGAGCAGGAGGGAGTGGTCAGGCTGGCCAGCCGCGCTTCCAAGGCCCAGATTAGGACTGTTGGCACCGCATGCCTCCTCTCCACCTGGCCGCAAAAGAGGGCCAGGTATTAATGAAGGACACACGGGGCCCCCGGGGTCAACCGTGTCCACTCAGCAGGGCTTGGGCAGGACCAGCGTGTTCTGTGTTCGCTTCGGGGTGTCGCCTCTCACAAGGGTGTGGGAGCAGCGGAGTCCCTGTCTTGTCCCTCTCTGACAGGATGCCAGAGGTCCCCCAGGCGGGATGCCTGTCCCCTCCCCCAGTGGAGCAAGGGGGCTGCTCCCTGCTTTCGTCTTTCTGCCCGCACAGCTATCTGACGAGCGCCCCGTCCTGCCTGGCACCAGAAAGCAACGTCTGTGAAGATGAAGAAATCCCCACTTTCTTCTCTTAATTTGTTATGATCATGACACGACTGACTCAATACGCAAAAATTTCAAATCCCTGCCCAAGGTCACTGGCTCTCTCCCCCGTGCCTAATGTTCCTCCAGACGCCGCTGCTTTCTCCCACCTCCGCACCTCCGCGCACGCACGCGCTGCCCCTTCCAACTCACAGGCGCCGGCCTCCTGGCCAGCTCTTGTGGGTTTTCAAGGTTTGGCTCAGAGTCACCTCCTCCAGGAAGCCCTCCCAGACACCCCTCCCAGCTCACCGGAACGGGAGCTGTCCTCCTGTTCTCCCAAAGCACTCCACACCGACTCACTCCTGCACGTCCCATCCAGTAAGCGTGAGCTTCTCCGTGCTGTGGACTGAGTCTTACGCCTCTCTGTAGCCCTCACAGTCCCCCAAGCAACTGCCCAACAGCTGTGAGAAGAAATGGGGAGGAGAGGGAGAGACAGGGGAAGAAAAGGGCAGGGAGGAGAGAGGGAGAGAGAGGTCTTTGTGGGCAGACGCATACGCTCAGATAGAACTCGGACAGAGACAGAAGAACGGAACCAGATGCACGCCCAGCTACGCGCGTGCACGCTCCAGGCTCGGGAGGCCGGAGTGGGCACTGAACGAGCACTGGCCCAGGAGTCCAGGGCTGGTTCTTACCAGGCTGGGCTGATGCTAACCGGCTGTGCGACTTGGGTAAGCCACTCCCCTTCTGAGCTACAGGCTTCCCCTTAGTGAAAGGGTTTTCCTTTCATGGGGGGAGGGAAGGGGAAAAAATAGTTTCGAACAGAGAGGGAGGCAAACCATAAGAGACTCTTGAATACAGAGAACAAACTGGGGGTCGGTGGGGGGGGGGGTAGGGGGAAATGGGTGATGGGCACCGAGGAGATCGCCTGTTGGGATGAGCACTGGGGGTCGTGTGTAAGCGATGAGTCACGGGAACCCAGTCCCGAAGCCAAGAGCACACGGCACACGCCATACATTAGCTAAGGTGACGATAAATATTTTCTTAAAAAAGACTTAAAGAAGAAACGTGCTCACCGCCTGACGGGTGGTGCGGGTTCAGCAAAGAGCATCACTGCCTTCCCCCACCCCAGGCCACCTCAGTGCCCCAGCGCCATCCACAAGGCGAAGGACCGGAGGGCTGGGGCAGGACGAAGCAGGCACTGTTAAATTTAGCACCACACGATAGATTATTGGTAACAGCGGAACCCAACTGAGAAGGGGCTTGCGGGGGGGGGGGGGGGGGGTGAGCTTCCTGCTTTCTGGGGTGGATGTGTCTCGTGCTGAGAGTCGGCCTCGCACAGGTATGTCCATTTCTCAAAATTAATTCAAGGGTGTACTTCCTGTACACACATTTCAGCGTATGTACATTTTACCTCAGAGGAGAATAAACAAATACTGCGCTCAGATTAATTTACATACATGCTGAAGTGTTTAGAAGTGAAGGGTCGTGATGCCTAAAACTTATTTGGAAATTATGGCGTGCCCAGGTGGCTCAGTGGGTTAAGCGTCCGACTTGGGCTCAGGTCCTGATCTCACGGTTCATGGGTTCGAGCCCCGCGTCGGGCTCTGTGCTGACGGCTCGGAGCCTGGAGCCCGCTTCAGAGTCTGTGTCTCCCTCTCTCTGCCCTTCCCCTGCTTGTGCTCTCTCTCTGTCTCTCAAAAATAAATAAACACTAAAAAAAAAAAAAAAACGTTGCTCAAGGGGCACCCGGGTGGCTCAGTCGGTTAGGCAGCTAGCTGACTCTCGGTTTCAGCTCAGGTCACGATCTTAACTTTCGTGAGTTCAAACCCCGCGTGGGGCTCTGTGCTGACAGCTCGGAGCCTGGAACCTGCTTCGGATTCTGTGTCTCCCTCTCTCTCTGCCCCTCCCCTGCTTGTGCTCTGTCTCTCTCTCTCTCTCTCTCAAAAATAAACAAACATAAAAGAAACTTATTTGGAAATGCATCCAAAAAGTAAGATGGGCGTATGGACGGACAGACGGATGGAGGGATGGATGGACATGCGTTAAGGCAAATAGAGTAAAATGTCACTTGTGGAATTTAAAAGCGGGGTATGCTCATTGAGCACAATTCTTTCCACTCTTCTGTACATTTGAACAGGTCTCATCATCCTGCTTTGGAAGAAATACAGTGGAAAGCAGGCTGGAGAATCAGTAATTTGGGGGACGGTTAAATCCGTCGTGGCACAGCCATCTGATGTGGGTTTCTGAGGCCCTCAGGTGGGGGTTCTTCTCCCCTTGCGGGAACCGACAAGCCCCACGGTCAAGTGGAATCATGCGCACGTGTGAGGGTCACCCTTGGTCTTGCTCATCCACAGTGCAGCGTCGAAAACCTCGGGCTCTTGGATGAAACAGACCCGCCCGGGTTCAACTCTGCCTTGCCGCTCACTGCAGGGACAAGCCCCCCACCCCCGGGGCCTCACTTCTGTTCTCCTGCAAAGTAAAGACAACCGTGTTTGCCTCCTAGGGCTGTGCAAGGTCAAAGGAGTGGGTGCCAGGTGCTGAGGGCAGCTCCGGGGGGGGGGGGGGGGGCGGGGAGAGAGAGAGAGACTGGTATCACACAGACGCCCCCGGCTGCACACCTGGCCGGCCACCAGGTGTGGGGAACGTGGCGACTGTCTGATGCTCACAGAGGAGGGTCTCGAGGCCTTGCCCTCCAGCAAAAGCTTGTATTTCCTGAGCTAACTAGTCCCCTTGAGCAGTTTTCTTAAACCCTGCAAAGAGCACAGACGGGCGGAGGTACACTAAAGACGCTCACGGGGGCGCCTGGTGGCTCAGTCGGCTGAGCGTCTGACTCTTGGTTTCAGCTCAGGTCATGCCTCCGGGGTCGTGGGTGGAGTCCCGTGTCAGCCCCCCGCCCCCGCGCTGAGCGTAGAGCCTGCTAGACATTCTCGTTCTCTCTCCTTCTGCCCCTCCCCGACTCACGCGCGCACTCTCTCCCTCTCTCTAAAATTAAAAAAAATTTTTTTTAATGTTTATTTATTTTTGAGACAGAGAGAGACAGAGCGTGAACGGGCGAGGGGCAGAGAGAGAGGGGAGACCCGGAATCGGAAACAGGCTCCAGGCTCCGAGCCATCGGCACAGAGCCCGACGCGGGGCTCGAACTCACGGACCGCGAGATCACGACCTGAGCCAGCCGAAGTCGGACGCTTCACCGACTGCGCCACCCAGGCGCCCCGAAAAATTTGTTTTTAATGCTTACAGTGGCTCATTAGCTGGTGAGATTTGTGACGGTCCTCCTCCCTCATGTCTGCCCTCCGAGGCCCTGTTCCCTTTACCCACAGCTTGCTTCCCCCTGCCCCCACGTAACCGCCCCCCATTCAGAGCTCGGCTCGAACAGCCCCGCCTCAGGGGAGCCCCCCGACCCACCCACTAGGTCAGTTCCCCGTCAGAGCACCCAAGACGCCCGGCACCCCGTGTCAGATTTACACACGTGTGTCGTTCATCTTGCGTGTCCCACTCCGTCCCCGGAGCCCAGCCCGGTGCCTAGAATGCTCTAAATAAATGGCTGAAAATGAGTTCCAAGTGTTCGAGAAAGTGACTTCATTCTTTGCGGATTGAAAAATAAGTAGAAAATGGGTGGTGGGGCGAGGCGGGCGATAAAACAGACCCAGTACATCCGCGTGGTCCTGGGCAGCCCCATGCAGCTCTTAACCACCAAAGGAGTATGGCGACCCTTCACGTGGTTCTACTGTTTCCTCGGGAGAAACACCAGCTTGCAGGGGAGAAGGAGCACAGACCCCCGCTCCCCACGCTCCAGCCCTAGGCGGAGCTGCCCTCTGCGTCTCCAAGGCCCAGCCCTCCTGCTGACGGCTGGCCACGGGGAGTCCCGAGGGCCCCCGGGGAATTGGGGCTCCATTTCCAGCAGGAGTCGTCGAGGCGCCTGGGGAGGACGTCACGTGACCTACCGTTGGGGATCCAAGCGGCCACGAGGTCACACGCTCAGAACGTGCACGTGTGAAATGGCACAGTTGGGAGTCTTCCTCGAGGCCGATGCTGCTCCGTCAGTCCCTCTGCCGTCTAGACGGGGACAAGCGACCCCACCGTGGGAAGGGGCTTTCCCGGGTCACGCTACAGTGTAAGGGTTTAACTGGACAGAGCCTGATGCATTTAATCCCCAGTTATCCTATAGCAGAACTCAAGAGAAAAGGGGACTTAATCATCACTATTTTTTTTGTTTGTTTTTTTTAACGTTTCTTTTTGAGAGAGAGAAAGAGAGACAGAGCGTGAGCAGGGGAGGGGCAGAGAGTGAGGGAGACACAGAATCGGAAGCAGGCTCCAGGCTCCGAGCTGTCGGCACAGAGCCTGACGTGGGGCTCAAACTCATGAACTGCGAATTCATGACCTGAGCTGAAGTTGGACGCTCAACCGACCGAGCCACCCAGGCGCCCCTAATCATCACTATGAAGTGATGCTGTAGGTGCTGAAGTGATGCCCCAGAGAAGCGCCCAGACCCAGGACCGAGGCACTCCTTCCCACAGCTGAAGAAGGGTCACCCCCGTGATGGTCATAGCTGAGTCTCTCTCCAAGAACTATCCTTTGCTGAAGACAGCCGCCTCATCCAAGGTCGTACCCTGGCCATAGAGTGGCCCGGAGGCAATGATGGGTCATCGCGGGAGTACAGAACCCGTGGGATCCGGTGGATCACCATGCCTTCCACCCCCCAGCTTTCCTTCTGGCCAGTTCTGCCTCCCTTACCCCTCACAGGTGGTGTCCCCAAGCACACTCCCCAATGACCTTCCTACGCAAATCTCTGTTTTCTTACCGGGACACCCAACCAAACAAGGCGATGCAGGAAGTGGCAAGACGTCCCCAGAAATAAAATGGTTTCACCAAATTGTGAGCACCTACTGAATACCAGGTCAAGCCCAGCTCTTGAAGACTCCCCAGTAAGTGCATCCATATGGTCCACAGCCAAAGGGAGACATTCTGAGGGCTCGGCCCACTTGCTGTAAGAGAGGGAAGGCATGGCGGCCTGGCCCTCGAGCGCTCCCTTTATCCCCAAGCCCTGGGTGCTCTGTGAGGGCTCCCGTGTCACAATAGGGCAGGAGCCTGCATCCAGACACTCCCGTGTTCCGGGCATCACGCATATGATGCTCGGGCCATTTCACAGGCGTTATCTCCTTTATTGCTTCTGTAGTCCTGTGAGGTAGGAATCCATGGCCCTCGTTTCGCAGGGGAGGAAACCGAGCCTTGGAGAGGTTACACACCCTGCCCCAAGTCAACTAGCCTGTTCACCTCAGCGCCAAGACCACACCCCAGGTGGCTGGACCCCACAGCCCGGCTCTTGGTCCCTACGTGCCACTGCCTCTCTTCAGACCCCAGCGACGCTTGAGTGAAACCTCACCAAGGGAGCCCAGGGCTCCAGCCGTATCTTCCATATCTTCCTGGAGCCGGAACAGTCAGAGTGTGCCTTTGACTTGCCTCATTCCCCTTTTTAAAGAAAACCATGTGTTTACTCTCCGATGCCAAAGTTACAACAGAACTGAAGTTTTGCCAGTGTTGACTTTAAAAGCTGAGCAGAGGGGTTCAAATCCTTTCCCTTGGTGCCTGTTTATTCATCTTTCCAGAGCAAACGGAGGTGGTCAAAGAAACCATCTATCGGATCTATACCTGCAGCAACGCAGGGAATCTGGCCAGGGTGCTCAGGCCCCTCCCAGCCTCACCTCTCCCCTCCCCGCGCCCAGCCCTGCAAGACTCAGAGGGGCCCCTGCTCCGCTCCTCCAGAGACACCCAGGAGCTCCCCCTTCTGTTCTGTTTCCTGCTAGGACCAGAGCTCAGCGGGTGGGGACCTGGACTGCTCCGATGCCCCTGCTCCCTGAGGGTTGCCAGCAACGCTCACAGAGGAAGTGAGGGCACCAGTCAGGGCTCCCTCTCCTCTTCCGGGGGGGGGGGGGAGGGCAGGGGCGCTGCGATACCCTCGCCCCTCTCCTCTCTGCCCAGCAGACTACTGAGCATCCAGCCGGCTCTGCAAAGACAACGCGGACAGACGGGGATGTGTCCTGCTCCACACACGTGCACGCGCGCGCGCGCGCGCACACACACACACACACACACACACACACACACACACACAATACGGCGTAACCAAAATCATGCTCAGCGGACCCCTCCCTGAGGATGTCAGGAGAGTCAACCCCTCCGTATCCAGCTCCCCGGGACCCCCCGAGAAGAAGCTGCACTTACCGGTCTCCCGGCGGGGGAAGATTCTCTTCTGCAAACTCATGCCGCGGGGCTTCGAGGAGGAGGCTGAGCCGGGAAAAGTCCCCGGGAGCCCGAGAGCCCCAGCCCGCTCAGCTCACTCGACAAGCCCCGGGGATCACCGGCAGCTTCTGGGCGGGGAGTATATGAACAGGAGTTAGAAGTACGAAGTAAGTCGTCGTTAGAGCTGTTTCTCCCCCCCCCGCAGGGAGGGAGGGAGAGAAGCCCTTTCCAGCTGCCAGCAAATCTTGAGCGTCTCAGAACGGTTGCTTCCCACCCCTGCCCTTCTTGCGAAGCAACTGTGCATGAAGGCGATGTTATTTCACTGGATCGAGCCCTCAGATCATAAGCCTTTTCCTGTACCACAAACAGAAATGTAAAACCTCAAACTTTCCTTTGGACTCAGACTCTGCTGGGAGAGGACTGAACACAACCCTCTCTGAGGTCGAACGTATGGAAAATGTGCTAAACTGTTTAGATCATCCCAAGGGCTAGACTGCTCCCCACTACAAGCTCCCCTCCCCCCGGACTTTTTTTGTTGTTGTTGTTTTTAATGAGTTCTGGTGTGTTTATGTAATTGCAAGGGACAAACACAACACCTAAAATCTCTGCCCAAAGTTGAAGTGATTCATTTTCTCCTTCACACACACCACACACAAACACAGCGCCTGTTTAATCCAAGTGAAAACGCCTTTCATAAAATCTGCAAAGGGCTGGGGCAGAGCGGCTGCTGGTGAATGCAGCCTGTGTCCCCAGAAGGGCAGTTGGGCTCCGGGGAAGGTGGAGGCTGACTTTAATCAGGACAAACAGAAGGCGCTCTGACTCCCGCCCATGCTGGGACAAGCAGGGATAAAAGAAAAGTGGGCGCGAGCCCCGGCTGAGCGGGCTGTAAAATCTGTTCCGCCGACTGTACCCAATTCCCCCCGCTTGTCTTCTCATACCGGGAGATTTTATTTTTAGACTTGGACAAGATGTACTATTATTTTAAGTGACCAACTTGATTGCTGGGTTATATAAATCCTTGGATTCCCCCACCGAAAAGACCAAAAGAATATACAATAAGTAGGCAAACAGAGCTGGAAACTGGGGGAGAATGTGACCGTTTTGGAGACGCCGCAACGGATGACAGGACCGAAAGGCAGCCCTGTTCCATCCGATAGAGAGAAAACCTCACCAGGAAGCAAGTGGCACAGACCGCGGTCCGGTCCCGGGGTGACCCACCCCTGCCAGGACCCCCCACTAGACCAGAGTCAGTGCCACCACCACTCAGGATCTTGAAGAATCAAAGCCTGCTGAGTGAGCATCACTCTGCTCGAACCACTTCCGGGTCACTGCAGTCCCTCTGCAGACACGCACGCCCCGCACACACCAGAAAAAACCGTTTCTCAGGCCCGTGCTGCAAGGTTGACAGAAAAACCTTTGCTATCAGCACCTAGAGCGGGAACAGCTCCCTGAGAGTCATCCCCATCCTGGGCTGGGGGTTGGGATCCAGAGCTGGCACTTTGCCATCACCAGGACTATCTTGCTCTGAATAACCGAGTGACCGCCCGGGGCCGTGAAACCGCAGGACCCTCGGCTCGGCCGCCAGCAGCACGGGGGCCAGAACCCTGGCCTTCGTCCTAGCGGGACCCGCTGTGGCAACGATGAGAGACGGGGCCACATAAACGCGGAACGCTTTGCGGAAATCAAAACGGTGTGATAAGTACAGCGCGCTGTCATGGAAAGACGTCTGCACCACATTACCGAGGGAACAAATTGATTACAAATTGCAGAGTGATCGGTAGGATCTATATGCTTGAAGGAAGATGAAATTCGGGGAGTCGAATTGAGGGTGTTTTCCTCTACGAACTTGCCAATGTCCGTGGCGATTTCCCCACAATGTAGGCAGTAGAAATAGCTTTGCATTCATACCATCTAGAGGATGACAGAAAAAAAAAATTTTTAATCGAAAAGAATTTTTTTTTTTTTCAGTTGAGTCACTGGCTTTAGAACTCCTAAGTAGATTTGGTGAAGTCGACAGCAAGGACGATCATTTCGGAAGTCATGGCTTTTGATCACAGGAATTCAGCCTTTGACAAAGGGATTCTTATTTGGTGTGGTAGACGGGATATGGGCCGCTACGAAAAGGTCCGAGGCCCGTACCGGGAATCTCTGGGCAGGTATGTCGTATTAGGACATGAGGGGGGAGTTAAGGCTGCAGACGGAACAGACCTTGCTAATCAGCGGACGTTAAGATCAAGGGATCGTCCCAGATTATCCAGGTGGGTGCCAGGAAATCACAGGGGAGGCGGAAGAGGGGGTCCGAGCCCACGAAGTTGCATCCCCAGCTGTGATGACAGAGGAAGGGGCCACGAGCCACGGACACAGGTGGCCTCCAGAAGCTGGAGAAGGAAGGCGATGGGGCCTCCCCTCCCGTCTCCAGATGGAAACGCAGCCCCGCCCGCACTTTGGCCTCAGCTCCGGTGAGACGCTTTTGCATGCCTGACCCCAAGAAGGACAAGATCATCACGCTTCTGTGCTGTTTTAAGCCACTGTCTCTGTGGTGATTTCTTACAGCAGCAATGGGAGACCAACACGTTTGAGTTTGTTCTTATTTTGTGTGTTTCCTCGAGGCCAAAAGCTTGCCTTCGACCACAGGCAGCAAAGCCCAACGTTTATCAAAGCACAACATTCATCCCGTCAACTCACAGGTCCGGGAAGAGCGTGTGATGATAAAAGAACAGTTGTCGTCCTACCCGAAGGGAGATGAAAGTCTCTGCCCAAGTGGGGGGAAGTCTGGGGCTCGAGGGCCGTGTGTTGGGGGCCTGGCAAGGAGCCCCCATTCTGTTCCTTGCTGGCTGACAGGAAGACGCCAGGGCAGGACGCACAGGGGACAATAGAGGACACACGTCCTGCCCGAGATGCTTGCCCAGTGGACACGTCCTCCCAAGGAGGGAGTGTGGCTGCAAGTTCCCGGTGCTTGACAAGGTACCCAGGGTGGCCTGAGCGTGCCAGCTCAACTGGGGAGCTCCAGACAGGTGGATGTGGAGGGAAGAGAGTGAGCTGCGTGGCCTTGAGAAGCACATACCCGGTGCCCTGCACAAGGAGAGGCTGGCAGGCTCCATCCGTGGAGAGGCGCCCCCCCCACCTCGTGTCACTCAGCAACCCCGTGGGGGACATCGGAAGTCACGGAGTAGGTCCCAGAGGGGACTGAGTGGCATCAGGGGTGAATCAGGAATGACTAAGCTCACTTTGCATTGGCGAAGTTAATATTCCATCACCTGCAGAAGTGAGGGGTTACGAGTAAATTCAGTTACAGAGAAACAGGAAAAGGCTGGATGTTTATACGTCACTTTTTTTTTTTTCTGTAAATAGCCTATCAGCTACATGTCAAGATGTGAACAGAAGTTATCTCTGGCCAGCGGGATTAGGAGCACTTTTTATTTCTTTCAGTCTGTATTTCCTAGTTTGCTTTTTTTCCCCCCTAAAAAGAACAAGTTTATTTCTTAGCAAAACCAGGGGGCGATATCCTTACAGGAAGCCCTATTTGTTGAGTGACTTCCTCAGCCAGTCCTCATGGCTCTAAGATGACCTTGGGGTCAGCTTTCTGCCCCGATGACCAGTTTTCATCTTATTCTGTGTCCCCGGGGGCTCCGAGAGGAAAGCTGCATAGGGAGCAGCCGGGGGCCATGGCCTCTGAGGTTAGCATTTCCAAAGTGTGCGGCAGGGGAGAAGCTAAGACCCCCACAGGGGGGCCCTGACCCTGGTCCCTGGGGGGCGGGGGGTCCGTCCACCACCAGCCCCACCGGGAAGCCCCCAAGCCTCCAGACTTCCTCACACGGCAACGTGAGCTCAGAAGGTGCCCGAGCCACGAGAACGAGGGGGGCTACACGGCACAGTTTCAGTTAGAACCACAGATGGTGAGAGAGGAGAGGGGATGTCGGTGGGGGGGGGGGGGGTGTCTCACATCTGGGGCGGGGCCTTCTCCGTGTCCTCGGTTCTTTCCATGTAGTCACCTCCCGTGAACAAAGTCGCCTCCTTGGCCCTGTTCCCCGCTATGGGGGGACTGAGGGAGTCTCTGTTTGTCACACGACGTCTGGTCTACGGCTGTACCACCCTCAATGCGCCTGACAAGGTCTGCAACAAAGAACGGGGGTCCCGTCTCTCACTTGTCAAACCACCCGGGGGGAGAGGTGACCTCAACCGCCCACGTTCCAACCCTCTGTCCTCTCTCAGCCTCTGCCTCTGCTCTGGCCAGCAGAGCTGGGGTCGTAGGAGGGGGAAATGTGTGACACTCCCACCTCTACAGGCCCTCTGGGGTGTGCCCGCTTCAGAGGATTGGATCCCCTTCCTTGGCTGGTCCTGTGACCCCAGCCCCTCAGAGGTGTAGACACAGACTATAAAGGGGGCCCTACCCGGTCCTGAGCTAATCCTGCCCAGAAGGCCAAGCGAGAGTGGCTGGTGAGCCCCCGGTGACGCTCACTGTGGTGGGCGTACTCAGGGCTGCCCTGCCCCCTGGGAGCCCTGGGCCTCCTGCCCGCGGGTGTCAGTCCGGTCCGGAAAGCCTGCCTCCTGCTTCCACAGACTGGCCTGTCCCCTCCCTGTGGGACCTGCCCTGAACACTCCCTCGGGTTCTCGCCCACCGCGCCATGCGGCCTGCCCTGCTCCTCTCTTCCAACCCACATGCCACCCGCTTCCTGCACAGGCACCTTCCGGGGCCACGGCCCCATCACAACCAGCTCCTCAGCTCCCCGTGACACTGTCCACTCCCACTGCTCCCTGGAGCCGGGTCCCCAGCAAACTGGGACCACTTCTTCCCACTTCCCTCTTCCCTCCAAGTCCCCCACTGACTGCGTCACATCCCGGGGGGCTCAGTCGGTCGAGCGTCCAACTTCATTCAGGTCATGATCTCGAGGTTTGTGGGTTCGAGCCCCGCGTCGGGCTCTGTGCTGGGAGCCTGGAGCCTGCTTCAGATTCTGTGTCTCTCTCTCTGCCCCTCCCCTGCTCATGATCTCTCTCTCTCTCTCTCTCTCTCTCTCTCAAAAATAAACATGAAAACAAAATTAAAAACAAATAAGGCACCGAGCCTTGCCTACCAGCCTCACCCCGACACCACAGACCTCCCGGGCTCTGCTTCTTGGCCCTCCAGCAGTGCCCCCAGGAGCACGTGGCCTGCTGTGTCCCCCCAGGAGCTCGGCATTCCCTCCCCCACGTCCTCACAGACGGTGCGGCCACGCTGCGTAGAGGGACATGGGACCGCCTGCACGACAGTGACCCCAAGGGCGCCTGGACTGGCTCGGTGAAAGCCAGCAAACTCTTTTTTCAGTCTAATGTGTAATTATTCACCTGAACGCCTTCATCCCCGGGGACGGTAACTGTGCCCAAGGATGAAACGTCCCTGTCAAGTAGCCCATTCATTTCGAAATGTTCACTGGCTTTGAAATTTACTTTTGTACTCAGAAAATTCTAGAGACAGGCTAATATACCACTTTAGGGCATTTATAGTTTTTGGACATCTATTTTAGGGACAAAATGAGCCTCCTGTACCGTTCAGAGAAGGACAAAAGACCCACTGATTCTTCAGCCTGGAGCTTTGGGGCTCCCAAATACCAAGAGCAAGTCCCGAAGTCCTGTCAGGTCGTCTGCCGCAGCTCCGGAAACCACACAGCCCGCTTCACTGTTAACCACAGGACGTGATGGCCGACTCCCCATTCTACAGGTGTGGAAATGAAGGCCTCAGAGAGGCGGGCGGGGGGCCTGCTGGGGTCCCAGAGGTAGGACACGTTGGGGGCGACACACCCATCGTTCTTCGGTAAAGACCAAAAAAGTGCCTGTCCGGTTCTCAATCACGAACGAATGGGCAGAGGACTTGCTCCTGGGCCCCCAGACGGGAACCCACTCTAAGCCCGAGAGAACACGCCGGAGGGACGAGGGACGAGCTAAGCTGTGTGGCTTGCTAACTTCTAGGAGGACCAGATCCCCGTTTCTCAGACATCTACACGGAACGTTAGCAGATAAAACGATGACAGTGGACGTGAAGTTGGTCTGGCTGAGGACCGGATGGCTAGGCTGCATCTCTGGCCCCAGCCCCCCCCCTTACCACTCCTCAGCAGCCCCCCACCCCGAGGTCAGCCGAGCACGTCTGCAAACCTCTGTCCTAAAGCGCCCATCTCATCCACGCGTGGGACTCCGAGGCGGGAGGGAAAATGACGCGTCCAAAGACAACGATCACGGCGATGGCCAGGGTTGTAAAGACCGCCCATCCCGACCAGTCCTCTGTCCCCAAGATCCCTTTCTACCACCCTTGGTGACCACTCTGCCGCGCGCTAACATCAGAGAGGGAAGCCCAACGATGCCCCGGTCGGTCTGCTTTGTTCACAGTCTCCCCACGCAGGGACACATCCCGGGACGTCGCGGAGACAGGCAGGACCCCGCTTCGTCAAGCCTTCACACACTCTGTGCTTTTGAAAGCACATCCCGAAGTATCTCCCCACCTCTTACGTTTTTAATTTATCCTGAAATATTTTCTGCGGGCCCAGAGGTATACAAGCTTCCCTTTATTCTGGAAGACATCTATTGTTTTAATGTAAAAGCTTTGCCGTGTGTGTGTGTGTGTGTGTGTGTGTGTGTGTGTGTGTGCACGCGCATGATACACATTATAATCATTTTATCATTATCTGTCTGCGGCCATCACTAAGTTGGCCGTGTGTGAGCCCCCAGGAGCAACCCAGAAGCAAGCGTAGGTCACAGGGAAGAAAGTCACAATACTGTCTGGCACCAGGACGTCCGTGGAAGGTGACAGGGTCTTCCCCACCAGACCCCTGCACCAAGCCGGGCACAGCACGTACCAGGAGCCCTCTCTTCCCTTCTCCCGGGTCTGACCCGAGTCATCTCCTGCAGGACAGGAACTGCACTCGTGAGGCCATTCTCGGGACCCCCGAGCTCTGCCCCTGCGGCCCCACGTCACTCTTTTCCCCCAACCTCTTCCCGGCTCCAGACTGACCACTGATGGCCCGAACTCAGTGACCCTCGGAAATCAGGGCTTCCCCCCCCCGCTGGACAACACAGCTTGTCTTCTCTCTTTCCAGGTAGGAAGCATGCTGCCTCCGCTCTGGAGGGGGAGCCCTTGGATTCTAGACGCACTTGTCGGCCACAGTGATTGAGTCCATATGATGGCGGGATCGTCTACACCGGGCCCGGACCGCGCGAGATGGAGGGGTGATAGACAAGTAGTTGTAATGAACGATGGTGGTGGTGGTGACGGCGGTGACAGTTACTTAGCGCCGAGTATCCGCTCTGTGCCAATCGCTCCTGACCCTCACCTGTCTTCATTAAGCCCACGTGGTCAGCACCACGTGGCAGAATGCGTCCCTCGAGGCTCGGCTATGTCCTCCGACTTGGACCGGAAGGCAGGGAAGGAACAGACAAGTTATCAGCAGGTTCCGGTGGCCGCTCTCTGGCTGGCTGACCGGCCGTGGAGGGGCGCCCAGGCCATCTGTTGTAGCACAGGGAGCCAGAAGGACAGTGACTGCAGTCCCAGCCCGTGCAGGGGCACGGGAAGCATAGGGGACCGCAGAGAGGGGACGGGCACAGGAATGACCCGGGAGCCTGAACCGGCACCAAAGCGGCACGGTAAGCCCTGGGCCCTCACGTCCTCACGCTCCCTTGCTAGGATGCGTAGGGAAGGAACCGCCACCCAGAGGATCCGGTCGGTTCAGCGCCTCAAGTCAGTTCAGCCCTAAAGGGAGAGAATCCTCCGTGGGCCCAGCCAGGGACGCCCGGGGGAGGCAGAGGCTTGGCGGGAGCGCTGAGATGGAGTTTGGACAGAGAATGTCAAGCCGGGGACACAGGACGACTGTGTGAGCCCCCCCTCTCCAAGGGCAACTTCTCGTACTTGCATGGATGCCAACCCGAAAGAGGCCACCGGTCCCCCCGGGCCAGGTCTCCTCTCCAAGGTGATTGGAGCCAAAGGCCAGAGCTCAGTTCTCAAGGAAGGCCCAAGAGTCGAGTCGTAAAGCCCAGGGCCCGCGTCCCCGACACCTGTGTCTCCTCCTTCTGTCCTTGGCCTCCGCGAGGACCCCACCTGCAGCTGACATTCATTCTGCCCTGCTGACGAACAGAGGACGGCCTCACATCTGGGCTCCTTGCCACGGCCCCCCATTGCCATTCCCACCGCTGCCCACGCTTTCACGGCCCTTCCCCCGCACTCGCTTCTGGAAGGCCTGAGCCTCCACCTTGGGTCACTGGCCCCTGCTCCAGGCTGCTGCACCACAGGCAGAGCTCCCCGCTCACCCAATAGGCAGATAGGGCCCAGAGAGGTCGCTACAGCCCTACATCATACCAGCAGAAGGCCTGAGACCACGCTGGTAACAGGTGTCACAGAGTCAAGGCTCAGATGCCCTCCAGGGTGTCCTCATTTCTTGAACGCATCGAATCTCCATTCTATAATCAGAAAGGACAATTTTCACCTCTTCCCAAGATGCATTCAGCAGACAGCCACTGAACAGCAGCCAGGCTGCGTCCTCAGGAGTTTTCGAAGGGAGAATGACGGGGCAGGGAGGGGTCAGAGGCTGCCACGTTGTCGTGGAGTGGGGTTTAGGATACGTCTTTCCCTGGGAGATTTGGGAGCACAGAAGCAGGCACAGACCCCACACCATCAGGTCAGAGGAGCCCTGGGCTCGTGGGTTGATCTGAAGGTCAGAAGAGCTGGAAGGCGGGCCTGTCTGAACCGAGGGACTGAGTGCACCACAGAACGGGGCTGGAAACAGGATGCCTTCAGGAAGCACCAGTAGACACATGGAGATCGTTTCTGAGACCCCCAGTGCTTTCCCTCCCGACACCATCACTGTGCTCCCCATCACCCAGCCGAGCACCCGCAACTAACCCCGACTCCTGCTTTTCCTTATTTCTACTGTTTTTTATTTCTAATTTTTTTAACGCGTATTCGTTTTCGAGAGACGGAGAAACAGAGCATGAGCGGGGGAGGAACAGAGCGAGAGAGGGAGGGAGATACGGAATCCAAAGCAGGCTCCAGGCTCCGAGCTGTCAGCGCAGAGCCCGACGCGGGGCTCGAACCCACGAACCGCGAGATCGTGACCTGAGCCGAAGTCGGACGCTTCACCGATGGAGCCCCCCGGGGTGCCCCACCTTAATTCTACTTTTAAGTCTCGCCAGTGTGTGTTCTGAACAGCTCTCAGGCACAGTGACTTCTCTCGGTTCCCTTTGCCGCTTCCTGGTTGAGGCTCCCCTACCATGGGGCCAGGGTACCCCCAGAGTCTCCTGGCTTCCCTACCTTCCTCTGCCCCAAGTATATCCTCCCCCACAGACACAGAAACTCAGCCTTTACACCGTGTACGTAACACTCCTCCGAGAGTCCACATAAGCTACCCGATAAAACCCAAACCTATGAACCGGGGACGTAAGACCTCCGTTCTCAGGCCCCTGTGCCCCCTGCAGCCCCACTAGATACCCCTGCCCAGGCCCGCTCCCCCGAGCATACTACTCCTCACCTCCAGGATGTTGCACGGCTCCCTCCCCTCCACCCCACCCAGTTTCTTTACCTCATCCTTTCACCCACCACCTGGGCATCACCTTTCTAAATCCCCCCTTGGAACCCCTGGTCCCCCCCTCACCCCGCCGCCCCACCAGTGTGATCTGGGCCGCATGAGACCCGCTGTGCACTCCCAATGCCGTGCTCCCCGTGTCCTATAATCATTGGCCTCCATATCCACCCACCCCACCGGGTTGTCAGTATGTTGAGGGCAAGAACTAGGTGTTCTTCCCCTCTGTGTCCCCATACCTAACTCAGTGGCTGGCACACAGTGAGAACTCAGACTTCTCTGAACGAATTAAATAGTGGGGCCGGTGGCTAAACGATTGGTGCTTCCAGGTGCAAAAATAGCGAGCGCAGGGGAGCAGCTGGAATGAGGGCAGTTTGCATGAGGGGGTTTGGAGTTTCCGGGGGAGCGCAGAGGGGAGAGGTGTCTGGTGGGCACGTGGACGCAGGGACTGGAGGTCAGGAGCGAGACGGGGGCTGGGGGACAGCCATCCGACCATCATCAGTGTATAGACGGCAGTCAAAGCCAAGGGCTCAGGTGGAAAATAACCTAGAAATTCCACCACAGGGGCGGGGGAGCCGTGGAATGGACGAGACACACAACAGCAAGGCAGGAAAGACACTGAAGAAAGAGATAGAAACATTTTAGAAGTTCCAGCACAGAAGCCAAGGGGAAGGGAGGGTCCATTCTGCATCTTACTTAATCTTCACTGGCTTTGGGTCCGAACAAACAAACCCCGGGAACCTCTGGCAAATTCACTTGGCCTCCCTTCTTTCCCGGAGGCCCCTGGAGTTGAACAGCTGCCATTTCTAGGGTGCTAAGGAGGGGACCTGGGCGGGGGGGGTGGGGGAGGGACGGCACATGGACACAAACGGACTGAAGATCGGGTCAGCCATTCAAACGATTTCCCAAAACCTAGCGCTAACTTGTGCAGCCCACAGTCCATTTCCCATAAGTTGAAATCCCCGTTCAACTTGAGCGGAAATATAATCCATGTGTTCATGATTCATTTGCACTTTATGTAACCAAATGTTGGGCTGTCGCCGCTTGATGTCCAAGAGACCATGTGGAGACTCTTTGCAGCCAGAAGTCATGCGTTGCCAAGGGACAAGAAGGGGACGGGGTTTGGCCCGCCTCGTCCGTGATCGAAGGCCACCGGCAAGGGATGAATCGGTGTGGTGCGAAGGCAGAGACATCCAATCCGCCAGCTGTGACATCGGATCCACGTTCTGTGTCCTGGCCGCAGGCGTCTGATCTAAACAAGCCACATCAACGAGCAGGCAATGGCCGGAGACAGGGTCTTCCTTATGTAACTATTTGGCTACTGTTGCACAGTTAGATCCTTCCCAGCTTTGACATTATAAATAAAGCTAGAACAAAAATCGTCACCCATCCAGTGTTGCCCACATCCCCTGCTTCCCTAGAGTGAGTTTCCAGAAATAGAATTACTGGGTCAAAGGGGATACACAGGTTGTTAAGTTGCGTATCAGAAGAACTACATCGGGGCGCCTGGGTGGCCTCAGTTGGTTAACTGGCCAACTCTTGATTTCAGCTCAGGTCATGATCTCATGGTTCGTGAGTTCGAGAGCCATGTCAGGCTCTGTGCTCACTGTGTGGAGCCTGCTTCAGATCCTGTCTCCCTCCTTTGGGCCCTCTCCCGCTCGCCCATTCTCTCTCTCTCTCTCTCTCTCAAAAATAAATAGACATTTAAAAAATTGAAAAACTACATTAAATTCCTCTTTTACCGGCAGTGAATGAACTTGTCTTTCTCACCATACCTTCCCAAGCACGGTACATGATCAATGAAATAACTCCGGGAAATACAAGGAAGCTCTTAAAAGTCGCCTTTTCAAAGACCATTTTACACAGGACAGGAGCTATTAATGACAGATATAAAACTGTGTCATTGAATACCAACTGTCTACAAGTATAAACTCAATTTTATTTGAATTATGACGTGGGTGAGATGTACTCTCTACCAGTCAGAATGGCAATTTTGGAGAGAAATTAATCCTCAAATCTCAGCACGTAACCCCAAAGAAGTTTCTTCCTCATCCCCACAGAGTCTGATGTATGTCAGGCTCCTCTTCAAGGCAGCATGTAGGGCACCAGACCGTCCCTTTCTTGTGCCCCCACCATCACGACGTGTCCCCTCCAGAGCTCCATGACGGGGACGAGACAGCATGGGGGACCAGACAGGGGCCTTTCACTGTCTCAGGTTGAAGTGATGCATGTCATTTCTACTCGTGACTTACCGTCTACATCGCACCCCCCCCCCAACCAGGCCCAACCTCAAGGCAGCTAGAAAGAGCACATGATATTCAGTGAGCACCCAATGTCCCCGTGTCGGGTCACCGACACCCCTTGCTGCCCTCTTTTCCCCACAAACAAAACACTCCCACTCCGTGGACGACAACCCACGGTCCCATCCAACCTCAGCGCCCTGCTTGGGAGATCAGAATCTCTGGCCGATGCATCAGGTCGACTGTGGCTCCTCCTGGTCCAGAGGCCTATCTTTCTAGAACAAGCATCAGCAGGCTTCTCCTTACAGGGCCAGAGAGTCAGTATGTCAGGCTTGTGGGCCAAAAGGTCTCTGCTGCAGACACTCAGGCCTGTCCCACACACCCGGTACTCAGTGATGCTTCAGGGACACAGCAATATCCAGAAAGAGTCCCTTTCAGAGCAGAGAAAACTAGGAGACCCCCAGCAATCACTGGTCCACAGAAATTCTGAAATCCTACCGGGCGGCCGCCGGGAAGCCTTCCAACCTGAGGACGGAGAATGTTCCGGGATTAGCCCTTCATTCTGCTTTGGGGAGGGCACTGCCTTATTCACTGCTCTCCAAGGACATATTCTGGAAGGTTCTTCCTCTTCCTCTGCTCCCTCGGCCTCATCCGAGGCGGGCTTTGGAAAGCACGTCCCCCACGGGGGCCGCAAAGACGCCCCAGCCTGCGCGCTGCCCATGCACGGCGGGGGTCTCGGGGCAGCTAGAGAGTTAACGGTCTCCAAGAATCGCAGGCTTTTGTAAGGAAGGATCTTTGTTTCTGGCAGTACAACTCTGAAACTCAGTGGTAGTTTCAAGTCCAGGAACCACACCCAATGTTCTTTCAAGACTTGGTTCCCAGATCGGCCTTATTCCTTCATTCCTGGCCCCTAAGCCTCTTCCCTCCGTGCGAGAGTGGCTGCTTTAAGGCAATAGGGAGAGAGGTGGGGGGGGGAGAGTTTCAACAGGTGTTAGAGCCTCACCCTTAATCTGAGCTCCTCCCTGGTTCCGACTGGGCACCACCCGGGGCACCGCACCCTCAGTCTGACATTTCCCTTTGGACCCTCAAGGTCTCGCCTCATCCAGTTTCTGACTTTATGGCCGAGAGGCAGTTAGTTTTTTCCGATTTCCTTCATTCCCTTGCATTGCTATGGGAAATCAGTCCCTTCGGGAGGCCACGTCTCCCCAGTCGCACCTTGTTAAGCAGCCAGGGACAACCGGCTGGGACTAGTGGACTCCGGACTCCGTCCCAACCCAACCTCCTCCCCTGAATCTGTGAGCCCATCGGGAGCCCAGGCACCTTCCAGGTCACCGCAGGCGACCGGTCTCACCGGCATGTGACCACCGCGGGCCGGGGCCGCCGGTCTCCTCGCGTGTGGAGGGCCACGTGTCTCTGGATCTTGTTACAACAGCATCTCGGTTCCGCTACTGATGGCTTTCTTTCCTTTTTTTTTTTTTTAATGTTTATTTATTTTTGAGACAGAGAGACAGAGGGAGTGTGAGCGGGGGAGGGGCAGAGAGAGAGGGAGACACGGAATCGGAATGGACGTGAGGGGAGACAGGCCAGGAAAGGGGGGGAGGGGGCTGATAGGTTGGTCTTGAGGTTTGAGGGAAGATGAGGAAAGTAATTTTGCCCAGTTCACGCGGGACTCCTCCCGCGTCTGGCCATCGCGAAGTCACGGTCCGCACGGCCCAGAGGGAACCACATCAGTGTGAACGGGAGCTGCCTCCGGACTAGGGACATGGTCCTCGAGCTTAGTGGTAATGAGCTGTTTCCCATTCCCTTGTGCTACGCCCCCCAGAAGTTCCAATGTCCTGGGACGCCTGGGGGGCTCAGTCGGTCGAGCGTCCGACTTCGGCTCAGGTCACGATCTCACGGTTCGTGGGTTCGAGCCCTGCGTCGGGCTCTGTGCTGATGGCTCAGAGTCTGGAGCCCGCTTCAGGTTCTGTGTCTCCCTCTCTCTCTGCCCCTCCTCCACTCACACTCTGTCTCTCTCGCGCTCTCGCTCTCTCGATCTGTCTCTCAAAAATAAACATTAAAAAAAATTTTTTTAATTAAAAAAAAGAAAGTTCCAATGTCTAGAAAAGGACAAGCAGAAGTTGGCTGGTAGCCTGTACCTGAAGATATCAGGACAGCCACAGCTCTGTTGAGATCTGAGCTGACGCTGGGCCAGCCAGCAAGGACCGTGACGTCCCGACCAGGCCAGCAGAGACACCAGATCACTAATCACTGTGGCCTCACACTCCCATCGCCCATATCCGCAGGATGTCGGCGGGGAGGGGGGCGTCACCCCTCATCGGTCACCAGCCCAGGAGGACCAGGTCCCCGGGGTAGGGCTCAGCGACGATCTAACAGGGCAGCTCGCCGAGGCAAGGACATCCAGTCACACCCTCTTGGTCCCTGCTGTCAGGCACACCTGGGGAGCCCCCGTGCACCCCAGATGCCCTCGCGGGGGTAGGGAAAGACGGTGGGGGCAAACCAGAGATCAACAATTTTACCAAAGGGGACTTTTGAATCGTTGCGTTAGAATAAGAATCCAGGGTTGGAGGCCAACTGACGAGCCCCTTCCTTGCCAGCCCTTTACGGGAAGGTAGGACTTGGTGAAGAAAATCACAGAAGCTGCAAAGTTCTCCAAACTGTACCACCGAGGCACCGCTCTCGGAATCCCCGTGGCCAGGAGCCCACGTTAAAGGTAGGCATCACAGCCGGTGGTCCGAAGGGAGCACAGAGCGAGGGGGCTGCGGGAGGAACCACTCGTGGGGAGCAAGCGTTCCCTGTTCTGTCTGGTGCACGTGCGTGGGGCCAGCACCAAGGGCAAGTCCGAAAGGAACACGCCGGCCAGGGTCCATCTGCCTGACTCTTGTGTCCCCAACGCCTGGGCCACAGCCAGGGCCTCGATGAACGAGTGAGTGAGTCAATGAACAAGCCTCAAAATGAAACCATTTCGTTGAAACAGCCGTTTCGTCCCCAACTTGTCTTTTCTTTTCTTTTTAGTATTTATTTTGAGAGAGCGTGCAAGCAGGAGAGAGGAGAGAGACGGAGAGAGAGAGAGACAGAGAATCCCAAGCAGAAGGAGGCTCCAAGCTCCGAGCTGTCAGCACAGAGCCCGACGCGGGGCTCGAACCCATGAAACGTGGGATCATGACCTGAGCTCAAGTCGGACGCTTAACCGACAGAGCCACCCAGGCGCCCACACTTCATTTTAAAGTGCCCTCCCCCGGTCCACGCTGACTTCTGCGGACATGGGACACACAGCCCCACCGTCCTGGACTCAAGGCTACTGGCCCAGCCCCGAGCCCCCGTTTCCCCTGAGTATGATAATCCACAAACACCGAAGAGGAGGCAGGGGGCTGGCCCCGGCCCTCAACACCAGCCTCAGTTACAGATTCCTCCGAGGTCCTGGTGCAAGCGTCCCGCTCAGTGGGCACACCCCAGGGAGCCCTCCTGGCCCCAGATGGCACCTGGCCAAACCCAAAGGGCTCGTTCAGCCACTCAGCAAACACGTGCTGAGCCTCAGCTAAATACCGGGCACGGGGATGCTCTCCAGGGACACCGCCGTGACGGCTCGTGGTGTCCCCTCGCTAGACCGGAGAGTTACCCTGGAGTCCTGGATTGGGTGCCAGGCAGGGGAGGGGCCCCTGGGGAGGGGGGCACTGAGGAGAAAGCACCCGCCTGCTTTGACGGTAACGAGAGACAGCCACCCTGGGATAGGCCTACACTCCCAGAGTCCGAGGGACTCGAAGCATCCACGGCAGCCAGCGGGCCAGATGGAAACCACGCACGAAAACAGGGTGCGGGGTCACTTCGGCGGGGGTCCCAGAAGAGCATGCAGACCTCGGCAGGCAGAGCCCAGAAGAAAGGGGGGCTGATCGGGGGCTGAGAGTGAGCCTCGGTGGGAGGAGGGACACGTTTCCTTCAGCAGCAGCGTCCCGGTGAGTCCCCGGGAGTGGGGGGGTCCCCCAAAGGTCTCAGCAGAAACCCCAAGGCAGAAGGATCCAAGGCGGAGAACCCAGGAGCTGTCTCCCTGCAGTGGCTCTCAGGGAGGGACTGTCCCTCGATAAGGAGGAGGAGAGGACCCCCCCCAGGGTGTCCCGCCAGCAGAGAGCGGGCAGGGATTGGGTGTGACAAGGGAAAGTAACACTGTGCCTGCCCAACTGAGTCTGCGTTCGAGTGGTCAGCGGTCGAAGGCCACTTTCCCCGCCCAAGGGAGCCTCGGAGTCTTCCCCCAGGGGACAGGAGGGAGGTAGCCCGCAGGACAGGATGAAGGGAAGGAGGAAGCCCCATGCCGGGGCTTGGGCTACGTGTGAAAGCAGAGGAGAGGCAGGTACGAGGGGCAAAGGAGAGGAAGACAGAGGCAAAGCCAGGCAGACAGGAGCGTACATCCTGTAAGGGGGTGGGGGGGGCAGGAGACCGTGAATGGGGGGATCTGACCACAGGTCAACACCCCAACTACCCGATGGGCCTTTCCCCTCGCGGCACGGGCTGTCCCGTCCTGCCCACAGTCCCTGTGTGTCCCCACCGCGAGCACCCTGGGCTCCCTCCCCGCCTGCTGTACGCAGGGCCAGGAAAGCCGGGAAGCCGATGCCCGGAGCTGCCCTCAGTCAGTGGCAGGTGGGCGTGCGGGACCATGCTCGCCCCCCAGGCGGGTCCCTGAGGCTCCCCCCCCCCCCCCCCCCCCCGTCTCCCAGGTCCCTCAGTGGGAGGGAGTCCCGGTTGCCCTCCATGTCCATCACCTGCTGACTCAGAGGCACTCGACTCGCTTTCCGCTCCCCCTGCTTCCCAGCCCCACAGATGCACGCACGTCAGATAAATGCTCGCGCTCACATCTTTGTCACAGGCTCTGCTTCCTGAGGAACCCACACTCGGGCACGCCCCGCGCCCACGCCTGTCCTAGGAGTAGGGGTGGGGGCTCCGCGGCCCCTCCCGCCCACCCCGGCCACCCCTGTCCTCTGTTGAATGTCCCTGACATGTAGCCTTGTCCCTTCTGGGGAAGAGGGAAAGGATGTGGAGCCAAGAGGGCTGTCCCGCCTCCCTCCCAGCGCTCCCCCCAGCTCAGGGGATCCCCCCAGCCCCCCAGCAAGCCGGGCAGCGTCCTGGTGTGGCTGCTCCCCGGCCCTGGGGCTTCAGCTCAAGGGTGGTGACGCTTCCTGCCCGTCTGCTCGGGAGCACATTCAGGAGACATGAGCAGATGCTCGGCCCGTGTTCAACCCTGCTCACGTCGGCCAACAATAACACAGCGCAGAGACGTTGCAGGGAGGGGGGAAGGGAGGAGGCTCCTGCCCAGCAGCTGGGGACAGCTTCAGGACACTCCGTGCCCACTCCCTCTGGGGGAGGGAGTGCCCGCCGTAAGGTGGGGCCGGGAGCACCCGGGGCCAGCGTTCTGGGCTGGAGCCCTGGCTCAGTCAGCCTGCTGCTCTCGGCTCCCAGACGGAGCCCGCAACCCCAGTGCCGGGCCCCCCGATGGCCCTACGGGGCCCAGAGGGGCTGCAGGAACTGGGGGTCTTTTCAGAAAGTCACTGGGACCCAAGTGACTGGCCCCCTCACGGATACAGGGGCCACCTCTAACGCCCGCTCCACTGGATCAGACACACTCCCAGTCTTGCTGGGCACAGAGCTCTAGAAAGTCCCTGCCCCCCCCCCCCCCCCCCCCCCCACCGCAGGGCTGGTGCCCAAGACGAAGCCCACCCGGCATCCGGTGTGCAGGTACAACAGGTGACGGAGCTCCCGGGGCTGGGCCTTCTCAGAGGGCGGCTGCCCGTGGTCCCACCACGGGCTCCCGGCGCCTTCCAGTCCTCCTCCATGGCCCCTGCCACTGCACCCCGCTGCCCGGGACTGGACAGCTACGGAGCCGAGAGGTTCCCCTCCGACCTCCCCCCTACTCATGCCACCGCGCCCCACAGGCTCGGTTCTTCTGCCCCCTCGCCCACGGCACGTCTAAAGCAGGTCTGAACGTAGAACTTAGATGCACAGCCGTGGTCGCTCCCCACGTACACCGCGGTCTGTACGGATCGATTTCCAATCTTCCGGGTTTACGTCGAGCCAACAAAACCGCACAGAGGGCTTCCTGCCTGGGAGGCCGTCCAGCTTCCTGGTTACGTGCTCTGGGCCTGGGTCTGGGGCCCCCTGCTCAGCTGCTGGACGTTGAGTCAACCGTTGCGTGTCTCCGCTCCCCCCTCTGTCAACTGCTCATGACGGGGCCCGTCTCAGGGGCTGCGTGTGGGAAACCGAGCGGCTGATACGCGAGAACGTGGAGGGGCGCCTGGGGGCTCAGCTTGGGTTCAGTTCGCGTCACGATCTCACCGCTCGTGGGTTCCAGTCCCGCGTCGGGCTCTGTGCTGACTGCGCGGAGCCTGCTTGGGATTCTCTCTCTCTCTCTCTCTCTGCCCCTGCTCTGCTCTGTCTCTCAAAATACATAAACAAACTCTAGAAAATGAGGTATGTGCCCACGCAGCTTCTGTCTGAAGAGCTCACAGCCGCGTGGGAGACGCGAACCAGTCAGCAGCAACGCCAGACGGCGCACGAGATGGCGGAGATGCCCACGGGATGCCCAGGGCGCGGTGGTCAGTGTCGTTGTTATGGGTGGAATGCGGCCCCGAGCCTGGGCGCCTGGCATGCACCGGGTCACCTGAGGTGCACGGCAGGCCCCGGGACGGCTGATGGGGGACCCTTCTTTACCCCAGGAGCAGGCAGAGGCTCATGCTGACTTCCAAGGCCCCCCCGGGCGGGCGGTGACCAGCGTCCACATGGAGCTGACAGCCCCGGAGCCGGGCCCAGAACCACTCCCGCTCCTGCCTTTCCCACGTGCATGTAACCTGGGGGGCGGCTCGGAGAGGAAGTCCAGAGGCCCCAGAACTGGGCGAGGCTGAGAAGTAGCAGCCAGGCCTTGGGTCGGCTCCCGCGTCAGGCTGCCGTCCTTCGGGGCCGTTTCCGGAGTCCGCGGGCCTGGAGAGAACTCCAGACTTCAGAGGGAATGTCTTCCAGGGGTCCCCGAGGGGCTGGGCTTGGCCCCGGGTCGGGGGTGGGGGGTGGGGTGCAGGTGCCCGGGACGCCGCAGGGGAGGAAATGAACGGATACCCCGGCCACGGCCACGGGGCTTTTACGCTTTTTCCTCTCTTAAAATTACGCGTTTAAAACTGGAATCTCCCTGGTGTTTCGAGACGAGGCTCGGGGTTGAGCAACGGCCCGGCCTGGACTTGTTTGCGGTTTCCACATTGACACCTGGTGGCCATTCCGAGAACTGCAGGCGGGGACGGGGCTTTTCCAGGAAACCGACCCCAGCCTCCTCCGGTGGGGGGGGAGGGTAATCCCTGTTACCTCCACTCCAGGGGTAGGGGCGGGGTGAGACTGACCAGCCCAGACCTGTCCTCGGTCACAGCACCCAGCCCTCGTCCTCCCCGCGGCGCGTCCCTTCTCTGCTCTGGGCCCCCTCCCTCCCCCCGTCAGAGGTCCAGGCGAGGCCGAACCAGCTGGGACCGCTGAGGCCACGGTCGCTCACTGCCTTCCGGTCGGAGGGAGACGAGTCGGCACCCCAGCCTTCAGAGGAACACAGTCTGCGGTGCTTGGCGGACCCTCGCGGGGTTTCTTCCATGAGCGCCAGGTCAAGCCCCGGGCCTGCTGTTTCTGCCGGGGTGTCTGTGCGTCCCCGCGACGGACACTTTGCCTAGCGGGCAGCCGCCTCGCCTTTCCTACCACATGGTGTCCCCTCAGGGACCCCACTAATGCAGCCAGGCTCTCCTCACGCGAACTGAGTTAATGCTGAATTACTCCCGCGTCTACGATGACGCTAAATGGTTATTCTTACCAATAAAGCAGCCACGTCCCTTTTTAAAATGCTCCGAGTGGTACCAAAGGACACTGTGTGAAGGTACTGATGGAGAAAGCAATGGTTTCTGCTTTGGGGTTTTGGGGTTTTTTTTTTTTGCCTTTGGTGAAGGGACAGCAGAAAAAAATTACTTCGTCTGCTAAACCCGTTAGAGGGCCGGCTCTGCCCTCCCCACGTTCGGGCCTTTGGAGACTCTCGGGACTGTGACTACACTCAGAAATCCCCTGGTCTTTGGTCTCCCCGCACCGCTCCCTCTGGGTCAGCCTTCCTTTCTCGTCCGTCCCTCTCCTGCCCAGAGTCTTGCAGCGACCCCTCACCGCCCGCCGAGGGAAACGCAAACTTGCACACCCTGCCTGTCCCTGTCCCTGTCTTCTGTCCCTCTGCCCCTCTCTGGCTCCGCGTCCCAGCCACAGGCGGCCGCCGTCGGCTTGCCAAACACAGCCGGCGTTTCCCCAGGGCAGGCGCTCCGGCCGACGCGGGGCCAGCTCGGCACCGGGTGTGGGGTGCGAGCGGGAAGGAAGTGGGGTCCGGTCCCAGGTTGGAACCGAGCGGGGTGATGGAGACAAAATCACTTCCTGGCTTGGACGCCCCCCTGACTCCCACACGAAGGACGAGGGGAGATGGGGGAGGCTCGCGCACACACGCACACACACACGCTCACGCGTGCGGAGCACCTGCTCTCTCGTAACCAGGCTGGTCCAGAGCTGCCATTACTCTCCTCGTGTCACAGGTGATACACCGATTCCCCGAAAGGTGGCAAGTGGCTGGTCCCAGCCCCGGGGCTTGCTGGACTTCTCCGTGCTCCCCGTGTCAGGAAGTCAAAGGTACTAAGCTCGGTTCCCGCGGGCCGACCCCCAGCAGAGGACCGCACTGTGGCTGGGATGCGTCTACATCCACGGAAAACCCACCTCCACTTGGGGTCACACACCCCAGGCACCTCTCCTGCCCACCCTCCTGTGCTCTGAATCTCGGGGATGGGCCCCTGTCCAAACCTGGGCTCTGCCTTCTCGTCCTCTCTTGGCCTTAATCCACCCAAGTATGGAGTCCTCTCTCTCTCACTCTGTCTCTCTG
Organism: Acinonyx jubatus; assembly: GCF_027475565.1. Taxonomy (NCBI): domain Eukaryota; kingdom Metazoa; phylum Chordata; class Mammalia; order Carnivora; family Felidae; genus Acinonyx; species Acinonyx jubatus. The sequence goes on along the minus strand of NC_069386.1, from coordinate 2,122,519 downwards.
TCTCTCTGTCTCTCTCTCTCTCTCTCTCTCCTTCTCTCTCTCCCTCCCACCCTCCACCCTGGACATCTCTCTCACCCATCCTCCCTCCCCAGGCCTCCTGACACCTGCCTTAGTTCAGAGCCTCATCTCTCCCCCCCAGGACCCCTCTCCCTCCCTGCTGCTTCCATAATAATCTTTCTAAAGCAAAATCATGCCACTTTCCTCCTCAAAACTCTTTCAAAAGCGGACCGTCGCCTTTGAGCTGCAATTCGACTTCAACAATTTGACACGCACAGCCACCAGTGATACTCAAATTAGTTAACAACCTGCCCCGTTTTCCCTGAAAATCACAGGGCACCAAGGAAACAAAACAGACTGGCCACAGTGTCCTGAAGGCCCCTTGCTGAGCCAGACGAGAACCCTTCCTTCAGTTGGGAGGGGGTGTAGTGAAGTGCAGGGGTCCCCCCCTCCAGGGAGACGCCGGGGTTGCCAGGGGCACCTGTTAAGCATCAGCTCCATACGTGGCCCGCAGGAGCGGCCCCTGGCCAAGTCCCCGCCTCTCAGCAAAGCGACAAAAGCTGCAGCCCAGGGACACGGAATGCCACCCTCCCCCACCCCCGGCCCTGGAATGCCCTTTCCAGCTCAGATGTCACCTGGTCCCCGGGCGCCAGTGACCTCCCTGCTCTTCCAGGGCCGGCCGGGCCGGAGCGCTCTGCGCAGAGGCTGGTCTCCTGCCTCCCTCGCTGCAGGATCTTGTCCCGTTTTCACTGTGTCCACCCCCCAACAACAGAGGCGGCACACCGGGTGTGGCCCACAACCACTGAGCCAGCGAGCGGTGGGGCTGGGGGAGCCTGAGGGCCAAGACTCAGGGCAACGACGCTAAGCAGCAGCCGTGAGCCCGCGGCTTGTCCCGTGTAAACCCCCACGTAGGCACCGAGCACACAGCCGCCTTCTCCACCTGCTACTGTGAACCTGCACAGGAAGTTCTGAGTTACACACACACACACACACACACACACACACACACACACACACAATTTGTGCTTCTAAATTTTACACATGCCTATTAAACTCCTATGTACACTTTTTAATTTTTTTAACATTTATTCATTTTTGAAAGAAAGAGAGCATGAGCAGGGGAGGGGCCGAGAGATGGAGAGACACAGAATCGGAAGCAGGCTCCAGGCTCCGAACTGTCAGCACAGGGCCCGACGCGGGGCTCGAACCCACGGACCGAGAGATCCTGACCTGAGCCGAAGTCGGACGCTCAACCGACCGAGCCACCCAGGAGCCCCTCAACTCTTACATACGTTTAAAAACTAACATTTTGAACATTAGAAAACACACGTTAATGCACTTTAAAGAGTAAGAAAATGATAGGCATAGAAGTTCTAAGCTTTTCTTTCCACATCTCAATGGGCCGTGTTGTGTGTCCCACACTGGAAGCCACCGCTGAGGTGCTGTGTGCCTTCCGGACACTATAACTACATCCAGAGCAAGAGGTCACTCTGCGCAGAAAAGTCTAGGTGTCCACCAAAGCCCAGATCAGATGCTGTAGATTACTCATACAGCTGGAAGCTACCTTTAAAGGCACACAGTGCGTCTTCTATAGAAAAAAAATAGCTTTGGGGCACCTGGGGGGCTCAGTCGGTTCAGCATCCGACTTCGGCTCAGGTCATATCTCAGGGTTTGTGAATTTGAGCCCCACATTAGGATATGTGCTGGCAGCTCGGAGCCCGGAACCTGCTTCGGATTCTGTGTCTCCCTCTCTCTCTCTCTGCCCCTCTCCTGCTCACGCTCTGTCTCTCTGTCTTCCAAAAGTAAATAAACACACACAAAAATTTTTAATACATAAGAAAATAAATACAGTAAGCTTTGAGCTAAAAGGCAGCCTATGGAATGGGAGAAGATACTTGCAAACGACATATCGGATAAATGGTTAGTATCCAAAATCTATAAAAAACTTATCAAACTCCACACCAAAAAAACAAATAATCCAGTGAAGAAATGGGCAGAAGACATGAACACACGCTTTTCCAAAGAAGACATCCACATGGTCAACTGACACGTGAAAAGATGCTCAACATCTCTCATCCTCAGGGAAATACAAATCAAAACCACAATGAGATACCACCTCACACCTGTCAGAATGGCTCACATGAACAACTCGGGCAACAACAGATGTTGGCGAGGATGCGGAGAGAGAGGATCCGTTTTGCACTGCTGGTGGGAATGCAAACTGGTGCAGCCGTTCTGGAAAACAGTATGGAGGTTCCTCAAAAAATTAAAAATAGAACTACCCTATGACCCAGCAATGGCACAACTAGGTATTTATCCAAAGGCTACAAAAATGCTGATTCGGAGGGGCACACGCTCCCCAATGTTGACCGCAGCTCTATCGACGACAGCCGAATTATGGAAGGAGCCCAAATGTCCATCGACTGATAAATGGATAAAAAAGATGTGGTATATATATAACTATATGAAATACTACTCGGCAATCAAAAAGAATGAAATCTTGTCATTCACAACAACGTGGCTGGAACTAGAGGGTATTACGCTAAGCGGAATAAGTCAGAGAAAGATAGGTATCACATGACTTCACTCACATGTGGAATTTCAGAAACACAACAGGTGAACACAGGGGAAGGGAAGGAAAACTAAGATAAAAACAGAGAGGGAGGCAAATCATCAGAGACTTCAATACAGAGGACACACTGAGGGCTGCGGCAGGGGAGGTGGTGGGGGGATGGGCTAGACGGGTGACAGGCACTGAGGAGGGCACCTGTTGGGATGAGCGCTGGGTGTTTTACGGAAGTGACGAATCACTAAGTTCTACTCCTGAAATCATTATTGCACTATATGCTAACTAACTTGGATTTAAATAAAATTTTTAAAAAAGTAAGTTAATTTAAAAACCAAAATGAGAGTGGGGCGCCTGGGGGGCTCAGTCGGTGCAGCGTCCGACTTCGGCTCAGGTCGTGATCTCGCGGTCCGTGAGTTCGAGCCCCGCGTCGGGCTCCGTGCTGACAGCTCGGAGCCTGGAGCCCACTTCGGATTCTGCGTCTCCCTCTCTCTCTGCCCCTCCGCTGCTCACACTCTGTGTGTGTCTCTCTCTCTCTCTCTCAAAAGTAAATACACACTAAAAAAAATTATGATCAACACTAAAACATTTTTTTAAATAAAATAAATACATAATGATAAAAATAAAAAGATTGTTGCCTCCGCTCCAAATCACTTAAATGAAGATCTCTGGAGGTGGGCTCAAGCATCTGTGTTTCTTAAAGCCCCACCCCAGAAATGGTGCTTTGGTGGTCTGGCAGGCAGCTGGGCACTGGGCTTCCTCCTTGATCTTCAGGGGAGCCAGAAATGCAGCCAGGCGGAGAAGCAGCGAGGAAAGCCTTCCCGACCACCTCAAGGAAGCACTGCTCCCTCCCACTCCTCCTCACGCACTGGGTCTCAACCTTGGCTGCATTAAATCAGTTTCCGGGCTGGGGCCCAGGCACCAGTAATGGCCAGAGCTCTCCAGGTACATCCACCACACAGCCGCGGAAGGGAACCACCACCCTGACTCCCAAAGCACTTGCTGGCAAAGGCCTCCCTAAAGAGTGTCAACCCACATCGGCTTGAAGGAGCGTCTATGTAAAACACGTCTACACCACCTGTGGCTTCCTGTCTGCCTCTTGGTAGATTTACGTGGGAGACAGCCTCCCGGCTCATCGCTACCCACAGGGCTGGGGGAATCTTCATCCCATTAAAACACCCCACACGTCACGGGCCCTCCACGAAGGGTGAGGAGACGAGCAAACACGCGGAAGGCAACACGTTTATTTCATCAGGAACTTGCTGATTGCACGGGCGCCATGACTAAAGTGCCCGTTTCAAAGAGTAAAGGGGTTCTGCGGTTTGAAAATCATGACACCACAGCGTGACCAGGCAGGTAGAGGTCCTGGCCACCCCACCCCCTGCCCCCGAGTCAGAGGTAGAAATGAAAATACAAGGGGGAAAGCATTCGTTTCCAAGGGAAGGCCACGGCTCACAGCTCCACACTGTTGATTTCTTAGTACGTTGTTTGGTGGGGCCGGTGTTGGGGGTGGGGAGGGGGGGTGACAAAGATCCCGTGTGGTTCTGATAGCTTTATCGCACACACATAGCTTTCAAAGGAAACACACTGTCCTCGTAGAAGCTGCCGCTGCATGGGATCTACAGTTCTTCAGGAACTAGTGATCAACAAAGAGTATCATCCGTCACCTTCAAATACCACCTAGGAGCCATCTCCCCAGAGCCAGTTTCTTTTTGTGGCCCAGACCCCCACCACTAATTCAAGAATCTTCACACAGCCTTTGTTTTAACAGAGTGTTCAGGGACTTCTACGCCTTACTGAAAAATGGCTTGGGGCATGGCCAAGATCATCGATTCTAGCAAAGCTACGTTTTTCCAGAGCGTACCTGGAGTCACTGCGCCCCGGGGTCCGTGGCCTGCTCCAGGGCTGGGGGGGCCTCAGCCAGTGGCTTGGGCAGGTCCAACATGGTGGACGAGTCTTTCCTGGGATTCCCGGTCACCAACATCCAATGGTTGCTCGGCTTTTCGACTCTGTGTGAATCCAGATGTGTGTGGACGGCCACCTCAGCTTCCTTCCCGAAATAGGTACTGGGGCAAGAGAGAAGGGACACGGGTTGGAAACGGGGTAACGGCCCTGGGTAAGCTGTCCACATCATCTTCAACAGCCTCTGCTCGGGGCTGCCTCTACAATACGTCTTTGCTGGATGTTTGACCTGCTCAGGCAACGCCGAAGCACCTGGGGTCCCATTATCGCTAAAATCCTCTTGTCAAAGGGGCGCCTGGTGGTTCAGCGTCCAACTCTTTGTTTCGGCTCAGGTCATGATCTCCCGGTTCTAGGGTTTGAGCCCCGTGTCGGGCTCTGTGCGGGCCGTGCGGGGCCTGCTTGGGATTCTCTGTCTCCCTCTCTCTCTGCCCCTTCCCCACGTGTGCTGTCTCTGTCTCTCTCGACACCAGCAAATAAACTTGAAAACAAAATCCTCTTGTCAGGGAAAAGCTTGTGGGACACAAGGGACTCCGGTAAGATTTGCCACACCACCAAGTAAGTCCTTGGTGACAATATTTCATCATCAAAGGACTTCTTGCGTGGGGGGGGGGGGGGGGCACCCTCGTTAAACCGAGCTGCCTTGCTCAGAGGCACAACCTCCACGCCCATCGTGGATGCGAAACCCTGCAGTAAAGTTCCTTCCATACCTCAAGAAAAGATGCCTGTGGACTGCTAGCCCCCGATTCGTGCGGCAGTGATAGATGAGGATCTTTGCATTTGCCTTTAAAGAGGAAGAGACAGTGCTGTTTGCATTATGCATTAAGGCCTCCGATTCCTGAAAAGCAAAAATTTGGAAACATACTATATATTCATTTAAATTTCATTTAAAAAAAAAAAAGAAGAAGAAGAAGAAAGGGATTGGGACGGAATAACCTAGAAGCCAAAGCGTACTGGATCAACTTCACACGTCGTTGCAGGTGCACCCACAGCAGAATGTCGTAGGGCATTCAGAGCCACGTGGGAGCAGACCTTCCCCCAACGCGAAAAATAATCAGGGGTGTTTTTAAGTGGAGAAGAACAGGATACTCCTGGTGTTCTATTGGGAAGAAAATTAAATAAAAACAAAAAGCAGGCATGGGCAAAGAAATCATAAATGACAGTGGCTTCCTATGGGAGGTGGAACTTCGCTGGTTATGTTCGTGTTACTCGTTGTGCTTCTCTGATTTCTCCTTGAGGGAGCATATATTATGTTTAGAATCAGAAAAAAAAAATAAATAAATAACGTTATCATTTCAAACTCCTGGCCGCCGTAAGCTAAACGCTGTGGAGGGAGACCCGAGCGGCCCCTGACCCCCGGGGGGACGGGCCCGGCACCCACAGCAGGGCCCTCGACGTCACCGGCCGCGGGGTGCCCACGTCAGACCAGGCCACTTCCGCAACCCGGACGGTCGAGGCACAAACAAGACAGTCTGTGATCTCATCTGAACACGGACAAGCCGTGAGCGCAGTCTGAGCCCCAGCACAGCAAACGTCCGCTCCTCCGGGCCGCCGCGGGCGGCTGCCGCTTCTGGACCGAGGTCGGGGTGAGCCTCGCTCTGGCCCGCCCCGTCCGTCACTAAGATGCGCTGAGATGCGCCACGGCAAACAGCACGGCAGACGTGCTCCACCCCGGGGGCACCGGCCGTGTGGGCACGGTAGACCGGCCAGGGGTGAGGCTCCAAGCAGGGTCTGGGTCAGCAACGGGCCGGTGCCCCGCTTTCGCACGAGCACAGCCGGGACCGCGGCACGACCACGCGCGAGCCGCCGGCAGCCAGGCACTGCTCCCGCGAGCGCAGGGGACGCACGGGCCACCTACTCCTCCCCACACCTCGTCAGGCAGCCGCCGTCTTCACCCGCGCTCCACGGGGAAGGAAAATGAGACGCTAACGGTTGAGATCATGGCAACGGCGAGCGATTTCAAGGAGAGCAAAGCCGGGCCGGGGGGCGCGTCGCCAGGGACCCCGCGTGCATTCTCCGTGCTAGAGGAGAGACCCTGGTGAGCGCGGGAACGCCTGCAGAGCCTGGCAGAGGGGCGCACGGGGCCGGGCGGGCGCAGGTGGCCCGTAGCTGGGGGCCCCCTCCCGCGAGGCCACCCGGCTGGTCACCCCTTCAAGTCCCTGCCCGCTGGGGTTCCGCACGCTCCCAGCGACTCCCAGCAGCCCCCACTCTGCGTCCGCGTGAAGCGTCAGCAGCCAGCAGCAAAGCGCCTGGCCCAGCGGACTCGCCTTCCCGTCAGGCCCGTGCGTGGGGCCCCAGTGCCGCAGGGCCCGGGCTCCCGAGAAAACGTCAGCAGTGGGAACAGGAAGGATGGCCCCGCAGGACCCAAGCTTCCAGGCCCTGCAGAAACTTTCTTCCTGGAAGGAAGCAGGTCATGACCCTCACCGTCCCGGGTGGGGGGCTCTCAGCCTGACTCAGGGGCGGGCGCCGAGCCTGTGTGTGTCTACAGCTGGCGGGGGCTGGGCGGAGAGAGCACACAAGTCGCTTTAGGCCCCGGCGCGCTGAGAAGCCCCGATGTACAGACGGGAGAAAATCGCGTCCTCGGAACAGCGCCCGGGTCTCCCCCAGGCAGAGCTCACCGGAACGGGGGCGCCTTCGTATTCCAGGCGCAGCTGGGGGTCCAGGAAGGTGGCCTGCCAGCAGCTCAGGTAGGAGACCTCATCCGTCAGGTACGCCTCCTGGAGCAGAGATCTCTTGGACGACTTCTGGAGGGTCCTGTGGTCACTGGATAAATACAGCTGAAAAGGACAGCGCACAGATGAGCTACGTCAGCTCCACTGCCTTTCCTTCCTTTGAATTTTGTTTGTGTTTATTTATTTTTGAGAGAGAAAGAGACAGCATGAGCAGGGAAGGGGCAGAGAGAGGGGGAGACACAGAATCCGAAGCGGGCTCCAGGCTCCGAGCCGTCGGCACAGAGCCCGACGCGGGGCTCGAACTCACGGACCGCGAGACCATGGCCTGAGCCGAAGTCAGACGCTCAACCGACTGATCCGCCCGGGGTTTTCCTTCCTTTGAATACCAAACCCTCTGTCTCCTCCTGATCCCGCCCCCTCTCCTCACTCTCAGGACCTAGGCCTGGACCACTATTTTTCTTCTGAGAAATAATTATGCATGAAACTTATTCCATGAAGCCAAGTGTCCTTAAAACCATCACTGTCACAGCTACATTTACTGTGAGCCTTGGAGGGGGGCCCACGCCCCCGTGGAGCTGAGGTCCACACTTGGGATTTATTTAGGCTGCTCTCTGGCCACCTGTAACTGGGTCAAGAAGCACGCCACCCTGCAGAAAACTCCAAAACGTTAGTTGTTTGTTCGTCCTTTACTGATTCCCCCTGACCCTGAACCTGGAGGCCGTGTCTGCAGATTTCGGTAGGTTTTCATGTGCAAAGCTGTGCCGTGAGGCGCTACAGGGAAGGCAGTAACAGGTTGCCATCGTGAAGGTGTTTCCTGACGAGCAGGAGAGGGGACGGAGGAGGTGAAGGGGAAGCACCCGTGAGGCATGGTGACCAGAAGGGACATGCAGAGCTGTAGGTGGGCACACATGGGGACACGTGCTCTCCCAGGGGCTCACGAGAGCTCTGAGGAGGAAGCAGTGTGGTGCCGGGAGCCCGCGGGCAAGGCTGACCACGTGTGGACACGGGACATGTCACAGAGGGCCTTAAATGCCACCGTGGTGGCTGCACTTACCAAGCCTGAGCCCCTAAGGGATCTACCTGGCAGCACGCATCTACTGTGGTCTGAAGTCAGGACAGACCGGAGGGGTCAAGCCACGGGGGGCCTGGGTTGAGGTCCCAGCACTGGGGATGAAAAGACAGGGCCAGGAGCACTGCAAAGGAAGAGCCGTGGGCTTGACCACAAGCTAGATGTGGGCAGGGAAGCCGGCCGGGCCCACACAGGCAGACGACGCCGACGCCAAACCACAAACCCCACTTTGTCAAAGAAAGATGATAACGACTCAGGAACAAGTCTAAAAGGTCGCGATTACCAGATTTTTTTTAGGAGCGCCCCGGAAACACTTGCTAATTCAAAGACAAGGTCCAGAAATATGAGAATTTGGGAAGAGAGGCAGTCGTCATCCCTGGAAAGAGAAACAACTGTCTGCCCAGAAGTCATAAGAGAACCAAGTGGGGGGTCCCTGGGGGGCTCAGTCGGTTGAGCGTCCGACTTCGGCTCAGCTCATGATCTCGCGGTTTTTGCGTTCGAGCCCCGCGTCGGGCTCTGCGCTGACAGCTCGGAGCCCGGAGCCCGCTTCGGATGCTGTGTCTCCCTCTCTCTCTGCCCCTCCCCTGCTCGAGCTCTGTCTCTGTCTCTCAATAGTAAATGAACGTTTAAAAAAAGAGTAAGAAGAGAACCAACTGGAAAACCACTGGAAGCGATAGGAGTGAGTGACTTCATCAAAGGCGAGCATAAACATCAATGACTTTGTCACATTTTTGTTACAACTATGGTAACACCCAGTGGGAGATACCAAGAGACAACCTTAACGGGGATAGGCGTCAGGTCCACTTGAGGAGAACCACAAAACTTCACTGAGAGATAGGAAGAATAAATGAGTACACGGCGGGGCATCTCAGAAGAGCATGCGTGTCATAGAGCTACTAAATCCGTGAACTTGCACAGTTTTACAGGCCGATCAAAACCGCCGCGTGATCTTTCTCCCCATCTGGGGGGGGGGGGGGGCAGAGAAACTTGCAACAGTAGCTGCATCTAACTGAGCCGTTCATTCCTAATGCGATACAGACGAAGAGGTGTGACGAGAGAGAGACAGCCCTAGAGCTGTCCGAATGTAGAGTATACCCCTTGGACAAAAATACACAACTTGAGCTCAAAGCGTCCAGATAGGAAGCTGAGAGAGCTCGTGGGTGTATGGGGACTTCACGGGTACTACGCAAGGCATGTGTCAGTGAGGAAAGAGTAATTATTCAAGAAATAACACAAATGTGGCTCTTTAGTCATTGGGGGGAAATCACATGTCTGCACGGAACCCTGTATCAGAATGAATCTCAAGCGGCTAAGGAGGACCTGGGGCGCCTGGGGGGCTCAGTTGGTTGAGCCTCCAGCTCTGGATTTTGGCTCAGGTCATGATCCCAGGGTTGTGGGATCGAGTCCCACGTGGGGCTCTGTCCTGAGCATGGAGCCTGCTTGGGATTCTCTGTCTCTCTGTCTCTCTCTCTCTCCTGACTCCTCCCCACTCTCTCTCTCTCTCTAAAATAAAAATAAATCCATTAATTAAAGAAGAAAAAACTCCAGGGCACCTGGGAGGCTCAGTCAGTTGAGCATCGGACTTCGGATCAGGTCATGATCTCGCGGTTCGTGAGCTTGAACCCCACGTCAGGCTCTCTTCTGTCAATGCAGAGCCCGCTTCAGACCCTCTGCCCCCCTCTACCCACATGTTCTCTCTCTCTCTCTCTCTCTCTCAGAAAAAAACATTAAAAAAAAAAAAGAAGAAGAAAGCAAGAAGAAATCCCAGCACAAGGTCAACTTGAGCCATCAAGAAGTCGATACAAGTTTCCCTTTCTATAGTATCTCTGGGGCAGGGGCAGGGGCAGGAATTGCAAAGGGAAACACTGATCCGTTTACTCAAAACTACGGTAAAACAACTACCATGTCAAAGCCAAGTCGCCAAAAAAGATGAAAGGAAAGGAAAAGGAAAAGGAAAAGGAAAAGGAAAAGGAAAAGGAAAAGGAAAAGGAAAAGGAAAAGGAAAAGGAAAAGAAAATAAAAGCCACATAGCAGGTGGGCAGGAAACATTACCTGCAAAATGACAGAACGTTATTGTCTGTGGAAGGGCAGGTAATAAACGCAAATCAATGCACAGGCGGAGAAGAGATAATTTATAGGAGACAAAGGAGTTGGGAGAGTTAAGGAGAGAGTGGAGGAGAGAGAGGTAGGGAACAAAGGAGGGAAGGAAGGAGGGAGAGAACAGACTATAAAAGAAAGTAAGCCAAAATGTTGGGAATGTTAATCTCTGCATAGGACAACTGTGACTTACTCCCCTCCTTCAACGATTTGGTATTTTCTCTACTTTCTACGTTTCAAATCAGGCTGCAGCTGACCATCTGTGGTGTAGGGGTTCGACTGGCAACGCTGATTTTCTTGGTAGCACAAGAGGCAATAATGCTACACGATACAGTGATGGAAGCTGTGATTCGGTGAGAGACAGTGCGGAGTACCCAGTCCGCCGCTTAATGGCTGAGCGACCCAGGGCAAAATCACCTGACCTTGTGCCTCGGCGTCCCCATCAGTAAAATGGGCATAAAACGGTCCCTAGCTCACAGACTTGTTTGGATATCGAAGTGAGTTCATACAAGTGAGGCAGTTAAGCATGTAGCAAGGTGCAACAATCCCACGTTATAGACGACAAAGACTCAAGAAAGGTCAACAACTTTACCCAAAGCCCCACCCCATAGATCGACATTTCAGCTAGAGTTAAACCCACATGTAGCTGGTTCTAATCCCCAGGGGAAAGAGAAAAGTCAAGTTTAAAAAAAAAAAGGAAAAAAAGAAAGTTATCAGATAATACGCCTTGCTGGCTTTGGTGACATTGACAGGTGTCAGATGATTATTGATTAATCCAATCATTAACTTACAGGTGGAGCAGTGTAAATTTTGGTTTTGCGTCAGCTGCGTAGCAAAGGAGGGTTTTCTCCCTTCCTCCTTAGCGCCTGAGGGTATTCGCTTCGTAATTGGAAAAGCGACGAGGCAAGAAGTGACCCCCGACACCGCGTGTGCAAAGCTCCAGGCTGAGACCGGGACGAAGCCAGAGACGCCTGCAGCGTTCCCTGTCCCCTTCAGCCGGCGGCCGCGACTCACCATTTTGTCTTCAAACCCTCCCGTGGTCGCGAGGCAGAAGTCCTGTCCGTATCTGAGGACTTGACCCGTGGCGTTTCCGTCTGCCCTGCGCGTCAAGAATAAGCATCGCGTCAAGTCTCTGCAGTAAGATCCCTGCCACGTTCTAGTTCTGGTGCGTGCAACTGTGTTTATAACCCATGTTCTCACTAATGCGTGTCCACACTTTCGAGATGGCCGTTTCTGTTGGCCCTCAGATCCGGCTGGCACCCTGTCCCTGCGTCCGGCCACAGCCAGAACGCACAACGCCCCTTTATCTGTGGGCCCAGAGCACGTCACGCTGCCCTGCCCTGAGGAATTCTGGTCAGGTGCGCGGACAACTTTAGAAAGATCCAGGGTGACACATTGATTTGAACACACCTAACACAGCCTTCCCCCTCAACCCTCCGGGACGCGGAACTTGTGCTCCGCGTTTGGTTGTCTCAGCATGAATGAATTACCGGTATTCAAAAGAAATCTGAGGACTAAGAGGTCGGGCTACATTTTCGTAATAGAAACATTGCTATCCCTATTTCACGAGCAAAGTGAAGGCAAGGCTTTCCTACTGTAATCACGGATCTGCTGTCTGAGGATTTAATCGCTCATTTTCAAAACCTCAGGCACATTTTTGGTAAACAGTTCATTAAATAGAGCAACTCCCCTTGCACCGAGCTATCTAGTTTCGCTGTAAAAGCAACAGAGTGATTAAAAGCCACAGAAACACCCATAATGAGCTCCGAGCACCCCGAGAAGCTGTTAGCAAAACCCAGTCCAGACAGAGTGTAAATTTAGTTCTCTGGATCCAATACCTCGGAAGGAAGCCTTTATAATCGAACACGAATTAGCAGTTGCCCTGAGGTTTAAGGTGAAGGGTGTGTAAAAAGGGCCCCAACGGCGTCCTCAGGGGGGGACGGCAAGGCGGGAATCCCAGAGAAGGTTCCCACGGCCTTGGCCTCCAGGCACCCTGAAGCTCTGCGCGCAAACACATTTATGGCAAAAACGCGCGGACAAAGGGAGCGTCTCTACCTCAAAATGGTGAAAGTGTTTCTGCCAACCGGGATCCTGGTTTGAGCTGCGCTCAGGCCACAGGGCACCTCTAACTCGTCGCTCAGATGCGCTTTAATTTCATCGGGAGTCGCGCACAGGCTCAGGTCCCCGCCCAGAAACAGGTGGGCCCCCACCTCCGCGTGGGCGGGGTTCACGAGCATCACCTTGTCGCCACAGTGAACGTACCCATCCTCCGACACGGAAAGCTGCATCTACAACGGAAATGGGAGTTTTTCAGACTCACCTCACTGCCACGTGCACCTTCCTTCCTTCACTGTCTAGGACCCATTTCGTTGGTGGTAATACCACTAGGACCACTTGGGTAATAACCACTCTGGCTCCCTCGAGTTTTCCATTTCCTTCCTTTTCCTGCCGCCAATCTCCTCCCACGTCGCCAAAGTACCCCCCAAATCCCCAGTGAGGTAGAAAAAGCCGATGAAAAACCACTCAGGCTGACTCCACCACTAATGGATTCAAACTCACTGGAAATGCCTTCAGCACCAACCAAAGAGTGTTTTACATATTCCTGCACTGATGCGTTCATTTCTTCACTTGGAAAACGAGGGTAAACATAATTCAGGACAGCTTTCTCCTCTGTTCCTAAAATCTTAGGGAATTTTAAACATGGTGGTTTTGAGATCTAAAGGAAAAAACACCACCTGGTATTTTCCAAATGATAATTCATTTATGGAACGTTTGCTTGCCTGACTCACACTGAATTCAGTAGAATTTTGAAAACAGTGCTTGAGTTTAAAATTATCAGTCTCAGTAAGAGACTTTTTTTTAATTGTTTATTTATTTTTGAGAGAGAGAGCGACAGAGTGCGAGTGGGGAAGGAGCAGAGAGAGAAAGGGAGACACAGAATCCGAAGCAGGCTCCAGGCTCCGAGCTGTCAGCACAGAGCCCAACGCCGGGCTCGAACTCACGATCGGTGAGATCATGACCTGAGCCGAAGTCCGACATTTAACCAACTAAGCCACCCAGGCGCCCCAATAAGAGACTCTTAAACACAGAAAACAAACTGAGGGCTGATTGGGGGCGGGGCAGGGAATATGGGGGATGGGCCTTGAGGAGGGCACCTGTTGGGATGAGCAGTGGGTGTTTCTATGTAAGCGATGAACCACAGGAATCTACCCCCAAAACCAAGAGCACACTTTATGCACTGTAGGCTAGCCGACCTGACAATAAATTATATTTTTAAAAAATTTTTAATAAAATAAAATAAAATTACCGGTCTCAAGAGATTCTCTTTGAGTCTTCTGTTTCTCTGTATGAGAAGCTGTCCTTTACCTCTCTTCTCCAAGAAGTCCTTCATGAGCTCCTGGTGAAAGAGGGAGAGAACATGACCCAGAAGGACAACAGGCCTGAACGATACAGATGCTGGTGGCCGGTAGGTCAGAAGCACATCAAGTAGAAAGAGCAAAATTTGATCAAAAGAAATGTGAGCATAATGGGGAAGGGTGGAAATTCTCTTAGCATTTTTAAAATATTTTTGCTTCATTGTAGAATGTTTGAAAAAAATGAGAAAAGCACAAAACAGAAAGAAAGAAAAGAAAAAGCAGCATCACCTTGGAGGACTCCAGCCAGAGACAGTCCTGAGTAACCTTTGGAGGCCATGTGTCCCCCGCTGAGGTCTCAGCAGGTTGGTCGGTGACTGTCGCTGAAAGCCCACCCCCCCAACCCCCCCCACCCTCCCCCCATACACACACACAGCTAGATGGATACGTGATGGCCCAGGGCCTCTTCTGAGCCAGTGTCAGTGACAGGGACACCACGGGGACACCTAGGAGGCAGTGTGTGACGGGTGGGGGAGTGCCAGGGGGCAGTGCGTCCACGTAGAGCCCCCTCCCCGCCTGGAGGGCGGCCTCTGGAGCCCCTGAGTCTGTAAGGACGGAGGGAGCGTGATGGGCTCTGGCCTAACCCGGAGGCACCGAGTCCGGGACGTGTGACCGGGTCAGGGGGCGGCAGGTGAACTTTCTGGGCGTTCGGAGATGCGCGGGGTGAGGGGTACTGGGTGCCTGCGGGGTGAGGAAGGAGCCCGGGACGCTGGACTTGGGGCGGGGAGGGAGGTCCCCGGGACGTACCTCCTCCAGGTAGATGTCCTCATTCCAGTTGCCCATCCGCACTCCAGGACCATACAGGTTCTGCGCCATGGCGCCCTCTCCTCTGTCGGCCCCTGACACCGGACACCAGCGGTGTTAGCGTGCCTCGTAGTCATGGCAACCGGCCCCCCCCCCCCCGCGATTGGCCAGGCTCGGGGCCTGCTGACCAATCAGTGACAGCACAGGAGCCAGGGGCGGGGAGGAGTGAGGGTTGGAGGCGTGGGCAAAGGAAGGGTGGGGGGTAGGTGAGGGTTGGAGGGGTCGCCCTCCCCACCCCCTGCGTCTTCCACCCCCCAGGAGAGATCTACCTGAGCTGGGCTGCAGAGCAGGGGGGAGGAGAAACTCCAGCGGGCAGGCCTCTTAGAGTTAAACACGTCAAACCTTTTCCTTCTGCGGCTCCGGGCGGGGTCAGTCCGGGAAGGGTGGGGCTCTTGATCTCAGGGTCCTGAGTTCCAGCCCCACCTTGGGCGTAGAGATCAAGATCTTGAAAATAAATACGAAACCATTTTCTGATGTGGGGACCAAAGGCAGAAGGAAATGTAGATGAAATCAAATTGCCTTATAACCTGCAGCCCGCTGACAAATACTTGGGGCGGGCAGAGGAGGATTTTCCTTCTGGAACTCTCCGCTGTCCTAATGCTAATGCTTTGCTAGAGGGGAGAACAGCCTTAGCTTGACAATAGCCAGGCCTCCAGGATCTTGTGAGTCTTTCTTAGCATATGAAAGTCCTTCTGGACGCTTCACCCTGTGTTTACCTCCCCCAACTCCCAAGTATATAATCAGTCTCTCCTCAAGGCCCTGTCTGTCCCCTAGTCGTCTCCCTTCCAGGAGGGAACAGAAAGAAAGCTGACACCCCACCACCCCCTCCTCAGGAGGGACATGTGTGACATTCCTCAGACACTCACGGATGCCCCAGGGCAAAGGAAAGGGGAAAAAAAGCAAACAAAGGGTTAACCGACAGAGCTCACAGCCCTGGGGAACCTGAGTCCCCATCAGTTTACATACGTCTTGGTAAATTACAAGAAAAAGGCAACTTTGCCCAAAGCCTAAGCTCCAGAAACCTATAGGCGGTTTCCTGGAGCCCAGACCTCACCCTCCCCTCCACAGTGATGTGGGAACAGAGACCAGAAGGAAATGGCAGGTGACATTAAGTTTCGTCAAAACCTGCAGGCCCTTGAGATACTTGAGGCAAATACGTAGAACCTTCCCCACCCCACCCCCCCCAAGCCCCTGCGGTCCTAGTGTTAACTTCTCAAGAGAGGGAAACCAGCCTCAGCTGGACAACAGCAAGGCCCCTGGCATCTTCCCAGTCCTCGTTAGCACATCAAAGTCCTTCTGGAGGCTTCCCTTAGGCCTTCACCTCCCCAACTGCATAGTATACGAGGAGCCACTCTTCACCACCCCAGTGCAGCTTTCCAGCCCACCCGTCCTGTCCCCTTGCTTTCATAAAGTCGCCTTTTTGCACCGAAGACAGTTCAAGAATTCTTCCTGGGCCGTTGGCTCCAAACCCCCACCTTTTCCACATCATTTTCCTTTTCCTTTAACCTTTCGAATCTGAATGGAAAACACAGCGCAGGTAAAGGACCTGTCACTCGTTGACACAAAGAGGAGCTTTGGGATGGAAACCCACCGCCCCTCCACCCCCCCCACCCCCGCTGTCTGTCTTGTGGCGGCAGCAGCAGCAGAGTGACCTTGACCCTCAGAGGATGCATCCTCACTGCAGAAAGTTGGAACCCAAATAACATCGAAGGAAGCGGGAAGGCAGAATTACAATGTCACTGCCTCCGAAGTAGGAAACGTGTCAGGTTAGCCTATTTCTGTTCACGCGGTTCTGAGGCAGGACACAGCTCCCTGGGCTTCACGGCATCCCTGCCTCCCCCGTCCCCAGTCTCCCAAGTGACCCGACAAGCCTGTGGTTTGCAAGAATTCCTGATAAAGCTAGAATAGGCCGGAGCCAACGTTTTCAAAGGTCGTGACCTGAGCCAAAGTCGGAGGCTCAACCCACTGAGCCACCCAGGCCCCCCGGTCTCCGTGTAACTTAATGAAGTTGTAATGAGTCGGTTATTTGGTAAGAACTTACCCCAGTGTGGCTGCGCCCCCCCCACCCCCCCACCCCCCGCCTCCGGGGCGCCGCTCTCGTCGAATATGCTGCGTCTCTGCACGTTATGGGCGTAACAATACGCTATGTACATCCTGTTTGTGAAACTGCTTTTTAAATGAGTCAGGAGGGGCGCCTGGGTCGGTTGAGCGTCCGACTTCGGCTCAGGTCATGGTCTCGCGGTCCGTGAGTTCGAGCCCCGCGTCGGGCTCTGGGCTGACGGCTCAGAGCCTGGAGCCTGTTTCAGATTCTGTGTCTCCCTCTCTCTGACCCTCCCCTGTTCATGCTCTGTCTCTCCCTGTCTCAAAAATAAATAAATAAAACGTTAAAAAAAAATTAAATGAGTCAGGAGAAGACCTGGGCCACGGACACAACTGGGTGATGATGGACGCAATCCTTGTCGCTGGTGCTCCCTGCTATCGCGCGTGGGTATGAAAGAGCGGCCCTACCTCAGCCGACTCCATCTTGTTCCGTGTCCTCCACCTTGAGTGACTATGTCCCCGACATGGCCCCTTTCCGGGAAAATCGCAGAAACCTCAGACCACGCCTCCTCCCCTTGAGTAACCTCCCGCTCACCTGATCAAACTTCCCAATCAAAACACGCCCGGCGACCTGCCTAACGGGACTCCGGCTCTTCCCCAGCCAATCGGCTGAGGCCACGACCTTTCCCCAGCCAATCGGCCAAGGCCACAACCCTTCCCCAGCCAATCGGCTGAGGCCACAGCCATTACCTCACCAACTGCCCCTAGACCCCTATAAAACCTTTGTGCGTTTGAAACTGGCTCTCTCTCCCGGCATCTCACCACTGCACCGGTGCAGGTAGGGGACTGAGCTCGAGCTAGCTCGAATAAAGGCTCTTTGCTTTTGCATCGGACTCGGCTCCCTGGTGGTCTTTGGGGATCGCGAATTCTGGGCATAACAGGTACAGGTCGCTGCCTGGCGTTGCTACTGCGACCTGATCATCCGCTGTGTTTCTTGGAAGGCGGGTCTGGCCACACGTTCTCTCCGCTTCTGCTCACCTCCTTAGGTTGCCCTCTGTGCTGTAAGGGAGCTGACCGGATGTGCGATCCATGGGGACGCTTTTGTCTTTCATTCACCGCCTGCTGACCTCCACTGTTGCCAACGGGAAGTCAGCCGTCAGTCTTCAGGCTGTCCTTGTGCCATCGCTAAGGTTGGTGTGCGGGCTCCTCTGCTTTCCAGATGCTCTCTGCGTCTTTGGCTTTCATCGCGGATTGCGGTCTGGGGGAGGGCGGGGATCTCCGGGCATTCGTCCCTCTTGGATCGCACTGAGCTGCCTGAGTGTGTAGACTGGTTTCTTTTTGAATCAAATGTGGGATTTGCCATTATTTCTTTGAATTTCTGTCTCCTCCTTTTTACCTCTCCTCTTCTCCTGGGACTCCCATTACGCAATGTGGGTGCACTTTGTGAAGTGCTACATTTCTCTACGGCCACATTCATTGTTCTTCCTTCTTTTTCCTCTCTGGCCCTCAGATTGCATCATTTTCTATTGTTTGATCTCCAAGTCTGCTTACATTCTCTTTTTCTTTTTTTTAATTTATTTTTGAGAAAGAGAGTGTGCGAGTGGGTGAGGGACAGAAAGAAAGGGAGAAGACACAGAACCCAAAGCAGCGGAGCAGGCTCCAGGCTCTGAGCTGTCAGCACTGAGCCCAACACGGGGCTCGAACTCGTGAACCATGGGATCATGACCCGAGCTGAAGTCAGACACTCAAGCGACTAAGCCACCCAGGTGCCCCTCTGCTTACTTTTTCTTACGCCAGCTCAAATCTGCTGTTCCACCTGTCCAGTGAATTCATTTCGGTCACAATGTTTTTCAGTTCCAGAATTTCTGCCTGGTTCTTTTTTTTATCATTTCTTTATGAGTGTTACGGATTTGATGAGATATTGATGTCATACCTTCCTTAAATTCTATAATATGGTTTCCCTTAGTACTTTGAACATATTTTTTTTAACGTTTATTTACTTTTGAGAGAGAGAGAGTGTGTATGAGCGAGTGCAAGTGGGGGAGGGGCAGAGAGACAGGGAGACACAGAATCCCAAGCAGGCTCCAGGCTCTGAGCTGTTGGCATAGAGCCTGACACGGGGCTCAAACTCACAAACCGTGAGATCATGAGCTGAAGTCGGACGCTTAACCGACTGAGTCACCCAGGTGCCCCTAAACATATTCTTAATCACTTTGGAGAGTTTCCCTGATAAGTCCAACATCTGGACCCTCTCAAAGCCTGTCTTTTCCCCCAAATATGACTCACATTTTCCTCTGTGTTGGCAGGTTTCATAATCTTTTGTTGGAAGCTAGTCATTTTCGGCAATGTGCGATAGCAATTCTGTGCATGACCCTCCACACTTGGTGCCTATTGTTTGGCGACCTTGGTTGGACTGGCTCATTGAGACCTGTCTCCCCTCCCCCTAGCAGTGTGCAGCCCTCTGATGTCACCATTCAGGGGTACCATTCAGGAGGGCACTGACTCCCCCCCCCCCCCCAATGATTCTTAATATGATAAACAAAGGACCATAACAGGGCATCTCACAACTTACAACAGATGGATTTAAAGGTCAGATAATAATAACAAAATGCTAAGGAGCCTGGGTGGCTCAGTCAGGTAAACGTCTGACTTCAGCTCAGGTCATGCTCTCGCGGTTCATGAGTTCGAGCTCCGTGCTGGGCTCTGTGCTGACAGCTCGGCTTTGGATTCTGTGTCTCCCTCTCTCTCTGCCCCTGCCCCACACTTGCACTCTGTCTTCCTCTCTCTCAAAAATAAACACTTAAAAAAATAATAATAACAAAATGCTAAACAAACCTGCAAGTTTTTTTCTTACTTTTCCAAATGTTTACCTTCATTTTTGAAACATTAGAAAATGCTTATTTTCTACATAATTATTTAACATTTTTCATTCGTAACCCTCCAAAACCCTCAAAGCTAAGGTTAAAACAGAGATACACTCATGCCTTTCTGGCCACTATAAAATTGGCTCAGTTCTTATTTAGCCATAAATATCTCCTTGAAATCAGGCCATCACTCCTTCCCCTTTCCAGTTAACTATGATTTTGACGTAGACCAGGTATATACCAGAAAACATATCTGCTATTTCTTTTCATGCTTTGATGAGACCCTTGGAAAAATTTAATTGGAACCTTTTGTTACTTACTTGTGAAACATCTGGTGGGAAAAGAAAAGCCAAAGAAATACTTGGACGCGATCATGTTTAGAAAAGAGAAGTGGGACAAAGTTCAGCCATTAGGAAAGAGAACTGAGTTATAGTCTTAGGAGCCAGTAAGTACTGGGGTCCCAAGGATAAGCTTTCGAGTCCTCCCTGGATGACAAATATCAGAAGTCATAAAGGCATAGTAAAGAAAATCACGGGGTTGATGCACCTTTCACTCTGCTCATGTGAGCATTTCTGTCTCGGAGCCTCGTTTCTTTCACCAATAAAAACAGGTTAAGGCTTACCTCCCCGATAACTCTCCAGGAAGCATTTCCCAGATCCTCTGCAGTGTGTTAATAGATCAGAGTGGGGAAGAGCTCTGTTGTCAGTATGTTTAGGAAATGCGGGTCAGAGGGGTGTCCTCATAATAGCCTGCCTTGGAACCTCAGACATCATGGTGTCATAAACCCACAAAGATGTGATGACACACAGTATTGCCCCAGCTGAATTCAACGTGGAAGACTTTTTAAAATATTTTTAACGTGTATTTATTTTTGAGAGACAGCATGAGCAGGGGAGGGGCAGAGAGAGAGGGACACACAGAATCCGAAGCGGGCTCCAGGCTCCGAGCTGTCAGCACAGAGCCCAATGCAGGGCTCGAACCCACGAACTGTGAGATCATGACCTGAGCAGAAGTGGGACGCTCAATCGGCTGAGCCCCCCAGGCGCCCCTGCAAACATGGAAGCCTTTTTAAAAGAATCAGCTGGTAAGACCAATACTTTAAGACGGACTCAGAGATTTTGTGAGGCTCAAATGACATAATAATATGAAAGACAGGTAGGATTTGGCCATGCTCTTGAAAGAACCAAGGAAAGGTTGGGATGGGGGGAGAATGAGGGGAGGGGGGTGGGGGTGGGGGTTGGGGAGGCAGCAGGATGAAGCCAGCACAGAAACAGGGACTCAGGGAACATCTAAAGGACCAGAGAGGACCATGAGGCAATGAAGGTGGACAGAGGGAGATGGTGAGGGGCCCCCGGCACCACCGTGGGGGACAGGGATTTTCTTGCATAAGTGGCAGAGAGCCACCGCAAGGTCCTGAAGTCAAAGCCACCACCGGCAGAGGCCAGGCACACCTCAGAGACGTGTAGAGTCCCTTCCAGAACACTGCAATAAAAAGTGAGTCACAAGAATTTTTTGGTTTCCCAGGGCATATAAAAGTCACGTTCACACCGCACTGTGGCCTATCAATCACGCAACAGCATGGTGTCTAAGAAAAACAACGCGCCGACCTTAATTTAAAAATACTTTATTGCTAAAAAATGCTAACCATCATCTGAGCTTTCAGTGAGTCACAATTACTGAGCACAGACCACCATAACCAATATAAGAATGATGTCAAGAGAACGTTGGAAATAGGGCAAGAGTTACCAAAATGAAACACAGAGACACAAAGCGAGCAGACACTGCTGGAAAATGCAGCCCTTGGACTTGCCTGACACAGCATGGCCACAAAGCTTCAGTTCGTAAGAAATGCGAGATCTGCGCGGTGCGGGAGAGTGAGGTGTGCCTGTCGAGCTGGTGGGGGGTTTGCTGGGGCCACAGCCTGTTGCACGGACTTGGGGCCAACAGGCCGGGCAGCAGGCAGGAGGCCCAGCCAGGAAACAGCGTCGTGATGAGTGCACGTAAGTGTGGTGGCGGCAGTGAGAACAGAGGCAGAACCGAACAAGGAAAGAGCCCGCGTGGCTACTGTCACCTCTCGGAAAATGCGCGTTGGGGAATCCGTTCAGTTCATCCGACCCAGATGCGTCGCGTGCCGAGCTCAGTGCTCAGCATTTGGGACACGGGGATGACAGAGACGCTCCTGCTAATGTGGCTATTGAGTCAGAGGAGACGACTCTGACCAAGTGCACACGTGTGAGACACGCTGCCGAAGGCCCAGTGAGAGCAGACTCCTCGAAGGGGTATCGGCAGGTGTTTTCCCGCTGAACAACGTCCTTCCGTGAGCTAGGCAGGGCGACTGCGCAATCACTTTCTAATGCCTCGTCTTATCAGGCATCTCCAGTCCTGTCCCAAGAGCGTAAGGTAGTGTCTGACCAGAAAGAGGTCTTCTGGTCTTTTTGTCTCCATCTGCTTTCCTCCTGGGTGCGCCAGACCCCTGTGGAAAAGACCCCCGACCAGCGCCCCTCTAACTCTCCCCAGCCGGACGTGAGCACAGAGCCCGGCATTTGGCACAGGGAAGGATCCGAGGGACTCCTTCTTCTCGTCTTCTCCTCGTCACCCCTGTGCCAAAGGCCAGTGCCCCTCCGTTCAAGCTACCTCTTGGGTGATAGACTTGCGTGTAATCTGAAGTCCAGACAGCAGAAGAAATTTCCTTCCGTGTACAATCCCGGCTTCTGTAGAGGGCGGACCCTGTTGGGAGGAAACCCTTCCGTTCTACGCAGCACGCTGGTGGGGTTGGAAGTACCAAGGTGGACCCAGGGCTGGGTGTGACAGCAGGGGAGGGAAGGAGCCAAGTGGTCCTGCCTAGAAGAACGGGAAGAAAGCAAGTTTCCCAACGGGGTGGAGCATTCTGGCAAAGCAGCTCGCGCCAGAGGGAGAAGTCCCCTGAGACCCATGAAGTCTGGGGAGGACTTTGGGCTTCCCAGGGGCATGAAGGGGGACGTCGAGCCACCTGTTCCACATCTCAAAGAGCGGGGATGCCTCTGATATTTAGGTTTCAAGAGCATTCCTCTCTTAAAGTCACCAGAAATTTATGTCAAACTTTCTTCCCCTTTTTTAAAAAAAAATGTTTATATATTCCTGAGACAGAGACCATGAGCGAGGGAGGGGCAGGGGGGGATGGGGGACAGAGGATCTGAAGCAGGCTCCTCACTGACAGCAGCGAGCCCCATGGGGGCTTAAACTCTTCGCAGCCCTCAGCGCCCCGCCCACGGGACCACTCGCCTGTGCCCCCCTGCCCCTCGGCCTGCCTTCCTCATCAAAAGAGGGGACCTTTGCAAGCCAAAAACCAGTCATTCTGGAGGCATTGCAACCATTCCAACACTTTGGGCACAGAACATGAGCTGGTTCCAGGAAATCCTCCAAGATACCGGGTAAATGCGCCCAGGAGGGAATCAGGACAAATGCACGTTTGCCCAGAACGGCCCCTTTTCCAGTGTCGTTCATCCGATGGGGAAAGACAGGGTGTGTCCTTTCACAAACAAGGAAACAGAAGTGCAGAGAGGTTGTGGGAAATTCCCAAGTTCGCATCAGAGCTGGAACTGAAACCCACCACAGAATGCAGGGAGAGAGGCAGAGGGGAGAACGGAGAGAAGACAGAAAGTATGGCCCCAGCGTAAGCTCACGGCGACCACAGGTCCTACACCGCTTCTACTCACACATCATTTCGTTCTGGCTTTGCCCTTACAAGGGCTTGGAAGATAATTCTAGGTTCTGGGGCCAGCTCTGTGATTTCAGACACAGGCTGCGGAGTCAGACATTCTCAGTTCAGGTCCCAGAGCCAACCCCTCACGGGCTGTGTGACTGTCGGGCCGAGTCACGACCTCTCTGTGACTCAGTCTCCCCGCCTGTAGTATGAGGAAATCGTAATGCCCATCTCGCGTGGTTCCGGTGATGCATGAGAAGATACATGGAACCTGGTAGATACTGCTGCTTACCCTTTTGCAAACACTGCCTTCTGGAGGGGCGCGACCGAGCAGTTTTCTGTCTGCCAGACTTGCAGTTTTCAAGTTCAAGGGAAACTTCATTTGGCTCATGGGAAAACGAAGACCCAGCCAGGGGAAGATAAGTGTCTAAGGTCACAGCTAGTGTTGTCAGAGCAGGCGCCAAGACCCAGAACTCGTCGTTTCTTCCATTAGACTATAAAGGTCCCAACTAAGATGCTGAAAGCTGAAGCGTGTCCTTGATACAAAATTCACAAATAGTAATGGCAGCGACACTGAGTACGAGGGGTCTATGCCCTCGAAGCACGAAGAAAAAGTGCAGCACGAAGAAAAAATCCCGCGGGGAGTTCATGCTCTACAAAGGGATCATCGTCCTGGCTCTTGGGGTGATATCTGTGGCTCAGTGGGGAGACCTGAACTTCTCGAAAGCATAAAGCCAGTGCCAGGCTATAGCGTGGCTCGAACCCCAACTTCGAGGCTCGAACCCTGACTTCAGCCAGGACAGGGATCTTCTGTTTATCAGCATCTGACAAATACCCTGAGAATATCCGGGAAGCCCTTTTATCCGCAGCTGTTGAGACAGGAAACCACGGTAATGATTCCGGAAGGCAGTTTTGCATTATGATATCAAATGCCTTAAAATTAAGTGCCTGGATCTCTCAATTCCACTTCAACCATATGAAACCAAGGAGATGTGTCCTTTAATAGAAAAAACAATTTGCAAAAAAACACAACCCAAATATCCAATACTAATGGGTTGTTTCAGTAAATTGTGGAGCATTTATGTTTTGGAAAGTTATGCAGCTATTAAAAATCATGATATAAGAACATTATTGGGGCACCCAGGTGGCTCAGCCGGTTAAGTGACCGAGTTCAGCTCAGGTCATGATCTCGCAATTTGTGAGTTCAAGCCCCGCGTCGGGCTCTATGCTGACAGCTCAGAGCCTGGAGCCTGTTTCAGATTCTGTGTCTCCCTCTCCTCTTCGGGCTCTCTCTCTCTCTCTCTCTCTCTCTCTCAAAAATAAATAAACATTAAAAAAAATTTTTTTAAAGAACATTATTTAACGACCTGGGGACTTTTCACCATATATTAGACGAAAACAGGATTGCAAAATAGTTTATAATGTAAGACGTCTATTTTGTAAAAATGTGTATCCTAGGGAAAAACCTATATAGTTTATAAATTTGTGTGTGTATCATGTGTGTGTACATTTAGATGTGTAACATGCATGTGTGTTATATAATATAATATCTAATATTATATGGAATCATATGCATGTATAATCTATAAGTATATAATCTATATACATTTAGGATCCTGATACATGTAGCTGGTGGGGAGGGGACATCAGGCGTTCTGTATGAGCCTGCATTTTGTTGTAATCATAAACAAAGAAAATACTCTGAGAGCACTGGCCCGGTGCTAGTCCACACCTACCTAAACGGAAGCTCTGATCTGTATCACAGTGGCAGGAATCATAGACAGAATGTTTCAGGGGGGTGGAGACACTAGGACAGAATGGGAGCCAGTTTTCCGCCCAAATTCCTCCAAGCACCTCACTCAGCAGATGTCGGTGGCTTTAATAGAATCAGGTGGGACAGTTTCATGCACTCCTTGGTCACTGTCGTGGGGAAGAAGAGCTTTTGAGGACAAGGTCTTTCCTGACCTTTCTTGGGGGGACTTTGAGTCCATCGTGGGGCAATTGTGCCCTCGTGTGGCTGGTCTTGAGTACAGCTTTCTGTCTGTACCAATGACACCAGGGTGAGAGAGTCTATGGGCTCGGGACAGGAGACCCGGTTTACAAATGTTCCCAAAGGGAGATGTTGAGCAGGGCTTCTAGAAATTATAATGCATCTTCCCTCCAAATGACGAACACTGACGTTGAGAGCCAGCCACATGTCAAAAGCCTCATGAGCCATTATCCACTGCAACAGTCTTGTGGTAACACGTTTCCTATTAGATTCCAAGAGTGTCCGAATATTTGAGGTCCCCAGCACAACGCTTTTCCGGCTTTGATGTTTCCTCGACTTGGATGTCCTTACTCAAGATGCACCTTCTCTGTGCAGTATCTACCCATTCATCAAGACTGACCCCAAGGCCACCTCCCCGACAGCATCCCCAGACTGCATTAAGCCAGGTCCCCACCTTGGGCTCTCATGGAACTTTGTATTTTCTCTACAGTCCCAAATGTACGCAAGTTTTCTTAGCAACGAGCGATTTGGACGAATGTGAGCCCCGGGGGGACAGCGGTCTTTGTTTCCGTGGCACGTCCTTAGCACAGTGCCTGACAGAGCAGGTGCTCAGAATACACATTACATCAGTGAGCGGCTTCGTAATATTCTTCCTTTCCAGCTCTCTTGGGACCAGACATGGCCCGGTCCTGTACCAGCATCTTGCCCCAGTCATGGACAGAAATGTTAGTCCCTGAAAATACCCAGCTGCGGAGTAAACACTGAGTGTCTGCACGGGGACTCGACAACTTCCCATCTGCTGACAGCCTTTGAACACCTGTCCACTCGGGGCTCACGTGGACGCTTCAGCATTAGGCAAGCCTCAGTTTCCCCACACCGTGGGGGAAGGATGCTATCTTCTTCCTCTCGTACTCAGAGCGCGATCTGAACCCAGGGCGGGCAGAAAACCCTCTCCGGCTTGTCCCAGGCGAACTGCTGTTCTACTTCCGTCCCCAAGCTTCTGGAGTGACGTTCCTACGCGCGGCTGCCTTCTGAGCTCCCCGGGCTCACGCACCCCCTCCACCCGTGCCCACAAACCGAGGCTCACTCCCTCCCCCTGAGTCTGGGAGCAGAAGGTGACTGGGTTTTGTCTGATAAGCGGATTCCTCTGTTCCCATAAGATGGGTGGGTACCTCGGGGCAGGGATCGTGACCCCATCCAGTCTGAAAGCCGCGCAGAGCCCTCCATGGGTGTCGGCCGCTGCCGTCCTGGTCCGACCCCAGGCTTGTGAACCAACGTCACAGCACAGCCTACTGCCAGAGCTGTTCCCTTGACCAGACATTCGTGCAGATGGTGGTTACAGGCCCCGCCACGACAGTGCCAGAACAGACCGCCGAAGCACCTGCTCCCCAACCCCAGCCCCCATGCATTTGGCATCCGAGGAAGAATCACTGCGGAACACGCAGAAATCTCCTCTCTCTGCTCAGTGTGGCACTCAAATAAACTATTTGTTTTTTGCTGGGGAAAAAACGCTGTTTTTCATAAACACCCATATTCACTTGATAAAACTCTTTCAATGCCTGCCATGCGTCAGATCCAGAAGTCTCCTGTGGCCTTGAAATGGGCTTCCGGTGAGGCTCTAGAAATCCTCGGGAAATTATCCCAGTTGGTGTGTAACAGAAGAACCCCTTGCAGACTCTGACCCCACTCAGCCATTGCTGGGACCATCCTCCTTGGGGGTCAACAGACGTCAAGATAATAAAAGTCCAAGCCCTTTGGATCACCAACCCTATTGGTAGTTTTTCTCTAAGAATACACAATCATAAAGTCCAAGTACAAGGGTGTATATCACACAGATGCTAAAAAATAGCCCAAAGATAAAATAAAATAATCTAGATGTAAATCCATAGAGATTATAATATAGATCTCCCATGAAATATTATCCTGCCCTTTAAAAAAAATGGGTGTCTACATGTATTTACATAAAGAGATGGCCAGGTGTACTGGATGGAAAGCCATCCCCCCCCCCCAAAAAAAAAACACACGTTTACCTGGTTTCTATGAGTGTGACATTGTTTACATATAAGGTCTCTGGAGATGTAATCAAGTTAAAGTGAGGTCATACGGGATTAGGGAGGGTCCTAATCCAATGACTTGTGTCCCTATAAGAAAAGGGAAATTCAGCTACGAACACACAGGGAATACGCCACGCGAGGAGGGAGACAGAGTTCTCCGTGCAGGGACACAGAGGATTGTCAGAAACCTCTAGAAGCTGAGACAGAGGAGTGAAGTATGCCTGCCTCCGAGCCTCCAGGATGAACCCGCCCTTTAAGACCTTGATCTCAGACCTGCAGCCTCAGCCGTGTGAAAGCGAACTCCCCTGGTCGTTCCCCGGCTGGCGGTACTTTGTTTCACTGGGATGTGATCCCTGTAAAATGTTATGCAAATTGATACCCATGTATGGAAGCCCAGAAGGATGCCTGGGCAAATGTCTGGCAAATCCATCTTGGTGATAGTCTCTGGGTAGTGGAATCCGGAATGGTTTCTCCTTATTGCCTTTGTTTCATGCCACTTAAATTTTTTGCAACACTTCTTTTTCAAAAACAATAAAGCTGTGTTCGTAAGACAAATATAGAAACTTACCTACTAGCTTGGGCTGCTATCACAAAGTAGCATGGGTCAAGCAACTGAAATTAATTTCTCATAGTTCTTGCGCCTGGGAAGTTCAAGATCAAGATGCAGACAGGTTTGGTTCCTGGTGAGAGCCCTCCTCCCGACTTGGAGATGGCCATCCCCTTGCTATGTCCTCATGTGGCAGGGAGGGGAACCTCTGGTGTCTCTTCTTCTAAGGACACTAATCCTATGTTGGAGCTCCACCCTCGTGGCCTCGTGCATAGCTAATTATCTCCGCAAGACCCCACCTCTGGGTCCCATCACACTGGGGTTAGGGCTTCAGCATATGAATTTTGAGGGGACATAGACACTCAGTCTGTGACAACCTATGTGTCCAGCTGTGGGTGGCCAGAAGGCATGAAGATAATCTGGTGATTCTCCGATGCAGGAAAGAAATCCTACAGTTTATTCTATCTGTGTTCTTCAAGCCACGACAGCTGTCTGCAGAAGACAGAGCAGCAAGGAGTAGCTGAGCTAAAGGGCTCTGCAGGTAAATGGAGCTGGGTTCCAATCCCAGCACACTGTGAACGTAAGCCACTTCCGTCTCAAAGCCTCAGCACCCTCCTCTGCAAAATTACGAGATAAACATCAGTCTCCCAAGGATGTCATAGCGGTCCAGTAAGTCAATACCGAGAAGACTTTGCTGCGGTCATGGGCAGAGAATAAAGTTCTGCGAAGGAACACTTAAAGACACATTATTTATTTATAGTTCTTAGAGGGATCAGGCCCTAAGCAAAACTTCTGCATCTGGGTGTGACAATACTTCTGGGTCCCTGACTCTGTTTTCTTGCTTCTGGGTTCCTGACTCTGTTTTCTCACTTCTGCCCTGCTTTGTCGGGGGAGGGGGGAGGGGGGGGAAGGGGGTTGTGTAGATATATATACACATACATGTATCCATGTATGTATGTATATATATATATATATTTCTATGTATATATATTTCTATGTATATATATGTCTGTGTATATATGCATACATTTGCTAAATATATACGTATATATGCATGTGTGCATATATATGTGTATATGCTAAATCTGACTTGTGACTTTAATGACTTTACTGATGGTGTTCAGATGCCAAGAGAAGAAGCAGATGACATCAACACAAGCTGCCGCCATCTTGCTCAGACCTCCTATCACTCTTCCACACCCAACCCGACAGATAACCCGTCTGGACCCCCCACGTAGGCTGGTGGACACCCCGGGTGCCATTGTTTTATTCATGGTGAGCAGCCGTCCAGCCAGTCCACAAACCCAAGCCACCTTGGAATTCAACATTTAATGACACCTTACACCTGACACTGAGAACCACCGACCCCTTGTGACTTGGGGACACAGAGAACTCTAGAGTTCGTAGTGAATCCTCTCAGTAGGTTTTGACTTTTCCAGACTTCCAGATTGGAAGAGTGTTAAGATTTAGGTATAAAGACATTTTGAAAGAATTCTTTTTGATGGTTCCTCAGTGTGTGATCTCCAAACTCAATCATTCTAGAACATTCCACAGACGATTAGACTCGTGCCTTGTAACTCACGGGTGCTGCGTCCCTTTGGCACAGCGTAAGGTCCACTCGTGGGAGAGGACACCTCCCTTGTGGCTGCTAGCTTCCCTTTGTGTGTCTCCTACATCTTGAGACTTCCCAGATGAGGGCTATCTAGCCTCATTTCCTCACCCCACCCCCGCGGGAGACAGACAACCGGTTCCCATCGTCCTCGGCCCCTATCTGACCTCAAGAGCTGGTTGACGCATGAAGCAGGAGTAGGGAGCAGGGCTGAACTCAACTCCCAGCCTCTTGGCAACAGCATGTCTGAAATTCCGGCACAGTCTGGACTCAGCGACTCCTACCAGACCTTATACAACCATGCCCACTATTTGCCTCTCACACCTTGTCCAGAAACTCCAGCTTCCCCAACATGCACCTGCCCCGTAAGTTCTGTCCAGGATCATGGCCCAGTCGCCTGTTGCAGGATAAGGTGGAAATGACCTCCTGCCCAAGTCTGCCTGGCAAGTGTCTCCACCCCTTCTGTTCTTGGGCCTTTGCCGGTGGCCTTGCCAACCCCAGTGGAAAGGGCTCCGCGTTCAGGACAGCTGCTCGGTGGGAGGAATCTAGAGCAGCTGCACAGGACTGGCCCTGATGGGGTGTGACTCGAGCCAGCCAGAGCCCTTGATCTGCAACGCTTTTCTAAATGACACGACCGACCTACCCCGAGGATGGGCCCTCCGAGGAAGAGTTCCAGTTTGCCATGTGGTGCCCGTCTCTCCACACTTACTGTGGCGAGACCTTGAACTTCATCTCAACCTACCTCCTCCACCAGGCAGTCCTGGGTCCCCACTGTCTCTCAAGTAGGGGCTGGCACTTCTGCCCACCTCTGTCCCGTTAGGCCTGCATCCACCAGCAAGGCTTGCTAGGGGTCTCGGAGCAGAGCCCCCGCCAGCCCCCGGCCTGCTGCCGTGCCTTTCCGGATGCCACCCCGGCTTCTTTGCATTCGTGGAAAGTGAAAAACTGGGCGAGGGAGTTGGCTAAAATCTCCTGCCTGTGGACGCCTCCTGGCAGCGTTCGACCGAACCAGTTCCCGTTCCTCGTGCTGAAATCTGCTATTTTCCCTGTGTTGCGGAAGAATCCTGACTTCTGCGACTCTATTGGGAGTCTGCTGGCTCGCTCTCCACCTGCGGGAAAGAACCTGATTCCACCGCGCGCTTGCTGTGTGTTTTGAACAGGTTTTTGCTCTTCTCTGTGCCTCGCTTTTCTCGTCTATAAAATGGGGATGGTGATACCACCAGCTTTGTTCCCTTGCTGCAGCAAGTATGTGGGTGCGTGGATTTTCATGGCATCAGGCTCCTTGCACTAGGTGCTCAATAGATGTCATCTGTCATCAGCACCGTCACCGTCACCATCACGACAGGCTTCCTCCATCCTTCCTTCCTCCGGCTGCCGGGCCCGCAGTGGCCTGCAATACTTAGCCTTGCAGCCCGAGCACCTCCCTAAGGGTCTGTCCGGCGCCCCCTCAATACCCTCCTTTATTCCCACCCCTTGGGATACTCCATGCCCGTAGCATGAACCTCTTGCGGTCAATCCCATCGATCAAGTTCTTGCCTTCTAAATTAATACCCAGGGTAACGACCCAACGCCATCTGTGTTTCTTGCCCCGTCACCTGCCCTGGCCCATCGGCCCTGGGTCTCAAGGTTATCTTCAAGCCAAGCCGGTCTTCCTTTGGGTTTGCCTGCCAAATACAGCAGCCGTTCTCTCCAGAAGCAATCCAAATGTCTACATGATTGTGAGCCAGTTCTGCACTGCACTCTCCAGACCATTGCCTCCCATGTTCCCCGAAGGAGGCCTTGCCCGGGAGCTGGCCGAGAGAACCTGGCCGTGGCCTAGTCCTACCCCCTTTCCAGACCCAATCTCACCCCACGCCTCAGGTGCCAAGATCACGGCCACTGTTTACTGACCGCCCGACCCCCGACCCCGTGCAAGAATATTCTAAGTACCGTCGCTGTTTGTGCCGATGGATCTGTACATCTTGGCTCTGTTCTCCTAACAGTTTGGCTGCCGTGTGATAGAGCCGTTCTCTGGCTCGGTTCTAGGGGGTGATGAGATTTAGTAGCAGTTAAATGCCGATCTTGGTTCAATACGCATATGGTGGTTACCATCCCCCAGAGTACCCCCAGAGCTGTACCTTTCACCGGGGAGGGGGAGAGGAAGGAGCAACGTGCAGTGGTGTGGGGAGGGGAGTCCCTCAGGCACCTGCTGAGATGCTTGGAAAACGTGCTGTCATTGTCTGTCCTTCTCCTGGCTTCGAAGGACGCCATTGACGTTCAAGTGGCCTTGCAAAACATCCTTGCCAACTGGACCACGAGCAAGCAGACGTACTGATGGAGAATGTGGGGCACAGACCAGACGAATGGCCCCCGACGCTGGAGTCTGGACATGCACTGGCATGGCTATTCTGCCTTCATTGGACGATCGGCTTCTACACCGGTTACAAACACTGTGGCCCCCGAACTGCCTCAGTGTCCCTCTGCTACAATGGCTTCCCCAGTCCCTCCCTCTCAGGTCACCCAACATCATCCCCCTCCACCACCACCATTCCTCAACAACTAAGGATAAAGGCTTGGCACAAGAGGGGGTCCCTAACACCTCTGCCCCCATAACGACCTCTGCTTCTTTCTGATTGGCTGGGACAGGTGGTTAAATGTCATGGCTGCCAATGCCAGCTGGACCTATTCACAAAAGGAAAGCCAACTTGATCAGAAATTTGATCATGGAATGCTTGCCCCGGTCAATTAGCATCATGAAAAACAAAACACACAGACCTAGGGATTTTCTGGACTCCTTCCTCAAGCCAACCAAGATGGTAGCCAGATCCCTGAGGTGTGAGCACAGACGTGACAGCCAGCTCTCAACCCCGGGGGGAGGGAAAGAAGGCAATACCCACCTCCAGGACCTCCCAAGGAGATCTCGCATGAATGTTTGGGGGGTAGTTATCTGGCCAGGTCAAACCTGTTTTTGTTAAGAGTGAGAACTTTTAAGAGATAAAAAGTGGAGACATATTTTTTTAATCTCAAGGATAAAGGGAGACGCCTACCCTCATCTAGGCATATAAACATCAGGGGCGAGGGAAAAGCAATGAAACCAGCCTCAAGGAAACTCTGAGGGCGAGGTCGGCAAAGCGAGACTTCAGAGCCCAGCAAGTTGGTGTTTGTGGTTCAAGCAGTAGAAAGACATTCTAAGGCATAAGTCAGCGCAGAACATGCCTCTTAGGTAACTTTCCTTGACAATATTGGGCAAATGGGCTGTAAACCAAGTTAAAGCACTCAGTAATAGGGAGACTGAATTATGGAAGGACTTGCTCTGTATAAATGTGGAAAATACGTATATTGCAGAAGCGTGGGAATACTTTGGGCACAGAATCAGACATAATAATCACAGGGACAGACACTGACAAAATCACCCACTTCAATAACTCTTGAAGAAAAAAGGACTTATTAATAATGAGCATTATTAAACCTCGTCCAAAAAAAAAAAATCCCAGACTTATACCCAAAACCTGGAAAGCCGGCTGAGGTGGAAGAAATTAAAATGGGAGATTTTCTCCCCCCTCATGACAGCTTCTCTCAAATGTTTGCAAAGTGCTTTCCACCCCACACTCCCATTGCTGTAGGTACTTGAATCCTGCACTCGTCCACGGCCAAGATCACCCCCACTTCCTAAGTGACAAAATGGGTGCAGAGAAGTCAATTACTTGTGCAAATAAAAGGAAAACCCTTTAGAAATATGACAGGCCAAGGAGGATGAGGGCAGCACAGGGAAATAAAGTAGGATTTAGAAACACTGAAATGACACTATGGATAAGCTTGACTGAGTATCTATTTTGTCTCTTCGTCTTCGAGTCCCTTATCTGTAAAAGGGGCAGGGGTCCTTCCTGCCGCAATGTTCTGAGTGCGCTAAGAGGATGCCTCCTCTCAACAAACAGCCCGCAGGTTGGGGCGACTGGGGGAGCTTTCTGAATCTCCAGAGCCTGGTTTCCAAGAGCTGAGATGATCACCCAGGGATCCGGGACCCAGTCGGAAGAAAGGACCCAGATTCCCCTGTCCTCTCAATTACAGATGTGAACTTCGCTTCTCCGGCTGGAACACGCTGGAGGTCCTGGGAGGAGCTGCTGGGATCCCTCGGAGGGTCCCCAGGTCCCAGGAGAGTCTGGCAGGGAGAAGCCCTCCTCCTGCACAAAGGAGAGCGGGCTCTCCTGGCCGGTCCTCAGCTGGTCCCTCCCCTGGCCAACTCGTTCCCTCTGGGGTAAAGGATTGGGCAGGGCCCCTCTCTGGTCATCTGCTTCTGGAGATAAGTCCTTGATGACTCTCTGCAGAACCCCATTCGGGAGATACATTTCCTATTTGGGAGGAAATCACACCCCCTCTTCCCCAGGGGGGCCGCCGCAGGTCCGCCTTGGCAATGGTGGGAAGTGACCACACCCACCCTTCCCAACCCGGGGGATTCCAGCATTTGAAAGTTCAGAGCTGGAACGATAAACATCACTGCTCACCTCTCACTCCCTCATTGTTCCTTTTCTGCAGCAGAAAAGGAACAGAGAAGCCAGCTGCGCAGAGATCCACCCGTGTGCGGGCGTTCTTAGGGGACCTGGGCTGCGACTGCACCCGGGGGCTCCTCCCTTCGATTCTCGCCAGCACCCCGCCCACCCCTGAAGGAAACGCAAAGCAAACCTCTGAATCTCATCTCCGAGGTGGGCCCCCCTAGCCCGACCCCGCGAACCCCTTCCTCCAGCGTTTCCAGAGATGGAACAAGGCAGGGAAACCAGAGCCAGGTTTGGGTGTGGGGCCCCGGGTTTCTCGCTTCCGCGGGGTCTCTGCGAACAAGTGACTTAACGGGTCCGTAGCCCCAGCCCCTGACCCCAATGAGGGCACAATCAGTTTTGCTCTGCCTGCTTCATAGGGTGGTTGGGCAAAAGGATAGATCGGGCCCGATTCCGCTTCCAAATTGGAGAGTACAAGAACATTATCCTCAGCTCCCGGTGCCTCCGCCACGTGTCTGACCTGCCAGCTGAACTAGGTTCCCAATGTTTTTGCCAAACGCGCAGGGCAGTGTATTTTTCCCTTCACAAGCCTTTGTGCAAACTGTTCCCCCGTCAGCAGTGTTCCTCCTCCGTTTCTGCCTTCGAAATCTGTCCCGCCCTTCCCCGCGAGCCTCCCTTTCTTCCAAGAAGTCTTCCCCATGCTGACGTCCCATGTCTTATGTCTGATCGCTGCCAGCCTCTCCCCCCGCCGCCTGGTTTCAGTGCGGACCCGGCTGTCCTGCACCTTCAGGTCCATTCTCTGTCGGCCTGTCTGCCCCGTCGGCCAACCGCAAGCCGCTCAGGGCAGCGTGGCCACCTGGCACGCAGCCCGGACCAGGGACGTGGCGGGGGTGACGGTAAGAAGTGGGGACGTCTGTGCCTTGCACATGTGCGTGTGTGCATTGAGTGTCTCTGGGGGGAGGTGCATCTCACTCTTTCCCAAAACGTCCCAAAACTTCTAAGGAAATTTGACCAGCTGAACAAAACTCACAGAAGGACAAGGGAGGGTAAGAGAGAAACACTAGGTCTCGAGCCACCTGCGATGAGCTGTTTACTACAGCCGAACGCTGGATTTATCTCTGAATTTCCTGGATGAAGGGGAAACAGGCTGGCTCATGTACTTTTCGTTGGACAATGACTTTGGAATCAGATTGGAAAGAGAAATTTTTCCTGGCACCATGTTCAAGGAGAAATTTATCAAGCAAGACCTTACATAACAGACATGAGGTAACACAGCAGCATCTCCAACGAGCTTTTTGCAAAAGCACCCAGATGTCTTCAGAAGGGCAATTCTTGTGTTCGACCGCGGCTTGGAGACCAGGGATTTCTGCAAGGAAATGAGACCACGTGGCCCATATCCAGGGCTTTCTCCGCAGCTGTAGAGACCTTGAGAACATCGGAGGAAGAAACGTTGGTGTGAGTCTGTTTAATATCAGATCCCAAAGACCACATCTAGGTTCATCCCGGAGATGGTGGTGGCCAACGTGCCCCAGCGAGGGGTGTCCTGGAGCTGGGACAAGGGTCACCCTTCAAGGGGCAGACCGCAGAGGGGCTGGTACCCACTGAGGCAAGCAGGGCTCTGTGTTCAAGTACAACCAGTGTCTGTCCCCCATGGGACCCCATGCTGAATGATGTCAAGGGATCCATTGCTCATCAGACTCGGAAGAGGTGTGGGAGCCTCACAGATGTCATGATGGGCAATGAAAAAGACTTGAGGAAAGACAGTTAGTTCGTGAGAGAAACACCAGGCCCCAGGTCTGGCTCACGACCAAGTGCTGGGACAACCAAGGTGGCGGACGAAGACGTCTAGTCCCACAGGTGGGGCTGAACCGGAATATGGGAGCCCTGGGCTGTCCAACTGTGAGCTCCACAGGCAGGAGAGAGGTG
The DNA here is from genome assembly GCF_027475565.1 of Acinonyx jubatus. NCBI lineage: Eukaryota > Metazoa > Chordata > Mammalia > Carnivora > Felidae > Acinonyx > Acinonyx jubatus. The sequence continues at coordinate 2,086,764 of NC_069386.1, read as the reverse complement.
GCCACTGACCATCTCAACTGACCTCCTTACCTACACTGGGAAGCACGGAGGCCCAGGGACAGAAACCTGAGCGTAAGCGCTCTCTTCCGTGCCTACCACTGAGGAGATCCAGTGGGTCACTCATCTCCACGGAAAAGACCCCTGTGGGGCCTCAAACGTGCCCGAGGAACAGCCATGCCCCCCATGAGTCAACCGCTGAGCTCCCTCCAGGGTTCTCAGCCTCAGATTTTTATGTCCAGAAGGAACCGTCTCTGTCTTTTCTCTCTTTCCTTTTCGTGCCTTTTGCCACTACAGCAGCTCCTGAAATGCCAGCTCGTCCCTGTCACTCACCCGACTCCAGAGGCCCGTCCCCTTCTCTCCAGGTTGGGAGAGACCCCAGAATGGAGGTCCCGGTGCCCACCCCAGGCCTGCACACATCCGGCAAGATTAGCAAAGAGCCACTTCCCGCTGTCCTCAGCTGCAGGTGGCCACAGGAAAGGAGAGGTCAGGCGGAAGGAGGGACAGCCGGGATGGCCGGAGGGAAACGTCGCTCTGTACCCGCTCCCCGTGCGCAGGCTGTCGCTCCGTCCAGGGCGGCCCCGGTGTGGACGCGGTGCAGCCCGGCAGGGCGGTTCTGTGCAGCGCGTTCCCTGAATCTTGCTCAACAGGATCCAGTTGATGACTGAGTCTCGTCCTGTAGGACACGAGAGCCCTGCCGGCGCCTCAGCGTCTCATCCCCGCCCCTGCCACTGTCATCACTACTGCTGACAGCGACGACGAGAATGGCCTCATGGAGAGGAGCGGCCGGGCCCCCGGGCGCCAAACTGTGCTGTCCCCCAAAGAAAGTACGCACGTTTTTGTTCAGCTGGAAAACCCACAGCCTCAAAGAAACGAATTGGCCGATCGAGTGACTTTTTAGAAATTCTTCATCACCCACTGGAGCGCACAAGGACCATCTTGGGCACCTACTGTGCGCCCACCCGGTGTCAGGCGCTGTGCCTTCGTGCCGCACGGGGCCACGGCACTCGGGCAGGTCCGCCCCTCGCGGTGGAAGACACGGCTGCGACAGCGGGGATACCGAGGCAGGGCGGCTCCCAGGGAGCTACTGTCGCCTTTCCGTGGTGGCCCAGAAAGGGGAGGCACGGGCCAGACGCCCTCTCCGTGCGCCGGCCCAGAGGAAGGAAGCGGGAGACCCCCAGCGGCGCAAGATCCCTGAGGCAGGCCCCACAGACAACCGCGGACCCCGAAATCATCTACACGTGTCCAGTGAGACCTGGGTCTGGCAGCCTACTCGGGCTCCTCCGAGGGGCCCTCCTGCATGCCCCCCCGCCCCCCCCCCCACGGTCCCCGCATCCTCCTGACACCCCACACGTTATCTCTGTTCTGCTGATAAGGGAGAAGAGGCACCGGCCCTCAGGTGAGTCATCAGGATCCTGGTCACTCGGCGACAGAGTTGGGACCCCGGCTCTCTCCTGGCGGGCACGGGGGTCTCGGCCATTACTGCAAGACGACACCTGTGGAGAACTCACTTCCCTCTTTCGGGAGTGTCGTCTAAAAGTGGAATGGACGGCTGTCTTCAGGGGACAGCAGCAAGGCGCTGACGACGGACCCAGTAGACCTGGGCAGCCCTTCTACCTCCCCGTCCTGCCCCATTCCAGGCCCAGGGCTGCGTTCCTTGTCCTCTTGCCTGCTTCCTTCCTTCCTGTTCCTTTCACCTGCTCTCCGGCTCCATGTCTGAAAGGGTCCCCATGAGACCAGACACCCCCTCCCCCCCTTTCTGCCTTCGGTCCCCGGCCCGGGGTCATCTGGCGCTCACGTGACACGGGCCGCTGTAATCGTGAGCATTTGCAGGGCGCCGGGCGGAGGGAAAAGTCAGCTCACGGAGAGGCCCGGGCGAGGAATGACCTTGATGTAAGCTGCAGCCTGCTTCTAATTTTAGCACCAGCGAAGCTGAACTTCCTGGAGGTTTCGGATTGCCCGGCCCTCCCCTCCCCGAGCCCGGCTGACACCACACATGTGGAAGAGATTCAGATCAGAAGAATCCCCAGATCAGGCCACACCCAGGGCTCATCCGGTCAGCCCCTGTCTCGGAAAGCGGGGACAGAGAGTCTCCGATCACCAGAGTGTAGCCGCCTCCTTGTAAAACTCCTTTAGTCTATAGACTAGGCCAGAGGTACAGACAGCGAGAGACGGTGGTTGATAACGAGTGGCCTGCACGCCCGGGTCTCGAATCTGGGTCTTCTCGCATTTTCTGCCAGTTACCTGTCAGGTCTCCCTGTCCAGGTTGGCACTGTAGCCTGAGGACATACTCTTTCCTTTTTGAAGTATGGACCATGCAGGAATATTTCTTTTTCTTTTTCTTTTTTTTTTAATGTTTCTTTACTTTAAGAGAGAGAGAGAGAGCAGGGGAGGAACAGAGGGAAAGGGAGAGACAGAATCCCAAGCAGGTTCCGCACGGTCAATGCAGAGCCCAAGGCGGGGCTCGAACTCACAAACCGTGAGGTCAAGACCCGAGCTGAAACCAAGAGTCGGACACTTAACCGACTGAACCACCCAGGCGCCCCCACGCAGGAATATTTCTAAATAATCTCCCCCACCATTTCTTTATTTTTAAATATCTATTTAAAACTTCCCTCACGTATCTTACGTGCAAGCCTGATGAATTTGGAAAGCACACACACCCCCGTCAGGATAGGGAACTCTCCCGCGGCCCCAGAGAATTTCCCAATGCTGCTCTCCCAGTCAGTCCCCAGTCTGTGCCCCCGGCAACCACAGCTCCGATGGTTTTTCTGGTTCTTAACTTCCCTGTTTGAAGTGGGGTCCCTCCCTGGCTGGTTCCATCTGTCCTGTGGGAGCCCCTTCTCCCTGGGCTGAGCGGGAAGGACCCTCGGCTCTGGGTGTCCATCCCACGAGCCCACAATGTGGAAAAGGGACTCAAAAAAGAGGCCGCAGAGGTCTGTGTCGTGTTGTCAGGTTACCAGTCACTCGTTCAGGCTGGCTCCCTGCCCCGGGTGGGACGTGCGTGTCAGGGGCTCCTTGATCCCATCCTTCCCGATCTCCAGGGACAGACCCTGCCAACCTTCGACCACTTCGGTGACGACCTCACCCTGCAGCCAGCCTGAATGGTTTTCTCATCGCAGCACGTGTCTGTCCGGGGTCTCCTCCCCAGGGAAGGGGTCAGTCAGTAGACAGTTACTCGGTGAGAATGCTCCCTCAGTTGAGTGCCGGGCACCCGCCGGGCAGGGGTTTCCCGTCTCCTTTCTGAAACATTTAGCACTGAACACGCTGGGTCTTATTGCCTACGGAGCCTGGCGCACAGCTCCGCCCGTGACGGCCCCGTTCTTGAGACTCGTCACCGTGTGTCCTTAGCAGCCTGGTTTTCCTCAGTGGAGAACGTGTGTGCATAAGCGAGTGGTACCTCCTTGACGGCCTCTCTCACCCGGCCTCTCCGGGGGTCTCCTGTGCTGTCTCCCCCCCATGTCCCTCACGCCCGGGTGCTCCCTTCCTGAAGGTGCTGACCCTCGGAAGACCCAGGACCCACCTGTCAGGCGATCGTGACTCTGTGCTCCCGGAGTCCCCTTTTACAACCTCCTCCTTTGTCTCTGTCACAGGCTTGGCTTGGGTACCCAGCTCGCCGGACGGTACTCACCACAAAACAAAGGAAGAGGCAGGTCCTTAAAGAAAGTTTTCCATGGTCTTTATGCTGTTTTCTGGAACTGTGATCCATCCGCAAAACACCCTGTTCCGTCCATCGCAGGCTTTACTGAACCCCCATCTTCCCCAACATCTTCGACGCTTTTCGCCTGGGCTCCCCAAATCTGGGCGAACGGTCCTCTCCGTTGCCTCGAGTAGGAGAAGGAGAAGGCTCCTTTCCTCGCCTGCATCCTGAAGTCTGGCCGTACGTCGCCAGAGCCCTCAGTGGTTCCACGAACATGAGCTTTTCATCCACAAGCAGAGCCTGAGTCCTGTGCGTTCGCTCTGTGCTCAGACGCCGAAACGAATAACCACCCCTTGTAGGGAAACTGCGCCCCGGAGCCCTGGGCTCCAAGGAGGCAGGAGCTCAAGCTCCTGACTGCTGCCCCGAGAGCATCTGAGCCCCTCCCTGGGCAGCAGCAGCCATCACATGGCACAGCGCTGCGATGGATCCCAAAATAGAACTAATGAGAAGGATTCATGGGTCACGAGTGATGGAACCAGAGCCAGGAGGGATCTTACAAATCTCCTGGCTCAACTCTTTCAAGATTGTAAAGGAAAAAGACTGAGGCGTAGTGATTTGCCCGGGTCACCCAGCAAGGAAGCACCCAGACGCCCATCAGGTGGATTTTACTCCAGCCACTGGGGACTGTCCTGGGTCTTCCGAGGGTCAGCACCGTCAGGAAGGGAGCACCCGGGCGTGAGGGACATGGTGGGGAGTGGGGGGGGAGAGACACGCGGTGATGCCACTAGGCATGCTTGGTACCTTTCCGCTTAACCTGAAGCGACGAACGGAATCTTCCGGAAACTTAAAGATGGGAAAAGGCAGCTCTAGTGTATACAGACGCTCAGTGGCTGACGAGGCAGAGGTTCCCGGGGGAGCCAGTGTGGAAGTAGGTGCTGCACTGAACAAGGGCGTCCTGCGTCAACGTCCTGGGAAGGCCTGGCCTGGGCGATGCCCAGAAGGGCACAATTCAGCTCAGGCCAGAAAACTCAGCTTTGGCAGGGTTGGCGGGTGGGTGGAAGGGGTTAGGGCTGTCCCCGCCTCTCGTTCTGGAGCAAACGCTGTGGATGCCAGTGGCTGGGAGAACAGAGGTGCTAGGAGGTGCACGTGAGCGGGCGTGCGTTTGGGCGTGCGTGAGCATGCGCAAACGTGTGCGTGTGTGCGTGTGACGGTGTGCGTGTGAGCGCGTGCTCCTGCGTGCGTGGGTTGGGACGTCAGAATGGGCGGGGGAAAGAAGGAAGTGAGCTGGGAGGTCCCAGACAGCGGACGCCCAAAGCAGGCAGAGTCTCTTTCCTTTGGGAGCAAATGCGAAGTCAGCCTATGGCGGCACTGAAGAGAAAGGAAAAAGAGAGCAAAACCCCGTTCCCACCCTGCGTGTAGCAACCCTCCTGCCGCCTTCCAGGCATTGTCCAAAGGCGGACGTGTTTGCACATTGCTGCCCTCGTGCACGCATCGTTTTGTGATCGGAGATTGGTCAGCATGGCGCTCTGAGCGCTTTTCCTGCCGACGGACACACTGAGGACTGGCGTACCGTCACACTCTGACTGTGTCCTGAGGCCTGGCCGTCTGAGCTGCCCCACAGATGCTACGTAGTAAAGCCATCGGGAAGGTCCAGCTGCTGCTTCTTAGGAATTAGTTGACTAGGACAAATTCCCAAGAGTCGGGATCAAGATGGCTCTTGATGTATGGCCTCAAAAGAGTCAAATGCAAGAGAGTCCGGCCGGGGACACCCTCACCCGCATTGAGGACAGACCCGGAGCCCTGTGGTTTCAACAAGGCTGTAAAACCTTGAGGATCCAGGAGGATGGAGTCCAGCCCCACCAGCACGGCCTTGCAACAGCCAACAGCAGATGACCAAGGGTCATCTGCCAACAGCAGATGAGCCAGGCTTGTGATGCCACAGCTTCAGCCAATTAAGACACCGTCTTTAAGAGAAAGGAACACGGAGGCGCCTGGGTGGCTCAGTTGGTGAGCCTCCGACTTCGGCTCAGGTCACGATCTCACGGTTGGTGGGTTCAAGCCCCGCGTCGGGCTCTGTGCTGATGGCTCGGAGCCTGGAGCCTGCTTCGGATTCCGTGTCTCCCTCTCTCTCTGCCCCTCCCCTGCTCACACTCTGTCTCTCCCTCTCTCAAAAATAAATAAACGTTAAAAAAAATCTTTTTTAAAGGGAAAGGAATACGACGTCACTAAACAAGAACTAAGTATGAAAGTGAGCTTTTCGAACGAGGGAGGAGAAAAATTCAAAACGGATCGCAAAAGTTTAAAAGACGTCAATGCCACAAATTCACAAAATTGAACAGATAATTTTCACTAATGAACGGACGCCCCTCTGTAATACTTTTTCCTACCTCTTCGGTTCCATACTTTGCGATGTCCTGTTCACGTGATGGCCGTGTTCAGTATCATCGTATGTGGCAACAAGAGAAATTTAACTCAGTCTTTCCTCTGGCATGGCCAACCCAAATTGCTTATTACTATGAACAGGTTAAAAATTTCCTTCCAGCTCCACAACTCATCGTTAGCAGAATCACATAGTTTTACAACTGCTATACAGTTTGGGAACAGCTCCGTCAGGTGTCTTTCGTATATAAAAGCTATTTGTCTTCCTAAGTTGATAACTGCGTTTATCATAAATTTATTTATTTATTCTTTATTTAATATCACTGGAGAGAGAGAGAGTGGGTGTGTGCACATGAGTGGGGGAGGAGCAGAGAGAGAGAGAGAATCCCGAGCAGGGTCCACACTCAGTGCAGAGCAGGACGTGGGACTCCAGCCCATGACCTTGGGATCATGACCTGAGCCGAAATCCAGAGCTCGATGCTTAACCCACTGAGCCACTCGGTGCCCGTCTCATAAATTTAAACCAGAACTGGTTTTCCTAATCTGGGTGGATCCCTTGGAATCTACTTTATGTTACGGTTGGATATAGACAACCATCTAGGCTGAGTCGGAATATTTTTCAAACCTTGTTTCTCTACCAATACCACGCACTTCCCGTGCTGGCCGTGCTCTGTGTCCCTACGGGTGGTGACAACACAGCACTGATGAGTCTTCCTGAAGGCCGTTCCTATACGGATATGGGGAAGGACAGTTTCACTGGATGTGGAAGTGACTGTGAATCACGTAAATAGGTCCCACCAAACCCAAAATAGATGTATCTCTCAGCCTATTCCAGACCCAAATATACCTGCAGCCACTCCTATGCCCGCCGACACAAAACGGAAATGAGCAGAGGGGAAGTCCGAGTGGAAAGACACCGTGGTCTTAACCAAACGTGGTTAAAAATACCTTGTTTGTTCACATTGTAAAACAGCTTATGACCATGGAACGCGTTTGGAGGGCCCCTCCCAGGGCCTTGGGAGGGGTCCACGCAGGAGAGGCCCCGACGAGCTCTGTGCACCGTCTAAATTAATTCAGACCTTGGTTTGATCCTGTGAGAATCTTTCATCACCTGAATTGCAGCAGGGTGTTGCGTGGAGCTTTTCCACCTGTAATGGGTGGTCCCAGATACCCGGTCACAGGGAGTGGAGAGCTGGAAAGAACGGGAAACAGGCATCTTACTTCCGGTTACATGGCTGCTTGCACGGAGTAAGCAGTGACACGCTTCCAGCCTATGGCAGGGCAGGGGGGAGAGAACTGGGGAGAAAGAACGGTGGAAAGTGGGGTAGCAGGGTCTGAATTCCCCAGTTTGGAGAGTCAAGGCCGCGTGAATTTCCCATGGGGAGGCGAACACCACAACAGTAGCCAGGACTGAGTCTTCTTACCCATAAGCCTCTCAGAAGGGATGGCCAGCAGGTGAGGAAGCCTCTCCCGTGGGAAGTTCTGGAACAGACCATCCAAGTGGGAGCTTCTGGGAATCACAAGAGGTCACCCCAGGCAAGAATGGATCTCCTACATCAGAGGAGTGTGCTGGGCAGAGGCCCCTTCCAAGAGGGCCCTCCTTCCACAGGACTCACACGTGGACCCCACAGAGGAGGCTCCGCCCGAGCACCTGCTACCCAGACAGCCGCGATGGAGACAGAGCAACAGAGGGGCTGTATCAGCATCAACGCCCAGAGCGCCCGGAGGAGCGGGTGACCCCCGGGAGGGAAAGCAGGGCTGTAAAAGGCAGGCCGGACCCGGATGCAGTGAGCACTGAACTCAACATCATCACCAAGTTTTATTATTTTCTCAATTTTTTTTTTTTGAGGGGGACATAAGTGAGCGATGGGACAGAGAGAAAGAGAAGAGGAGCTCACCGGGGCTCGTGCTCACCCGACACGGGGCTTGAGCTCACGAACCACGAGATCGTGACCTGAGCCGAAGTCAGATGCCTCCCCACCGAGCCACCCGGGCGCCCCATCACGACTCTGCCTGAGACGCCTCAAAGGGGGAAAGACAGGAGACTCAGCACAGAACAGTCGCGGGAAGAGGGTAGAGGTTTTAAAAAAAACTTCATCTCTGCAACAAGTTCAAGCTGTTCCATAAATTATTCGTGAGCTTGAAGAATTAGGAAACTAGATTAGGAAACCTGCATCGTTGCCACGGGCTCCTCCGTCCCCTGCCTCATCCTGCGACGTGCTGGCCCAAAGCTGCCTCTATCACCCGTCCTCTAATGAATTCCCCAGTCGGTAGAAAATGTTTCTCTCCAAATCTCTGCTTTCTTCATCAGAGGGACAGTCGTGAAACATAATGCTCGTGAAAGTGAGTGCTTTTAAATGCGTAGTGTAGAAGCCTTCCAAGAAGAAAGGAAGCTCAAATTTGCAATGATTTTCTTGCTGCACTTTGGGGATCCTCTGGGCCTTCTCCCTGGCGAGAGGCCGTAGGAGGTCCCAAAGAAAGGGACATCAAGCCGGACATTGGCACTCCTGGCCCCAAGTCCCACCCTGCCCACTGTCAGGTGTAGACGTTGGCCTCTCCCGGGAACCTGCCCCAGCCTTTCAGGACCCCCCTGGGGTTTCTGAATTAGCGACGAGGAGACCGAGGTCTCAAACCTGGGTCTTTTGCCTCCAGATTGACTTTGCACATACACTCATTCAGACCCCAAACCACTGTGTGGGTCTCTCCTTTCCCATTCCGTGGGCTCTGAGGGATGCTGGCAGCATCTGTATCCCCAGCACCTGTCAGTGTCCTCGGCATCAAGTAGACGCTCGGAAAACGTTAAAGAAATGAATGTAAAAGCCACGTACTGTGAAATGGAAACCGCGGGCCCCAGGGTTCTCTTAAGCGTCCCCTGTGATACCCAGTGATGAGCCCCACTTAACCTTCTAAGTAAGAGAAAGAGAGAGAAGGAAGGAAGGAAGAGAGAGAGAGAGAGAGAGACGAAGAGGGAAAGTAAAGGGAAAGAAAAAAGGCAGAATGTGAGGCACAGGGTCTCTCGTGGCGCGTGTGACCAGGGACAGCAAGAGAGTCGTTGACAAAACTGTACCCACCACTGGTAGCAGGGAAGGAAAAGTTTGCTCCAAAAGCTGGCTGCAGCTTGAGCCATTTCTGTATGTTTGTTAAGGAGCCGATGACCGTGTGTGTGTGTGTGTGTGTGTGCGCGCGCGCGTGTGTGAGAAAACACCGATGGGACTCCCTCTGTGGGGAGAGGTGGCCTGGGTAGGAAACCAGCAGGGATTTGGACTTGTCCCCTCGCCGATGGCAGAAACGGGCGCAGGGTCCCCCCAGCTTTGGAGAAGAGGGGAGATGGGAGAAAGGTCTCCTGCACAGACTGGGTCCCAGCTAGGAGGCAGCGATCCAGAACCTAGAAAAAAACCTAAAACCAGAATCTAAAAGGCGCCCGGGTGGGGGTGGGGCAGTTAGTTATTGGCTCTCCTGAGTGGTTCCAGTTCGCATCCGATGTCCCCAAATCTCTCCGCACACGAGGGACATCAGTGCTTCAGGAGGTGTGAGCGGAGAAGCCGTGCCACTCTTCGGACAGAGCAGCGACAACCCCCGGGGAGAGCTGTTGAGGGGGGGTTGCATTTCGCCAGAGAGAAAAAAAGCAGGGAAAGGAAGGGGTGGAAGGGGGGGACCCTGCAGGGCGGGCCCTGGGGAAGGGGCTCCTCTGGAGGCAGGCGGGTGGGACAGGCACCGGCTCGGATGGAGAGGGGTTCCGGATTCTCAGTGCATGGCTTCGATTTCCTCGGTAAGTGGGGGGGGCAGCGGGCCGCGCCTGAGAAGGGGAAGGTCCCACGGGGGACGCGCTGGATGGCGGGTGGCCACAGGACTGCGTCCGGCCCCGAGGCGCATCCAGCCACGGCCGTGGACTTGAGCGGTCGGTCCTGTAACCTTAGGTGGCCGGAGGCTGGTGCAGGGAACACGGTGGTTAGAGAACCAGAGAGGCTGGACGGGAAGGCAATAGGTTCCCCCACGGGGGGCTTTCCATTTGTGGTGCAGCCCGCTCGGTCCTTCTGCCCACTGCCCCTCCGGGCCCCCAAGGACAGAGACGAGCACAAAGAGGTCTCCAGAGACTCTTGGGATCTCGCGCCGGAGGAACAGAAAGGGCCAGGCTGGGTGGGCTTTGTTCTCCAGCCCCCGTGGCCAGTACGCAAACCGTCGTGGATAAAAACATCCCGACTCCGTCTGGCTTCTTCTAGAGGATGCCTTAGGGGTCCCGCAGATGCAAGAAAGGATGCCCTAGGTCACCCGCAAATGGGCAGCTACTCCGACCCATGCACACCCGCGCGGGGTACTCCGAATCTTTTTTGCTGCGGATGCGGAGTGTGAGAAGGGTTTGCTGCGTCATCAGGCTGCCCGGCTGTCATCGGGACGTCCCCCAGCCGTCCAGCTTTGCGGGGTTACGCCATCATGGAACATCCGTCTTAGTTTGGGCTCCCCCAGAAGGAGGTCCTGCCACAAGGATTGTGTGCAGATGTTTTACAGGGGAGGTGAAGAGAGGGCCTGGGGGGCGAGGCCACAAAGGGCGGGAGCCTGCCCAAGGTGCTTTCTCAGGCCAGCGGTCACCGACAGTGGCCAGAGCTGGGGCCGGCAGGGCACTCCCCGAAGCCAGTGCGGAAACACATCTCCCTCCGCGAGGGGCTGGGCCCCGGGTGCTCTCCGCTCAGCAGAAGGATGGGGCTCCACTGACTTCCTCGGCCACTTAACCGGCTCTCTGTCTGGGGCCTTCTGACCCCAAACCGGTGCCCGTCGGAGCTGCCTTCCCCGGGGAAGAAGCTGGCTGGAGACGGGTGGGACCACCGTGCCAATCGGTGTCCCACACTGCGCTCCTTGCAATGTCTGGGGCGTCCCTCTGAGCAGCCGAGCCAACTTCTTCACCGCGGCTAACTCTGGCTCCTTCTGTTCCGTACCCACGGCCGCAGCGAATGCGCTCTTTGAGGGGCCCACGGATCCCCTTCTCCTGGAAACGCAGACATCGGAAGGGAAGATGCCACCTTTGCTCTTGGCGCTCAGGAGACTCCGGAGGTCCGGGGACCTGTGAGCCATGAGAACTGGGCAAAGACCCAATGTGGATCTCTTTTGGGAGCCCCGCAGGGTCACAGAACCACAGAGAGGAAGTAACTTGCCCAGGGCCGAGCAGCGAGATGGGGCGCAGCTCAGACAAGGAGGTGGGTCTCCTGCTTTCCATCCCAGGACTTTTGTCCCCGAGACCCCCCCCCACCGGTTCCAGAAGGAGCTCGATCTCCTCCTTAGAGAGCAGAGGTTCAATCGGTAGTCGCTTGGGGACCCAGCACATCTATTCGCATGTCCTTGTACTCATAAAGTGAGACCATAACCCAAAAAGAAGTGCTCAGCGCCTAGGAAGGGGCAGAGGCAACCCCCCGCGTAACGCACAAGCAGGACAAAACTCAGGTCAGGGCAGCTAATGCTGCTACCCAAACCTCTTAACTTTAGATGGATCAGTTAACACTCCTACAACAGTCTACTGAGCATCTATTCTGCACCAGGGGCTCTGCAGGCAGAGGACAAGATCAACACAGGGACCGGAAGGTGCCCCTAAGCCCCCCTGACTTCCTCCCTTTCTGGGGTCACCTCACGTCTCTCCCACAGGGTCACGTGGAGGAATTCTGGGGTCCCCTCAGCTCACCCGCCAGCCAGCCGGTGGTCGGACGGCGTTGCCTTTCCCCAGGTCGCCTCAGCAAGGCGCTTCCCCGACAAGAAACGACCACTTCTCGTGACAAACGCCCCTCTCCAAGAAGGCAGCACGAGTGCAGACCGTTTCTGTCTCAAGTGGAAACGGACGTTGCCCCATCTACCTGGGATTGGAGGAGCCCCGAGGGGAGGGGAGGAGAGCACTTTGCTGAGCGTCACCAAAATGGGAAGGAGCGCGTGTGTAGACAGAGGCTTCCCGCCACTTTCCCAGAGTCCGATGGCATGACTTTCCCGGGCCCTGGTGCCGCTAGGTTGCCATCTTGTACCCGGGGTTCCGTGGAGTCTGACCCGCCAGAATGAACGGAACCCTAGGGCGCCTTGCTCTGCAAAGAAGGCCTGGAGGACGATCTGGGGACCTGTGACTCCTGGCCCCACAGGCTACCGATGTCAGCCAGACAGCAAGAAACAAGCTCCTCCAGGCCCCGCGGGGGCCAGCTCCGCGTCCGACGACAACAGAGGTTCTCACACCCAAGTGCTGCAAAGAGAAGGGTGGCCATTCTTTCCTTCCAAGGCAGCCCTGCCTGCCGCTCGCCTTCATCCACAGCACAGAGTTTCCACCATGACTCGAAAAGGCAGAGACCAGAGAGAACTCGGGGGGGCTGCCTTGGCTTTGGACCTCACTCGACAGCTCTGACTTCTTCCCTCTTCGCTTAAGCAGATAACAGTATTGCCAATCAATAACAGCCCGGTGCGCCCTCTGCCGAAAGCTGGATTAGACGGGGTTTTAATAAAGTCCAAAATTATGTTCAGGGAAAGGACATCTTACGTTTCACATAAAATGAGAATCCACCAAGGGCAGGAAGCTGGGCCTCCAGCCAGGAGGGAGGGCAAGAGGGACACAACAGAGTAACTGAGCAGAATCGTTCCTGGCCGCGGAAAGCAGCCTTCGGCGAGCGAGAGGACGGAGCAGTGCTCCGGATGCCACCGCGGCCATCGCTGGCTGAGGGAGCGGCCCTGGAGCCCCCCACCTCTAGAGAAGAGTCCTCCGGGGTCTGCAGACGGGAGGCCTCCTTTCCTCCAGACAAGTGATTCCGTTCATCGCAGTCGCCCGTAACGGCGTCTGCCAAGACCAAGGTCTGAGGTTAGGTGTTGATTTCCCTGCCTCCCGAATTCCAGTGGGGATGGCCCAACCCCCACTTCCACCTGGGAAACGCCACGCACGTGAGCGGTAGCAGCCGGGACAGGTGAGCTCTCAGCGGCACCCACCCCGCCGATCACAGCCGGTCGCTGGAACGCGGTCTCCACGCGCCTTCCGCGGGCAGCTGGCCGGCCGTCCTCCCCCTCCCGGCTCCCAGCTGGCCTCACCCTCTCTCTGACCTCCACCGGCTGGAGGGCCATGGGACTCCGTCCTGGGATGTCTTCCCCGTCGACAGTCACTCACTAGTGGACCTTGTCCAGTCCAGGGGCTGGATATGACCTGTCCATTCTCCCAGAGCGAGCCCTGTCTTCCTGGACTCCTGCAGGAATCCTCCCGCTTCCGTTCTTGTCCCCCGAATCTCCACCCCTCACCCAGCTTCTAGAGTGCTCCTTTTAACCCTCACCCAGGTTATCCCACTGGCCCCTTCAGACCGTACAGTGGCTCTCATCCTAATCAGGGTCAAAGACAAAACTTCTCCGGATGGTCCACGGGGCCTCACCTGGTCAGACCTGGCTCCCTCTGTAAGCGTCTGCTGTGCCTCCCTCCCTCACCCCAGTCCAGCCACACCGACCTTCCAGAGGATTCTTGAACTTGCCGGGCTTTCTTCTGCCTCAGGACCTTTGCATATGCTGTACCTCTGCCTCGAACACCCTCATCCCAAACACTTACACTTACCACCCCTTCATTTCCTTCCAGTTTCTGCTTAAATGTCACTTTATCAGAAAAGCTCTCCCAGGTCCCTGTTTGAACTGACGTAGGCCTTCTTTCCCCACTCTCTACCCCTTTAACCTGACGTGATTTTTCCCCCACTTAATGGGCTCCCACCCGTCATGACATCATGCACGTGCACGTGTGCGTGTGTGTGTTACTTTGCTGTCTGAACACTGTGTCTACAACCGCCGGACCCACGCCCGGGGACACTGAGGCACTCAACAAACATGCGTGAGCGAACACGAGTCGGTTCATCTACGTGCCAATAACTACAGGCAGTTTTTCTCCTTGCGACACAGAATACAGACAGGACCAAACCGGGTGGAACATGTGAGGGAAAAGCACGCCTAGCGGCAACAGACGGCACCTGCTGCGGACTTCGAAGCCCTCCACGCTTGCTCGCCAGGGGCTGTGGGACAGCCTGTGGCTCCGTGGCTCTTGGAGAGCCCCTCCCTCGGGACCGTTGCAGAGAACGCCTGATTCTCAAGGCGGAGGAGTGACGAGACAAGGGCAGCGGACGCCGAGATGCGCTGCCCACGTCCCCCTTCCAGGCGGAAGGACCGAGCCCCCAGCTGCCGGGCATGCCGTCCGTGCTCAGCCCTCTTCTGAACGAGGCTGGGCTGAAGCCAGCCACTGTGCCCAAGGCCACGGTGCCGGCCAGGGTGGTGCACATGGAGTGTTGTTAGATGCGGGGGCGGGGGAGGCTCTGATGCCCACGCCAACTCCCAGCAAGTCGGGAGGTCCTCCTTGCTTTGGACGCCTCCGGGGGGCTGGCAGGGGCTTCCTGAGACTGAACCAACGCCCGGTTTTCCCCCGTCCACCTGCTTCCTTCCCTTCTCTTCCACCAGTGTCTTACCCCCCCGTCCCCTCCTGCCCGCTGGTCTCCTTCTCAGAGACCCCACCTTCGAAGACAAGCCCTCAGAGGCCCCGCCGTGTGTAGGCCGGGCTGGAGGCCAGCGGCTGGAGGTGCCCAGGTGCTCCCCTGGGCACAGAGTAGGGGACGGGGTAGACTCACGCGCCCGCCCGGCACGCCGAATCCCATAAGCTACAGCTAAGTATCCCAGTGGATAAATCCCAAAAGCAGGATCTTGGGTTACAAAAAGAAAAGTTGCAGAATATATCCATATAATAGGATTTCTTCATCTTTTCTTTTTTATTTAAATGTTTTTATTTATTTTTGAGAGAGACAGAGAGAGAGAGCATAAGTGGAGGAAGGGCAGAGAGAGAGGGAGACCCAGCATCCGAAGCGGGCTCCAGACCCTGGGCTGTCAGCACAGAGCCCAACAGGGGGCTCGAACTCACGAACTGTGAGATCATGACCTGAGCTGAAGTCAGATGTTTAACCAACTGAGCCCCCCAGGCGCCCCTTATTCATCTCTTCTTTTTAATACATGAAATAATATTCTATACTGTTTTCAGGATGTAAAATAAAATAAAAGCATAGAAACACGGCCCGGGGGTGGGGGGATGTCCACAGATTTCATGGTGGGTTCGCTCTGAGGAGACTAAGGCAGAACAGAAAGGGGGTTTCAGGGACTTTTGACTTCTGACATGGTAAAAATCGAAAGAGAATGTGCCCAGATGACAAAATCTGTTCAATTCCAGTAGCAGGCTATACGAGTATGTGTTAAATTAGTCTCTGCACTTGCTCTGTTTCTAATTTTGTTGTCAAAATTACAAAAAAAAAAATTTTTTTTCAGAATCAAAAATGTTAAAAAAAATGAAATCATGAGATAATCAAAATACCATATAAGTAAAGTTTAATTCATATAAGAGCTTTCTGAGAATAAACGCAATGAAACAAAATCACAGCAAAAGATCAATTTTGACTTTAAAACAGTTTGAGGGTAGGGGCACCTGGGTGGCTCAGGCAGTGAAGCGTCCGACTTCAGCTCAGGTCATGATCTCACGGTTCGTGGGTTCGAGCCCCGCGTCGCGCTCTGTGCTGATAGCTCAGAGCCTGGCGCCTGCTTCGGATTCTGTCTCCCTCTCTGCCCCTGCCCTGCTCGTGCTCTGTCTCTCTCTCTCTCTCTCTCTCTCTCCCTCTCTCTCAAAAGTAAAAGTAAACATTTAAAAAATGTTTTTAAAGAGTTTGAGTGTAGAACCAAAACATTTAGTTAGAAAACAGCCAATTGCAAACTTGCGATAAAATGGCAAAGGATTAATACTCATAATTCGTCAAGAATTAAGAAAAAATCAAGTCTATTTAGAAAAAAACCCAATGGACAAAAATGAGAGTTTTCACAAAGAATAAGAATAAATACATTTAAAAAATCAACCCCCACTACTAATCCAACAAATGCCAGTTAAAATATCTTTTGTTAATCCATCAAATTGGCAAATATTTTCTTTCTTTTCAAATATAAGTTATTGTCAGATCGGCTTACATACAACACCCAGTGCTCATCCCAACAAGTGCCCTCCTCAACGCCCATCACCCATTCTCTCCGCTCCCTTCTGGCCAGAGTTGGAGGGTTCAATCGGTAAAGGTACAAGGGAAATTATCATTCACTCAGGGCAAGAGTATAAAATGGGTGAATCTTTCTGGAAAACAATCTGTCCATGTGTAATAAGAGCCCAAAATCTGTGTGTCCTCCTTGAACTACCTCTAGAAATCCAGCCTAAGGAAATAATAGGACATGAAGCAAAGACTCACTCAAGGATACACGGAACCTTGTTCCATACTCGCTGCCATGGGACATTTAATGTCACGAATTAGAGAGGGTTGAATGCCCACTGCTGAAACAGATAGTTTTTGTTTGCGTCCACCCGTAGCAATGTTGTACGACACTGAAGGTATATTTCCAGAAGCTACAATAACGACATGTATGAGTTGCGCACAATGAAACGGAGGGCGCAACGCGGCTACGTGTATCGCGTGCTTCTAACGTCATGCGCATCTACGTGCACATTTTATGCTCAGAAAGCATACACGAGAGAAATCAGGTTGCCAAATAAAACCGTGCAATCCCGGTTTTCAAAAGATACGTGCATTTAATAACCTGGAAAATTGTTAATTAAATCATGTGCATCCTGTCTGGACTTTTTTCCCCCTTCTCTATCTACCCTACACTTTTATGAAGTCTAAAACTGAGTTGAAGGGGGAGAAACATGAATGTAACAATTTCCAGAAACCCAAGGCTCCCCTGTGAGTCAGAGGAAAACAAGGAATCAAGGTCCAGAGATTGGGGAACCCAAGCTCTTCCTTGTTAAAGCTCTACCATAGCATGGGCACCCACTTCTGGACAGATTCAAGATGGCACCCGATAGACCTCTCTAAGCTATTCCACGTTCACGGCTGGAAGGAAGGCAGCATCTGCACAACCTGCGGGTCCTCACATGGGGGCTTCCTCCTCAGAGCCCCCAGCCAGCCGCCCAACCGACCATCAGCCTCTCTGCTCCTGGGCCTGCGCTGTCCTCCTCCTCGGCATCCCGAAGTTCAGGGGTCCCCTGCTCTCCCGTCACCTGTGCCGCTGTCTTCCTGAACGAGATCACATCTCAAAGGCTCTGCATCTCCAACCTGCCTGATGATCCTTCTGTTCACCCACTTACATGGCGAACGTTTGATCTTGGGTTCTGGAATCTTACCATGCATTTCAAATTCTCTTTTTAGCTACTGCTGGGTCAAACAAAAAAAAAAAAAAAACAAAAACAAGAACTCAGCACACCCACTGTGACAAACCTCCAATCACAGAGCCTAACTGAATCTTGAGCCCTGAGAATTTTTCACAAAAGCAACAAACCAGAGACAGCTTGTCCAAGTTCGCCTGAGCTTTCTGGTTTGGGCGCCGAAAATCCCACCTCTCGGGAACCCCTTCTTTTCCTGAAAAACCAGGGCAGGTAGGTGGTCGCCCTGGGAAGGGTCCGAAATCCTTCGGCAGAAACTCAGGGCATCATCTCTGATACTCAGAAGAAAATCTCTGGATCCCCCACGGCTCTCCCTGGTCACAGCCCCCAACCTCACTGCCACATCACGTCCATGGGACTCAGAAAGAATCCTTCCTTCTTCTGATCCCTTGTTCTCTCAAGCTTCTACCTTTATAACCTTTGTTTGGTGCAAATATCCAAAATAAAAACCATGCTCACTAAAGCACTAGGAATCACACCGAGATTCTAACAGAGAGTCTGCTCTGACATCTTCCGTGACAAATCAATGGCTGTCATTCTTCAGGAATTGGAGGTATGGAGCCAATGTGAGAGTCGTGATTCCCCGCAGCCCCTCTAGCTCCTGCCCCTGCGGGGGCGTCCATTAGTCAGGAGGCTGTACATTCTCCAAACCCAATCCGAGGGAGCTCGGTCAGGTTGGTATGATCAAGTCCACAGCCGGATGGTGGCAAGGCGGCTTCGGAGATGACCGGAGCCTCAAGTCTCTCCCTCTTGGGCCCCTTGTGTTGGTTTTACTCCCTGCACACTCACTTGTCACGGCCACGGCACTCTGACACTGGGAGAAGCAGCCTGTCTGTCCCAGACCCCATCTGAAAAATCCCACTAGAGGACTTTCTGATTCTGGCTGAGATCATGTGTCCATCCTTCTGGCCAAGAGGTCAGGTTCTTTTGCTGGATGGCAGAGAAAAGGACTGATCAGATGGAAGCAATAGGTTCCCACAACAGCCCCCTCAGTGATAGCACGTGTTCATGCCCATCCTGAGAAGCTGGCCTCAAACCTCACTTTCTGGACACAGAAGCACCAGATCTGATTCGATCCGGTGAACACCCGAGGTCCTGAGCTCTGATTCGATCTGGTAAACACTTGAGGTTCTGAGCTCCAATTTGGTCTCGTGAACACCCAAGGTTCCAAGCTCTGATTCGATCTGGTGAACACCCGAGGTTCCGGGCTCTGATTCGATCTCGTGAACACCCGAGGTTCTGAGGTCTGATTCGATCTCGTGAACACCCAAGGTTCCGAGCTCTGATTCGATCTGATAAACACCTGAGGTTCTGAGCTCTGATTCGATCTGGTAAACACCCGAGGTTCCGAGGTCTGATTCGGTCTCGTGAACATCCGAGGTTCCGTCGTCTCTGTTCCACCCTCAGACACTCACACGTCCTTTCTCAACAAGGAGTAAATCTACACAACGGAATCATTTTTCACAAAGTCCTTTGTCTAGAGGGCTGAGTATTTATCTAAATATAGAGTTAGTTGTAGGGTAACCAGAAGTTGTGTCGCAGATCATGCAACACACTCACCTTCCTTCCCTGGTTCCTGACCAACGGGGGCAGCATCCCCACCCTGAAAAGCATTTATGATCATTTATTGCTTTCCCGCCTGCCTCCACAAACTTCCAAAAATCACGACAAATTGTAATGATGGAAGATGCCAGAGCGGGTGACGGGAATCCCGGCTCCGCTCCTCCGCCCTCCAGGCCGGTGAGAGAGAGAGAGGAAGCCGAGTGAGGTGGGAAGAAGCCTGAGACTCTGGAGTGACGTTGACCCCAGTGGGTCACTGCACAGCCGGGGCAAGTGCATAGAAAAAGCCCTCACTGCCTGGGCATCCAGTGGAAAGGAGAGGACGTCGGAGGGCCGTCAGATCAGCGTCCAGGGCCCTGCACTGAATTGGGGGAGGGGCTGGAGGTCAGAGATGGGTCTCTACCTCCCAGAAAACAGATGCACACCCCTGCTTGGGAAGTGAGCCCTGCAGCGGTCCGGGAAACTGTTTCAGATCAAAGGCAAGGCGCCCACGCGCTCTCTGATGTGTCCTCTCCCCATGCAGTGTCCTTAGGCCACAGGAAGGCCGGGGGACGCTGGAGCCATTCTTTCTCAGACTGCAGCTGGGACGGGAGGCCAACAGGCTCAGATGAGCCGGGAAGGGAAGCAAGTTTGGGGAAAAAATGGAAGAGCCACTGCAAACAAGCACCAAGGCCCGGGACTTGCACAGGTAATTCCTGCAGCCTTCCAGAGAGAGCGCCATTCCGTGCCGGAGCCATGGTCACCTGAACACAAGGCACCAGAAGGGACAATTGGAGGCATCACAGCCTCGAATGACCTCACAGGCCGGACAGTGACTAAAATGTGTGACGCTGACCAACCAAGACGACGGGAGTGCACATTTGTGGGTGCCGGTCCCAAGGGGGGCCTCGGGCGCGGCCGGTGCAGAGGTGACCGCCATCCACCCCAGACCGTCTGCCACGCGGACACTCAGCCCCACTGAAACGACAGACTTTTCAAGAAAAGCTCAAGGGAGGGCGCCTGGGGCCTCAGTAGGTTTAGTGTCCGATCTTGACCTTGGCTCGGGTCTTGATCTCACGGTTCGTGGGTTTGAGCCCCCACATCGGACTCTACGCTGACAGTGCAGGGCCTGCTTGGTATTCTCTTTCTTCTTCTCTCTCTCCTCTCTCTCCCTCCCTCTTCTCTCTCCCTCTCTCTCTCCTTGTCTCCCTCCCTTTCTCCCTCTCTCTCGGTCCCTCCCCTTCCTTGAAAATAAATGAATAAACTTTAAAAAAAAAAAAAAAAAAAAGGAGAAAAGCTGAATTGTATGTTTGACCTCCCAGTTCTGAAACACCGACGGGCCAAGCAAACTTCGTCAGCTGCCTGGACGTGTATCACAACCCAGTGGTTTCGGACCCCTCCCCGTTGAGCCTGTACTTACAAATGTTGGCCCAAAATCTTTTCTACAAGGCAGCAAAAATGTTTTCTTCGTGACCGAGTGGGCCCCATCATTGGAATAAAAACGTGGTTCGATATTTGGAAACCTATCAACACGCTATACCAACAGCTCAAAGGAGAGAAAGCGTAAGAATACTACGTTGCCTTCTAATAGGGAGCCTTGATTTTTGAAACAAAAGTAGCGCTTCGTAGAACAGACATGGCTCACGTCTTGCACGCTGCCGAGGACTTTTGATTGTCAGAGATAAAGTTCAACTCAAGAAACATACGAGGAGTTTTATTTTGTTTTGTTTTGCTTTGCTTTGTTTCGTGAGTTGCGCGTCTGAAAAGTCCAGATGCGGCTCCACTGTAGGTCTGGCTGGAAACCAGAGCATAACACAGGTCAGTCCTGACCAGTTTGCCACGACTCACCTTGGCCTCTCTTTTCACGCCGGCTCGGTTCTGTCCCGCTCCAGGTGGCTTTTTCCCTGTGGCCGGGAAAGACGAGTGCAGGGGGCTCTGGTTGAGTCCGGGCTTAAAGTGAACGTGGAGGCAGCCTGTGGGAGCCAGAAAAACAAATAAGGCGTCTGCCCACGTCGCGAGCCGCGAAGTCCCCAAGTGGTCTCCAATCTGCTCGGCGAGGGACACGTGCGTCAGGGGCTGGCACCCACAATATACACACACCTCTTGAACTCCATAATAAAATGACATGATAAAAACTAAGCAAATGATCCGAATAGACATTCCTCCAAAGGAGATATGCAAATCGCAAATAAGCTGTTGAAAAGATGTTCCGCATCATTAGTCACTGGGGACACGAGAACCAAAACCAAAGTCAGAAAGACAGACAATAGGGGCGCCCGGGGGGCTCAGTCGGTTGAGCGACCGACTTCAGCTCAGATCAGGATATCACGGTTCGTGGGTTCGAGCCCCGCGTCGGGCTCTGTGCTGACAGCTCAGAGCCTGGAGCCCGCTTCGGATGCTGTGTCTCCCTCTCTCTGCCCCTCCCCTGCTCATGCTCTGCCTCTCTCTCAAAAGTAGATAAACATTAAAAAACTTAAAAAAAAAAAAGACAGGAGATTGGTGCGTGGGTCCCCAGGATGGAGGGCATGGGGAGACAAAAGAATTTGACTTTTTGTCGTAAGCCATTCTGTATTTTTAATTTTGCAAACTTAGCCAGGAGCGTGTATTACTTTTATGATTTATCAAAGTGGTTCAATATTGTTAACTCTCTGTCCTGACACAGTCTTTCTCCGGGGCTTTCCACGCTGGAGAAACAGAGTCTGGTGCATCTGGAATGGGACGGCTGGGTGGGGGCCACCCTCCCACCTGGGACGTCCCCACCCCGGGAATGGTGGGTGTGTGGCTAAGGCCGGCTGCCCCCACCTCAGGAAGAAATGAAACGCTCTCTTCCCGTTCACGAGATTGTCCCGCGTGTCCTGCCTTGCCTCTTCTTACCGTCGGATGTCAAGGGCCAAGAGAGGGTGTGGGCCGTGGGGAAGGGGCCAGGGACGCTGCTCAGCCTTTGTTTCGTCCTGGCTGGGACAGGAGGAGCGGGAGAGTCCTGTGGCTCAGGTGTGGGCCAGGGGGCCCACAGGGAGGTCTGGGCCCCAGATCTGCGCTGAAAATAAAGGTGACAATGCCTGGCCTCGTCATCTCTGCCTAGAGAACTGGGTGTCACGGTAGATGGCACAGCTGACTGCCCAGTCCAAGTAAATGTGCCAAACACCTGCTGACCCTCGGATCCCCCCACCCTCCCCCACCCTCCCCTGTGCCCAGGGGCCTCGCCACGCCCACAAGACCCGGGACAGCCCATTTTTGCTGCGGGGAACTTGTCACGGGCTTCTCGTCCTGACGTCTGCACGGTTCCACGTGCCTTCTTTTTCACTTTTTTAATTTTTTTTTAATGTTTACTTATTTTTGAAGGAGAGAGAGAAAGAGAGAGCGTGAGTAGGGGAGGTGCAGAGAGAGAGGGAGGCCCAGAATCTGTGCTGTCAGCACAGAGCCCGACGCGGGGCTCGAACCCACGAGCTGCGAGATCGTGACCCAAGCCAAAGTCGGACGCTTCACCGGCTGAGCCACCCAGGCGCCCCTCAGTGTGCCTTCTTTAACTCAACCGACCTCCGCTGGCTCCGCGTCCTTGCTGGTTTCCCCTGTTTGATGCTCGGTCCCTCCAGCCTGAGCCCCATCGGTGAAGCCTGAGCACGGCTGTAAGGCCAGGACGGGCACTTTCCCCACCTGCTGACAAGGTGGCCTCCTAGCAGGCGAGCTCGCTGACGGGGGTCCCCGCTCAGCAACACGTCCTAGGTCACACGGGTGAATACCTCCAGCTGGAACTGCTCCAAGAAGCCCAGGGCCGTGCTCTCCTTCGATGCCCCGAGAAAGAGGTTGGTCTAAATTCCCTCCGGATGCTGGGAGGCCTGGAGCCTTGTAGATGAGCCCCCAAATCCACATAAGAACTTTGCAAGACAGCACTCGAAGAAAGGGATTCAAAATGCTCATCCTTCTGAGGGACAGAGTCCTGAAAATGAGGAAACCCAAATTCATTATTCACCTTTTCAGACCCCAGCCGTCCCGGTTTGTAAGATGGGGATGATCGGACAAGAATGTCCCTTGACTCTCCCACACTTATTACTAAGAGATGGGCTGTGATTACTAGGGAGGACTAGACTCTTCCCTTTGAGGAGTCTCAGATTATCTGGTGGCATCTGTCCCCGGGGCCCTCACGTCTGCCCTGAGACGGCGGGGTGGGCCACGTGGTCAGAAAAGCTCTTCTCTATCCTGCAGCCTCAGGGCCGTCTTTCCCAAATCGTCGTGGGACTCAGGCCCACAGACTTCCCCCGGCCCCCAGCATCTGCTCGTTGGGACTTGACCTTCCAAAAAGGTGTGACCTTCTCGACCCGCCTTTTCGCCGTCAAAGCCACCTGTGAACGGCATGCAGATGAGAGTACGAGCCAGTGACGGTGTTCTGCGTAGACGCGGGAAAGCCCCTCCGAGTGAATCTGCTACTCGGGGTGCCGGGCCGGGACGGCAAAGGGAAGAGAGGCCCGTCTTCCAGCCGGAGGCTGCTGGGCGGCGGGGCTCCGAGAGGGCCGTGCAGGGGCGGGGACCGGCCACTTGCCTCCTTCCACCGGAAATGGGTGAAGCCGGCTCAAAATCATTACTCAGACGCTCTGTGCCGTGAAGGAAATGTCTTCTGATAGCACAGAGCTATTGGTTTCCTGTTGTGAGCGGAGGGTTCTGGCTTGCCCGAGAACGCGCAGGAAGGGGGAGGGTGGCTGTCCCTGGAAGCCTGTTCCATGAAAACGCCAGCTCAGGGGCCTCGGGGACACTCCACGGGCTGGCGGGAGGCTGGCGGGCGGGGGAGGGCAGGCCGGTCGGGGAGGCCGGGTGGAGGGAGCACCGGGGCGCAGATGGCTGTCACCCAATCTCTGCGCTGTGCGTCGTGCCACGTGCGCGAGGCGCGGGCGGCCCGGGACCTCCAGGTGACAGTCCCGGCTGCAAACGGGCACCAAAGTCGTGTGTGCGCGGTGCAGTGAGGGGCAGCCTGGAGCCGTGCCCGCGTGCCGGCAATCGACGGCTGAAGCCCGGACCAGACTTGACCCCTTTCGGGCTCCGTTTATAATGAGGGGCAGGACAAGGGGTAGAGTTTTCTACGTGTTTCCACATAGTCATACCTACTGGGCACGCGGCATGTTCCGGGTGTTCCCCAAGCATTTTCTCATCCACTTTCGCGATGACCCGTGGCAGGGTGTTTAGAAGGGACGGCAACTTGGGGACGGTCCCTGTGAGTAAGTGGCAGGGCGGGGCTCCAGCCCTCCTCCCCTCATGCTCACCTGCCATGCTAGACGCCCCTTCTTCCGTGAACGTGGGGTCGGCAGGGCTCGCCACAAGCCCGGGTCTGGGCCCGAGTCGCCCTCCGGCAGGTGCGCTCGACGGGTCACCGCGGCCCCCTGTGGGTGCTGCGGCCGCCGACCCAATCTGCCCTGCGGGTCCAGCCCCCCCCCCCCCCGGTCCATGCAGCGTTGTTCCTGCCTCACCGGCCCCTGGAAGGTGACGGGGGGAAGCTCAGAGTCCCTCGGGGACCTAGCCCGGAGCCCCCCAACGCCACCTAGGAAGGCTGGCTGTGTGAGGGGCATGCTGCTGAACATCTGGGGAATTAAGACGTAGAAGGAACTCCAACGCTTCATGACATAGGAACGTCCCCCCCCCCCCCGCCATCCCAAAGAAAACAGTCTCTCCTAAAAAGTTACAGACCAGCGGGAAGTGATGGGCTGGGAGGTACCACCATTCCTAGGTTTGACCCCCTGAGTTCACCCCTCTCCTGTCCCTGCACACTGCCGTCCTCACACTCGAAGGCACAGCGACCTACCTACAGGGAGCAGGTCTGAGGCTCCCAGTCCTGTGCACGTGTCCACTCCGGCGTGCGTGCGATTTCGCACAGCGGTCAGCGACGGGCCAGATACTGCTCTAGACGCTAGGGATTCAGGACAAACGTTCACGGACCGTTCCTGTCTTGAGGAAGTGGCTCTCAGTAAGGGGACACTGTTTGCAGCTGATGCTGTGGATGGGCTCGCTGAGCACCTAATTCCAACTCCCTTCTCCCAGAGGCTGGAGAACTAAATGCTTGCTCGTCGGCCCTCCCTTCTGGAACACAGTGGAGGTCGGGGAAACAGAAACAGAAGCCTATGGAAGGGTGTTCTGGAAAAGCTTTTGCTGTCGCGTGAGAAGAGGGACGGACAGAGACACGACTTTCTTTGCTTCCCGCTTGGAAGGCAGACGTGATGCCGCAGCCACCCTGTGACGGAGAGGTGACAAGACGACCCCGTGATGGCGGAGGAGCCTAGAAAGTCCCCGTGTCCCCAAGGACCCTGTCACGTGCACTTGGCATTTCTCGCCGTGAGGAAAACAGCCCCCACAAGTCTAAAGTTTATTTATTGTAGAGAGAGCACAAGTGAGGCAGAGGGGCAGACAGAGGGAGGGAGAGAGAGTCCCAAGCAGACTCTGTGCTGTCAGCACAGAACCAGATGCGGGGCTCAAACCCATGAACTGTGAGACTGCGATGGGGGCCGGAATCGAGAGTCGGTCCCCAACCGACTGAGTCCCCCGGGCGCCCCCAGCGCCCCCGCGAGTTTAAAACACCGTCAGCAGTCCGGGCTCTGTTGCATGCCTACGTCCTTAACACGATCCTACGTGAGGAATCACATCTATGCGAGACGCTCTGTCGTGAGAGGCGAGAAAACCGAGTTCTGGAAGCACCGGAGAGATGCCCCCAGGAGCAAGGGGCATCGGAGCGAGCCGCCAAGACGCACAGAGGCAGGAAGGGCGCCCACAGCACGGCCACGCAGGGGCGGCAGGTGCACAGTCCCGGTGAGGACGCCACCGGGGAGCGAGGAGGCCGGAGTGCGGGCTGAGGGACGGAGACGGGGGGTCCAGGAGGAAAACACGGGGCCGAAGCAGAAGCCGGGTTAGACTTTAGACGTGGGGCCCTAGAGGCGCCCCTGGAAGCTGTGAAGCCAGACGATGCCCCAGGGTTTATTCTTGGTGCCCAGGGCACTGGGGTCTCACACGGAGGGACACCAAAACCGGCACCGAGGCGGTGGCCGCAGGGCGCAAGGAAGGGAGGGATTTTTAAAGCACCGGCACTTAATCCCCACCTGCAGACACACACACACACACACACACACACACACACACACAAGCGTATGAGACTGGTGGAAAACTGAATAGGGTTTGGAGCCCAGTTAACAAGACCCGTGTCGCCGTCCCGATTTCCATGCTGTGCTCCAGTTACGTAAGGCATCACGGCCGTGGGGCGCTGGGGGAAGGGCACACCGCTCCTTAGGCACGGTGTTAGCAACTCCCTGTGAATTTATAATTCGTTCAAAACGAAACGTTTAGCAGCCTCTCATTTCTTCAAAAATTCTACAAGAATCTAGGCTTTTCTTTTAGAAGGAGACACGTTTTGTAGAGAGGAAAGTCACGGAGCCAGGTGCCAAGGTGGCATCTACGAACTTCTAAGGATGAATCAAAATAGGGATCTCGAGGGGCGCCTGGGGGCTCAGTAGGCTGAGCGTCCAACTTTGGCTCAGGTCACAATCTCACGGTACATGGGTTCGAGCCCCACGTCGGGCTCTGTGCTGACAGCTTGGGGCCTGGAGCTCGCTTTGGATTCTGGATCTCCCTCTCTCTGCCCCTACCCACCCCCCACCTCTCAAGAATAAATAGACATTTAAAAAAATTGTTTTTAAATAGGGACCTCAAGAATGGGGAAGACATAGTTTAAAATACTAAAAGTCAGCAGTGACATCATTTCAACATGGAGTAGTCTTTTGAGATTGATTTCGATTTTCCAAACACGTGTTGGGTTCTTTCTATCTCGTTCTTCTGACTCCTTGGCCCACCTTCACCCCCTTGGGCTGGTGGTCTTTGCATTTCTTTTTCTTTTTTTTTTTAATTTTTTTTTAACGTTTATTTATTTTGAGACAGAGCATGAATGGGGGAGAGTCAGAGAGAGGGAGACACAGAATCTGAAACAGGTTCCAGGCTCTGAGCCGTCAGCACAGAGCCCGACGCAGGGCTCAAACTCACGAACTATGAGATCGTGACCTGAGCCGAAGTCGGACGCTCAACCGACTGAGCCACCCAGGCACCCCTGCATTTCTTTTTCAAGCATGTACATTCTCTTTGGCCACCGGCCTCCAGGGGCAGGTCCCAGGTCACCTGGCCTGCACCCGAAGCCACGGGGGTCACGGTCCCTTGGTCCCCCCCTCAGGTGTCTAAAAGATCCTATGAATGGGCTCAGAGCTGCCCCCGGGAGCCAGGGAGGCATCGTCTGATGGCTTTGCCCGCAGTGACCAGTAGCCACACTGGCCTCCGGCGTCCCTGTGTGTCCTCCTCCTGCTAACCCGGCCCACATCCCTTAGCCGTCCTGACCCTCTGGGGTTTGATCTTGCATCACCCCTGCCCTCCGAATAAATGATCTCTCCTTCAGCAGGAGGGGCGATTTATCCCACCCTGTTGATTCCAGACCGGAAGGAGTGATTTCAGGACAGCAATCCCCAAACTGCGTCCTGGAACATACCAGCATCCCGGGAGATAGCCATCGGCAGTGTGGGGCAAGTTCAGTCGGACGACCGTTACTGTAAATCATCTCAGACTTTTTCAACGCGCGATGTCATTGTAAATATGATGCCGCAAATGAATTTGAGGACCCTTATTTGTGGAAAACCTAATTTCGCTGCTCAGAATGCCAGATGTTTATAGAGCTACAGTTTGGGGACATGCTGCTCGGGGGAAGGTGTCCCCAAGGAGCAACGGACCCCTTCGTGCCATCCCGCTCCCGAGCCGGGCTGCCAAGGGGACATGGCCCATCCCAGGGTCGGGAGCCAAGTTCCTTCTGTGCGAGGAAAGGGGCAGGAAGGCACCCAGGCCCCGGAGGGCGGGCCCCGAGACGGAGACGGGGAGCTGCAGGGTCCCGGGCCGCGCGACCTCCACTCCGCTGCCCTGCGGCACAAAACCCGCGGGAAGAAGCGTCTTCTCGCCCGGTTGCTGGTATTTCCAGGCAAAGAGCGAAGTAGGTGGGAGAGAGAGAAAACCGTGGAAGGAGGGCAGGAGGGGGACACGGGGATAAATATAGTCTCTTCATTCTGGATGCTCCCCTATGTCAGTCCCCTGCCGACTCGCTCTCTCCTCTCTCTCTCTTGCTCTGTCTCTCACTCTCTCTCCCTCCCTTCCTCTCCCTCTCTCTCCCTCCTCTCTCCCTCTGTCTCCCTCCCTCTCTCCTCTCTCCCTCTCTCTCTCTACTCTCAATCTGTCTCTCACTCTCTTTCCCTTTCCCTCCCTTCCTCTCTCTCTGTCTCTCTCTCTCTGCCTCCCTCCCTCTCCCTCCCTCTCCCTGTCTGCTCCCCCATCACCCTAACGCCATTTGATTCTAATTCCTGCGTGAACCGTCTTCTTAAAACCAACAAAACCTCACTCATCCCACATTTAGGATTTGCCGTGAAACATCTGAGAGAAAAAAAGAGAGAGAAACAGAAGACAGAAAACAGGTGAGGGTGGGTGACTGGGGTTCACTGTGTGACTCTTGGTATTTATTACAGTTTCATGATGAAGTAAATAAAGTGATGCACCCGTCAGGTTCTTGGCCCCATGGTGGGCGTGGCCTCACCAACACTCAGAGTTTGTACAAGATGCCATGCGGCAAACGGAATTCATAAAACGAAGAGGAACCAAGAAAGAAAGACAAAGAAACAAGAGACCCAAACAGGCAGGAGACCTGGGCACTGATTACACAATTGCGACATCTAAGCCCTGAGCAGCCGCTGAGGAACAGCCCTTGTCTCACACCCAGCACCCAGCACCCAGGATAAGACACCCACCACCTCAGTACCCTCAGTACTCAGCACCCAGCACCCACCACCCAGCATGAAGCACCCAACACCCCGCACTGCCAGCCTCCTGCGGCCATGCCCCGGGCTGACACGGTGTTCCCAAAGCCCGGGAAGTGTAAGTAAATGCTACAAACCTACCCGAGAAATCATTTGAATTTTTAACTATTCACGTTTCTGTCAGACCTGTTTGGTTTTGTGAATTTGGAACAATAATTGTTTAATCTTTTGTTGTGGTCCATGCTAACTATCCACAGTAGAGACCAATCTTTTATTTTTTTTTAATGTTTACTTATTTTTGAGAGGGAGAGAGTACAAACAGGGGAGGGGCAGAGAGAGAGGGAGACACAGAATCGGAAGCAGGCTCCAGGCTCCGAGCTGTCAGCACAGAGCCCGACGCGGGGCTCGAACCCACGAACCGCGAGATCACGACCTGAGCCGAAGTCGGAGGCTTAACCGACCGAGCCACCCAGGTGTCCCAAGAGGGACCGATCAGTTTTGTCTCTAATTTCCAATTCAGAAATGCAGTGAGTATAAGTGACACTGAAAACCTTACATTTTAGAGTGACCTCTTTTGTAAGCTTGGTTTAACTTGCACTTCTGGAGTTAGAGCTCGGAACCACATGAAGGCTTCTCTCTCTGGAACACTGTGCCATACAGCCTGAGCACAGCCCGATGTACGTGTGTGATTAGTATGTTGCTGGTGGACCCTCGACGGCTTGGCATTCCTACAGGTCGTGCAGACACGGGATCCCCAAACCCCGGGCCGGCCTCTGCCTCTGCCATCCGCCCTCGAGGACTGGGTGTGTTTGTGACAAAAATGCAAACATCATCCTGTTTTGCCCTTATTTCTCTCCTCTGACACCAAAGGGCTTTCCACACTCAGTCTCCACCCGACCGTGACTTCCCGCCCTTCCTTCCCGGCCCCAAGAACTGTTGGGTGTCTGCCCTCTCCCTCCGAGGGGCAAAGAAGCCGTGGAGTCTTGCCTTCGTGGTAGAAAGCCTACGGGGCAGGAAAACACACAACAGTCCACAAGAGGGAAACCGGCCGTGTGATGTGGACGCGTTTCCCTTGTCCCCCCTCACAGGGGCCGCCTTCGGGCCGGAGGACAGCGCCTTCACGCTCGGAAACCCCTCCGGGCCAAGACGGCTGCTGGATGTGGGCTGACTCCTCTCCGATTCGGCAGGCTGAGCCCAGTGGCCACACGTGGTCGGGGAGGGGGGCTCCGCTCCCCTGGCCCCTGGCCCCTCGCCAGCGGGGGAGCCCCAGAAAACCAGGGGAGTGTGGACGTGTGAACAGGGGCCTGGTCGGGTGAAAAGCGCTGTCTCCGGAGTTCGCGCGGGCTGCGGACCCGACCCTGTGACCCACGTCCCCGGCGGTACAACGGTCACCAAGGGGCCGTCGTCGCCCGGTCACGACGTGCATGGGCTGAGACCATCTGCAGAGCGCCCGGACCGGCACACGGCAAGCCCATGATAAAAACGAGCTGTTCTCATCTCCCGGTACAGGTAGCCCTCGATGATACCTGTTTCGGTTCCCAGGTGTTCATCAGCCACGGACTGTACAGACCCTTCCAGAAACGCGCGGGAAGTTAACATCAACCCGCCGTTGGGGAGTTTCGGGATTCCCCCTTCCGTTTCCCCTCAGCAAAAAAGACTCGGAGAAGCATGGACCGTTTCTGATTTCTAACGTGACCCCTCCCTCTCCCAGTGCCCTCGGTTTCTGGAAGATTCCTAACACGGCTTCTGCTCTCACAGCTACGCTTCCCCTCGGGCCTTGCGGTATAATTCAGGTGGACCCGACAACTCGAATCCAGTCAACGCGGCTACCCCCCCTCCCCCTCCCCCTCCCCCTCCCCCTCACGTACCTTGGTTCATTCATTCAGCAAATACTCCCGAGCGGAGCCCTGTGTCAGGGCCGGGTCAGTTACACGCTGGCAGGACCCAGCTTGCAGTCTAACATCCAAAACGTCAGCTCCCTGTGCGTGCCATTTGCCCCATCCTTTTGCCATTAAAGCTAATTCCCTGGCCGCAGAAAATGGAATCAAAGTAGGGGCTGAGCCACTTTGCTTCCTCTTGGTCCCCTGGTAATTTTACGTCATCTCCTCCGAGCCAGGGGCCTTTCCTGTCCTGTTCTTCTCCATCCGAAGCCTTAGAAGTCCCTTCTGATGAGTTCCGCCTTTCCTCCACCCCTCTGCTTCTCCCCACTCCGTCCCTGCATGTAGCCCTCTTTCCACCTTTTACATACGACCTAAATCTGTGCCTGGGGAGAGATCGGCTGGGTCCTCCGGGCCCCTCTCCCTGTCCTCTCTCCCTGTGAACGGTATTAGTCAGGACAAGTCAGTTTTTGCTGCAGTAACAAGTACCACCCAGGTCTTAAAGCCACAACAAGCGTCAGTTTAGTTCTGGCCCGGTCAGCCGGCGAGAGTCAGCAAAACGGGCTGACCGAGGCTCGGCGTCTTATACCGCGCCACGGGAACGGGTGGCCTTCTGGCCAACGGGGCAGGACGGAGAGGACTCGAGGGTCTCCCACCAGTGAGTGAGGGCGGCCGCAGGGACTGATGCACACCGCTGCCACTCACACACCACCGGCCAGGACGCGGCCCCCGCTCCGTCCGCCTGCCGGAGGGGAGGGGGGCGCTGGGGAAGTGGCCCAGGGAGGAGAAGAGCAGAAATGGGGGAGCACGAGCTCCCACCATGGGCTGCGTCACAATAACACAACCACTCATCTTCCAGGCCCTCCCGGTCCTTAAGCATCACAGACCCTTGGCGATGCTCTGACCCAGCCTAGGGTCACTCCCATCCCCGGCTGACCCTCCTTTTCTAAAATCTGCTTCACGTCCGACTGCTCCCAGCCTGTCCCTGCTTCGCTCCTGACGCCCACGAGCAAGATTCCTCCGGAGAGACTCCGGCCCATCTGACTTAATTCCTGAATAGCTTTTTGGGCAACCGGAGGGAAATCTGACTCGAGCCAGACGGCCCTGCCGGGGTACAACCGTAAGACAAGCGCGCTCAGGCCAGAGAGAGGAGAGAGGCAGAGGGCAGAGAGGAGCGCGCGACTCCCGTAGGGTTGGGGGACGTGAGGCAGACAGAGGCAAGGAGGGTGTCACCGGGAGCTCATCCAGCCTCTCGGAGCACAGCCCCCGTGCCCGCTGCCCCGGCACCACCTGACCCCCAGCCCCACCCCAGACCTGCCTGCCGGCGGGAATCTGCACTTTAACCAGATCCGAGGATCCTCACGCACACGGTACAAGTCTGGGAAGCCCTGTGTCAGAGCACTGAGAACGCACCTGTCGGGACGGACGACCTGGCTAGGTCTCTGGAGCCCAGCGAGAGCTGGCAGACAGAATTCAGCAACCGCGTATCTCAAAAACAGAGGCATGAGACAGTCACGTACAGGGTGTGGGCACATGCCAGTGGTGGTGACAGGATATATGTTCTTTCGGCAGCAAGACGCGATGGGTTTATGAGCATGTTGTTCAAACCAAAGAGGAAGGAGATTCTGCAAAGCCTTTACCGAGTAAGGAATAATAAACGAGAATTACTTATGTGACGTTTACCGTCGTTGATGGGAGGTGTGCTAAATGTTATTGGTAGCCTCTGAATTTAGTATTTTATTTCAGGAGAGTGCAGATATCAGCAGGGCTTTGGCACAGGGTCCCCCGGCACCCTCAGCCCCGCCAAGCTCTTTTTCTGTATCAATCCCCGTTGGCGGTCCAGGATCACAAACCACCCGCCTCACCACCCCCCGCCTTCGCCTGCAGAAGACGCGGTCAGGGCATCCGATGTGGTCACTTCAAATTCTCGACGTTCTTACCGCCCACGCCCCGAGCCTCCCCCCTCCAGCCCGGGGACTTCTTATCTCCGCACCGTTGCCCTTATCCGTCCTGAGCGGTCACAACCTCCAAGTTTACAGGCCCCATTCTTCACCTTTCGTGGGCTTGGTTACGTCCTCAATGGCCTGGAGAGAGGCATCTGGGCCACAGGCCACTTGGGAACAAATCCCGGACGAAAAGACGAAACGCAGACTGATTTCACGCAAAGGAAGGCTATTCCTTGCACCTGCTGATAAACCAGGCTCGTTTCACTCTTTTTAAGGAACTTTTTATATCGCCATCGCTCCACATAGCTATAGACAGAGACGTAGGCGTATGTATTCATTTTATTCATGCACGGGTTTGGGATCTATGCTCCAGCCACGCGCACCGTAAGCGGTTGTAAGGCTTCTCTCCTCTTGGGAAAAGCCAGTGTCAGTGAGAGCAAAGCCAGCACACCAAAGGCCTCAGGTGGGAACACGGACAGCACATCCCCCATGCGTTCAAGGCTCCAACATCCGATCATTCCGGAGGCCTACTATCCCCTCTGCTTTTTGACTCAACTCATTCTCAACCGTGAGCCAACCCCCTTCGGTGCCAAGTAGCTCAAGCTAGGTTTCCGTTGAGGTGGGACCAAGAGACCAAAGTCATTCTCTAAGGCCTTACCTTCTCCAGCCTGACGCACCCAGGCAAGCTGACGGGGGACGCGGGAGGCAGTGAGCAGCCCTGAACGTCCGTCACCATCTCCAGGATGACCTGAACGCACGCCCTGCTGAAGTCAGGCAAGAGGGCATCTCTGAGATCACATGCCAAGGCATGTCCACTAGAAGATTTGCCATACGGGAGGACGGGTGCATCCCACTGGTCCTGGGGCTGGCTGAGTCCGGAAAGAAAGGGAATGTGTGTTTTTGAAGAATCTACACGTACCAGGCTTGGTGCATTTCCTCAGTCGACAATCTGTGGGCTTACGTGCGCCGTGGCATTGGGACGGCGATCGTCATTTTACAGAGGAGGAAACTGAGGCTCAAGGTCGCCAGCTAGTGAACAGTAGAGGAAGGATTTGAACCCAGCTCTGCTAGACTCTAGAACCCCTTCTGTCCCGTCGCTGTGCTCCTGACTGTACCGTGCACACAGCTCCCCGGGGACCTCGTGGACCGCAGTTTCTGACTCATAGGTCTAGACTTGAGGGTTGGAACTGAGAGTCCACATTTCTAGCAAGTTCCCAGGTGATGTCGGTGGACCCACTTTGGAGAGCAAAACTGCGGAAGGCAACATGCCCTCGAGGGCTTACGTTGAGAATTCTCAAGGGCCCTTGGGAAGTAGGAGCAATCTTGGGGAAGGACTCTGACGTTCCCAGCCCATGGAATCGGAAAGGTTTGAGCTAATTTTGCACAGCTCTCGTGGGGTAGGGAGGCCTCCAGCTAACATCTGGGCTACATAAGTATTTAGTTTTACAGAACACAACTTCCTTTTTTCTAACATGCAAAGGAGTTTGCAATTCCTTTTTTGGTCTGCGGGACCCTGCTTCTTCCAGACCTTGTTCTTCACCGGCCCCGTTCAGCATCACCCCACGCCCTGGGAGCGGAGAGCACCACCGCCGGCCGGCCATCAGCCCCCACCTCCCTGCGTCCCTACCCCAGAGCTCGCTGTCCAAAATATTAAAATTACAGTAATTATGCGAATTGCTTTGACAGATGAGCTGGAGACATGGATTAGTACAATGGAGCCTGCGTCGTCAATCCAGGGGGAGGAAGGGCAGAGAAAACTGGCGTAGGGATCCTTCTAGCCCAGAGTCTGGGCAACCCAAAGAGCGTGCCGGCGGTGCTTGGCCGTGAAGACAGCCCCAAATGCGCTCCGGGACCGGAGGTGCGCTCCAGGACGGAGGTGCGCTCCAGGACCAGGGTGAAGGCGCACTTCAGGACAAGGGCGCGCTCCAGGACAAATGCAAAGGCGCGCTCCAGGACGAATGCGCGAGTGCGCGCGCGAGGACAAAGGCGCGCTCTACCACGAATGTGCCCCCCCCACCCAGGACAAAGGCACATTCCAGGACGAGGGCCAAGGCGCGCTCCAGGACAAAGTCGCCGGGAGCCATGTCTCACAAGCAAGTCAGACGCCGCCAAGGCCTTTTCTCACGGGACTGTGAGCTCCGCGTGTGATCCATCAACAGCCGCAGCTTGACGCACACCCGCCGGCCTCGTTCACAAAACCCAACCTACCAAACCGGAAGCTCGTGTGCCGCAGCACCCGCCTCCCCGGAGACCCTGGTCCCGGGTGCAACCCTCAGGACAGGTGTGTTCGCGTGGGCCTCGGAGACCCGGCCAGGGCCTCCCGTGGAGGCCCTGATGCCGCCGGGTCTGCACCGGGAGCCCCTCGGTGTCCGCCAGTAACGGAGGAGGCGAGGGAACCGTGCTGTATTTGTACAGCAGAGCGTGGGGAGCGCGCGAAGCGGACCAACAATTCGCGGGGATTTCACAGCACGCTGAATGGAAGACAAAAGTCATCTGCGGTTTTGGGAGTCAGATGGCGGCATCCTTGGCAGAAGGGGGGAGGGGAAAGGGGGACACGGGGAAGGGGGCCTGGGGTGCTGGCTGGGCTCAGTCTCCCCATGGGGGTGCCGGTTACGCCCGTGTTCACCGTGCGAGGAGTCATCAAGGGGTAGGTAATCCTCACCGTTTGCGTGCTTGTCATGGATATATGTGACACTTGAGAAGTTGACTAAAAAAGGAAAGCCTTACAGTCCCCTCTAAATCAAAACCTTCTTTCTTTGAATGACTTCAAAGGAGCACGCTGGAAGGTGCCCTAGTCCCCCCTCCCACACCAGCCTCCACCACAGCCTGGCTTTGTGGGGCCCCTAAGCCACCGGCGACTGTCCCCTCCCTCCCCACGTCCTCACCAGGCTCTCCGGCCCTGAGCCCCGTGGTGAGGTCGCTGCCTCGCTAGGCTCCCTGCCTCCTGTCTCCCCCAGCCAACCCCTTCCAACCTGGCTGTCCTCACTGCTGCTTTCCTCGTGACCTCCCTCCTCAGCCCTGGCACCCTAGGCAAAGAGAAAGCCTGGGTCCCCTCTCTCTGGCTCCTTCCTCCCAGAAGGAGGGATTTCCTCAGCCTTCCCGGGGCAAAAGTCGGCCTTAGCCTCACCGCCTGGCGCCGGCCGTCCCTGCTCACTTGCCCGAAGCACGCAGGGTGCGCCCCTTGCAAAAAGCGGGAGAGAAAACTTCCTGAATTTTTTCTTCCCCCCCCATACCCGAGCCGGTCCCGAAACTTCACAGTCCGCAGAAAGTCGGCTCAGCGGGGAGAACGCTGCCCACAGGCTACCAACGATGACAGAGCGTGAGCGTTTCCTCCGGCTACACAATGGAGAGGCTGAGTAATTCACCCACCACTGAATGACAGGGACTAAGATCACAGGGCTCGGAGGTCGGCTGAAACTCCGCTGCCGGATTTGTCCTTCCTCTCGGGGGAAGCCTCCCGGAGAAAACCCTGCTTTTGCAGAGAATCAAAGCTGGAGTCACGGCCCAGGCAGTTCCTGGCCTGCCGGGCTGGGCCGGGTACTTCTCGGCCCTTCCCCGGGGTCAGGCCGCAGGAGGGCCGGGGACAGAGTGAGGCAATCCTGGCCGGCAGCTGCCGCGGGGGCCGCAGTGGAGAGGAAGCAGAGCAGAGGCGGCCTGTCAGTCTTCCGCGGCCAAAGACTACCAGTCCAAACTGGATTTCTGACCCAGCCCAGACGATCCCCCTGGGAACGTCGGCACGGCCGTCATCGGCGGGCCAGGGAAAAGCCAACGGAGCTGCTAGGAATGCACACACAGGCGGTCCCGGCGATTCCGGGTCCGCATTGCGGTGACACCGCGCGCCGTGTGGCCTCGGACCAGGTGCCTGAAGCCTCCGCGACGCCCCTGCCCGTCTGGAAGTTGTGATGGCAACCTGCGTGCTTCCTGGCGGTGTCGTCTGAGATGGGGGCGTACCTTAGGGGCTCTGTCCCTTCGCACGCCCTCACGATCGGGATTCTACCAATATCCTGGGCGTCCAGCGTCCTCTTTCCAAAGAGAAGCCCTTCCGTGCAGAGGAAGTGTGTGTTTTAGTCATTCCCATACTAGCGATGAATTAGCACTCTGCTCCTGCGAGGCACTCGGGGCTCTGACTGGGCGGTGGGGGATGCGGTTAATTCAGGAGCACAGAGCACTCCGAGGGTTAGGCCCGGGCCCCCTGGTCCCGCCACCCCGCCCCACGCAGAGGCTCTGGGTAGCAGCGTTGTTCAGAGCACGGATTCTGGAACCCCCCTGTCCAGTCTCAAATCCTGTATTTCATCATTTAGCGGCCGTGACCTTGGGAAAGCTTCTGCACCTCTTCGGGCCTCGGTTTCCTCACCTATAAAATGGGGATGGTGATCCTGAGGTTATATGAGGAACATGAAGTCAGTTGTGTGTACGTGCTTGGAACCACACCTGGAACACAGGGAGTATCGTATGCGC
Organism: Acinonyx jubatus; assembly: GCF_027475565.1. Lineage (NCBI taxonomy): Eukaryota > Metazoa > Chordata > Mammalia > Carnivora > Felidae > Acinonyx > Acinonyx jubatus. The sequence continues at coordinate 2,049,913 of NC_069386.1, read as the reverse complement.
ACGTGTTGGTTATTATTAAGAAGTTAGAACCTGGGGCCCGGATCCCGAATTACCAGGAAGATGATGTCAAGGACACATTGCCGCCATTTCCAAACTCAAGGCCCGGCCAGAGTCACTGTTCCTCCCCACATCCGGGCCATCCCATAGTCCTTTGCTGCCGACACAGGGAAAGGTCCGTCCACCCCGTCTGGGGGAACGGGAGTGTGGGGGCCGCTGAGGACGCCAGGCAGCAGAGTTGGCACATTTTCCTCGGCGAAATGCACCTAGGCTCCAAACCACCAGGTTTTACCAACGGTTTTGTGGGTCCAGGCCTCACCTGGCTCATCCTAGAGCACCGTGTGTGTGAACACGGGGACCTGCAACCTGGAGAAGACTCCGGTTTGTCCGGGCAGAAGCGCCCTGGGGTTAAGATGGGTGAGAGCAAGCTGTCTCCCCACAAACATGGCACCCAAGTGGCACCCAAGACGAGAAGCTCCTCTGGTCGCAATTGTCTTTCTAGAGAAATCTCACAAAATGCCCTTATCAGACCTTGACCTCAGCCTTCAGACTCAAAAGACAAGAATTAGCTTATTTTGCTCTTCTGTGCATTCTGGCGATGACCTCACTTTCCTTTCCCTGGGACAACACCCTGCCGCAGCCCTTGTCCCCTCTTTGAACTTCCGGTTCCTCATCTGTACAAAGGGGATAAAAACCCAGACCTCCCAGGGCTTGAGAAGGTTTGAACGAAGTCAAGTACGCGCTGAGTTCGGAGATCCGGCCCGCACGTAGCTGGTCCGTCACACGGTTCCCATTAGCATTTCTTTCTGAGCCAAACAAATCTCCTCATTGCAAGGTGCCTCTTTCCAGGAGCTTTTCATTCCTCAGCTCCTCTTTGCTCCAAGCCTGGACCCTGTTCCTTCATCAATAATTTGGTTTGTACGAAGGTGTCGTCTTGGGGTCCTAGGGCAGAAATAAATGGGGCTACCTCGCTGCCTCCCGGCGAGTCCCACAGAAACTGTCCCAGATTGCTGGACGTAATTAGACGCTTAAAAAAGGAAAGTGTGCACTCATGCTCACCCACAGCCTCCAACTATTTAAGGGGCACAGAATGGCACCATTCGAAACGACCTAATCCGATGACCTCGTTTAAAGATGAGAAGACCAAGGCCACACGAGGACAACTTGTCCCAGGTCACAGAGGAGGGTGAAGGCAGGCTCGGGTCAGAATCGTTCAGCCCTGAGTCCCAGGGAGCACTCAGATCTCCTCCTGGGAGTTCGGGCCCCAAACACGGGAAGGCATGTTGGAAAGCGTGTACTTACCCCTAGGGCGTGGGTATCGGGGAATTTCTTTTCCTTAGAACCTTTGGTGTTTTCTAAATTGTCTACAGTGGGTAAGCATTTTATGACAGAAAAAAAATCACTACAAAAGTAACAATTGAGAAGCTTATTTTTAGAAGAGTATGTGCTTGGGTCCCTAGAACTCAGGGTACCAGGGAAGCCTGCAACAGAGAAATGTACTGCTTCCCGAGTGCTACATGCCCGTTTATCCCCAGCTCTGCTACAAGTAGGGCACGTGATTACTTCTGACCAATCACCTATGACACAGAGCACTGGACGTCACTTCTAGGCTGAATGAATCATTGAAACCACTGGCCTGGTTCTCTTGGCCTTGAGTAATACACTCATATTAACTCAAGTGCTTTTTTTTTTTTTAATTTTTTTTTTATCGTTTATTTATTATCGAGAGACAGAGAGAGACAGAGCATGAGCATGGGAGGGACAGAGAGGGGGGAGACACGGAATCCGAAGCAGGCTCCAGGCCCTGAGCGGTCAGCACAGAGCCCGACGCGGGGCTCGAACCCACGAACCGCGAGATCATGACCTGAGCCGACGTCGGACGCTCAACCGACTGAGCCACCCAGGCGCCCTTTAACTCAAGTGCTTAACTGAAGGTGGACTTATTAATAAGATTATAAAAAGACAGGTCCCAGCTCCTCAGAAATGCCTCTTTGCCTGGATTCACCTTTGAAAGAATTTTGACATAGTCTTTTCTGAAAGCGACTGCATTAACTCAGGCTCGTGGCAAAGGAAAAGCCATCGGACTCAAAATGCTTCACGGGCCCTTCCATTCGCCGCCCTTCCATTTCACTGTCTCCTTTTTTTTTCCCTTTTGCTCAGACGGGTGAGATCTCCGTCACCGACAGGCTCTGGTCCTCAGCCAGCCTCCTGGAGCCACTGATGAAGGGGACAATTAGGGCCAGCTCTCTATTCCCCAGGACATTACGTAATATCCAAAGCGTCCCCAGAGGCGCCAGAAGTGGACCCTTCTAAGCACTGCTGTGATCTTCAGGACCAAGTTGTCACAACTCACCAATCAGCCCACCTCTCCAGAGGCTTGGCTTCTGCACGTCTACAGCGTCATTCACGTATTTCCCCAGTCTTCTGTCCTCAACACAATGACAGGCCAGAGCATGTTGTTAAGAATGTCCCTACACAAGGGGCGCCTGGGGGGCTCAGTCATTAGAGCATGCGACTCTTGATCTCAGGGTCATGAATTCAAGCCCCACGCTGGGTGTAGAACTTACTTAAAAAAAAAAAAAAGGAGTACCAGGGCACCTGGGGGGCTCAGTTGGTGACACGTCCGACTTCGGCTCAGGTCATGATCTCACGGTTTGTGAGTTCGAGCCCCACGTCGGGCTCTGTGCCGACAGCTCAGAGCCTGGAGCCTGCTTCAGATTCTGTGTGTCTGTCTCTCTCTCTCTCTGCCCTTCCCCAACTTGTGCGCTCCACCCCTCTCTCTCTCTCTCTCTCTCTCTCTCTCTCAAAAATAAACATTAAAAAGAGAAGAATGTCCGTCTGTAAGCCCCACTTACAAAGACACAAGTCCTGCCCAGCCTGACACACCCTTCCCTCAGTACAACCCTCCCCCAACACCACTCAAAGCTTCTCTCCTAAGAGACAAGTGACCAAGTACTATCTCCGTAATTTTTTGTCACATTCAGTTATGAGTTGGCGGCTTGCCTGGAACCAGCTAGGACATCCTCCCTTTGGGGGAGGGCGAGGCCTGAAATCAGTGCTCCCAGACGAGGTTATTAGTACAAAGGCCAGAGCGATGCCAGTTAAGCAATCCGAGTCCAGATTTCTGTCCAGTATGTTTTGCCCCAGAAAACACCGCCTCAGATGTATTCCCCGGAGCCTTGCAAGACGGGCCTGCCGAAATCCAGCGTGTTCTAAGAGCAGAGTCATTCTTAGAGCATCGAGAGCCGGCCTCACTTGTGTTTCATGGATGCCTGGCGGCCGAGCAGGCTTACAGGAGCAGGGGCGTGGCTCCGGGCACTTCTGGGGGATGCACTTGATAGGAAGTCTGCTGTGTGATAGGAAGCCAGGCCGTGAGCGGGGGGGAAAGCGCTCCCCTGGGGGACATTAAAGGCGGGGTTGTTCTGAGAAGGTCGGTGAACTGCCTCCAGCTGCTATGAGCTAATCTCTTAAGGGTTCGGATGCAGGCATCCTCGGACAGGAAGTACTTCGGGGAGTATTTGGGGAGAGGGCAGGGAGGCGCAAAGACAAGATGCCAGACTGCGCCTCTCACACCTGCCCTTGGACCCCGTGGGTGGGGATTCCTCCCCGTGCCAGGGGAACGCGACCTCAGACTGGGCTCCCGAGCCCCATGGCAAGCTTTCGCGTGTGCTGAGAGGTGCCGCTGAAATCCTCAGTGTCTTCATCTGGGATTTCCTTCGAAGTTGAAAAGCACAGTGTGCAGCAGCAGGGCCACTTGGAGACCATCAGGCCGTGGCCCACGCAAGGGGCCCGGCCCCGCCCCGGTGCCCCCGGCCGGCCAACGCTCTTCGGGTCCCTGTCACCTCAGCGGAAGGGAACGCGAATAACTCATTGTGGCTTTTATGGAGAGTGTTATGGCAACGCACCGTGGCCATGGTAACTCTATCTGCCTGTTACTCCCCTGAAACCGGAAAGTCGGCACTGGAAGGAAAGTTAAATGATTAAGTAGATAGAATGCTTTCGTTTAAAACAATCCCTTTAATTCGATGAGATAAGCATCATCTTTTATTTTTAGGTAGTGTCCACAACCACAGGCAAGAGAAAAGAAAGAAAAACCGGTTGGATGAACTACTCCAGCTGCAGGGATGAAATGGAAGTGAAGCCCGAAGGCCCAAGTGCCAGTTTGCCGGACGCCTTCAGAGGCCTCTCGCTCTGCCCACTGCCGGGGGTTCGGGCAGAGCGCCCCGCCTTCTTCCCCGAGGCTTCGGCTTCTTCCCTCCGCTCACAGGAGCCCGGGCTCAGCCCAGAGCCCGGCTCAAGCACGGTGTTACAACCCAAACCTGACTACGGAAAGTCGTGAGTAATTTTTGCACTGACAACAATTACGGGATTGAAAGCCAGGACTCACCCCCTCGGTCAATTCTCACGCCGGCTTCAAGGGCTCCCCGGGGAATGTGGCTCTAAGTCAGCTTGTGGGAAAAAGCGTCCCTTCCCGGGGTAGCGAGCGGTTTCCACATCCCCGCTGGGCCCAGCACCACCCCGAGGAGGCCAAAGAGAACGACTACCAAGCTGCCCTCCAGTCCCACAGCCGAGGCCCCAACGAACCCCGACCGGCTGAGACAAGAAAGTTAGGGCCGTCCAGGGCCTCTCAAACACCCCCCTGGAACCCACCCAAAGCTCTGGAAGGTCTTCAAAGGACGAGACGTGTCAGAGCAGCTCCGTCCCGCAGCACTGAGAGCCCCAGTCTTCGGACCCGGGGAGCTGTCTGGGCTCAAGGGGTTAGCAGCTGTTTGGACGGATGGAAAGGACATTCACGTAGAGGCCAACAAAAGCCAAGTGCAGAGCCGGGAGGTCCGCCGTGCAGGAGGCAGTGGGAGGTGAAGGCCACAGCCGGATCGGGGCCGTGTGCCCAGTCCAGAGGCGTGCCGTCCGGACTCCATTAACGTATCGAAATACCGACTGTGCGAAGCGGCAGTGAGGGTCTAACTTTGCTGCCCTCGAGGTAAGGCAGGGGGAAGGTGAGAGCAGGCCTGACCTGGGCGAGTGACCCAGGCTGCAGCCAGGGTGCCTCACTCTGGACCGCTGTCCCGGCGAAGGCCAGCGAGGAGCCGGGCGAGGGTCTTGGCAGTGCGGTCCGGGGTAAAGGATGTTCGTGCAGAAATGTTTATTGGGGCCCCGGTGCGCAAGGCAACTGCACTGGTCACTGCAGATGAAAAGATCACTCTGTCACCTGACTGATGACACGGGCTGGGGGCGTGTTGGGTAAACAGTGTATGACGCGGTAAGTTCTAATAAAGGGGAAATACTAGGGACCCTAGGGACCCGCAGGAGGCTGCCACCAGGCTGAGGAGTAGGGGGCAGAGGGGAGAAGCAGTGTGCGGGACGAACGGCCCAAGCGACATCCGGGCAAGAGCTCAGAGGTCAAATGAGAGCGCGGCCGGGGAGGGAAGTCACAAGCGTTACTTCGCAGGGAGTTGGCCGGGAGCTGTGAGACACCGGGCTGGTTGGAAACATCTCCATCGGGAGTTTGCCTCCCACCCTACAGTCAGCGGAGCCGCCACGGAGGTCGCTAACTGGGCAAGTAAGAGAGAAGTCTGCACGCTAGAAATCCACATGCAGGTTATGGGACAAAGCCGGGGTCGATCTTCCTCAAGCATCCTCAGGAGACGAGGACCACGCAGCAGGTAGAAAGCCACCGGTCCACGCGATCAGCTCTGCGGGAGACTTTACGAGGGAAGGGAGGGCATCCTGGGCCCTACCTCCGCAGAGGGTCCAGGAGGGGCTCCGTCCAAAGGCTCATGGGAGGCTCGGAAGGAAACCCACAAAAACGGCCGTGGGTAAGGTTAAAAAATAGCAGGCGTGGGGAGCATTTCAGCCTCGGAGGGCAGAAGAACTCCATCCCAGAAATCCATTCCTTTGTTCACGGTGGTCAGGTGACTAAGGACGCTGGGCTCCATCACCGAGACCTTGATCCTCGTCTGCTCCCCACCGCTCGCCGGCTTTGTGACCCAGGGCGCACGCTTTCCGTTCCGCGCCCTCCTCTAGAAGATGAGAACAACTCTTCATACCTTGAGCGGTTGCCCTAAGGACTCGGACACAACGTAACCCGTCTACCATACGTAGTAGGAGCCCCCCAAATGACAGCTGTTGCTTTTCTCCCATTAAACATTTACTGAGCACGCTGGCCACCTGCTCGGGAAGACAACAATGAAAAAAAGAATAATTAAAAAAGCAAAACACAAAAAACGGTTCTTGCCTTGGAAGGCTCCCAGTCTATCAGCCAGCCCACACCCCTGCCGCACGCTTCTTCAGGTGCCCCAGCTCCGCTCCGGGTGACCCCACGGGATGCCAGGCAGCCCGGCCCAGGTCCCGTCTGCAGGTAAACTGGTCTCACCGGCCCCACCGAGAGGGTTCCCGATCCAAGGCCAGGCCAGCAACCTGGGGGAGGCGGGGACCTGTTCTGCTTCCTGTAGGGCAGACCCTGCCCAGTAACAGCCCTACACTCTGCGTCGACACTACTCAAAATCAATGAGTGAAAAGAAAATGATCCCCAGGCCTTGGAGTAAAGCCCACTCTTTAAGGCACCTACAACCCCTAACTGAAAACTCCCCTCCAGCTACAAAAAAATAAGTTCAGTGAAAGTCTCCCTTAAATGCCATGCAGTCACCTGGCACCAAAGGTAGGAAAGACCGGCTCTGATACCGACATCCTTCCCCGGTCACCAAAATAACATCAATCTGATCAAATCCAGGGACCTCCAAGTTCCCGAGTAGCCAAAGACCCAGGCTCGAAGGTCCTCGTGAACTCTATGGCGTTCATTCTCGTCTCGCGTCCTGTGCTCTCCCTCCTATCATCTGCACGACACCCGAAGTATGTCAGAATCAGCCTGATCGGAGACCGCTGGAAAATCCAGGGTGAGGCTCCCGCTATCTCGACATCCCCAGGAGGCGTCAAGTGACGTCCTGCACTCTGCGTGGTGTTTGTGACCCATTCTCTTCTCAGCCAGAAGGAAAAAAAATGAGCCAGAACAAGGTAGGAGGAACCATTTAGTTTTGGGAATTAGGAACTCCTTCCAAAAGTCTAAATGAACTCACAACAGACACTGTAGAATTCACTTCTCCCCCCATCAAGAGGGTAGAAACATCTAGTCTCTCAGGCCTCAGAGCCATACAAGCTGATGCCATGTGGAATTTCCCGGATACACCTACACGGGAAAGATCAAACAGACTCTCACTTGTAATATATAGTTAAGCCCTTTTCCTGTGGCACTTCAAGTGAATAATCCTCGTACGTCCAAGAAGGAATCGGCCCCCGTGCTACTAAAACCACTTATCGTATCTAAAAGGGAAGAAGCCGTGGGGAGTCCTGATGGTTCCCGCTCACTTCTCCCCGGTCATTCGGTGAGTTCTCTGGAAGCCATGCTTTCCCAGACCTGCGGTTTTTGCAAAATTAAACGGGTGGAACGCCAAAGGACGGCGTGCCCAGAAGACATCTCCATCGGAAGACAAAGCATCCATCAGACTTGATAAACCTGACACTGTTCTAGACCCGACTAATAATAATAAAGTGTCATGATCAGCAGCCTGACCCTATGGGACACTGGTGTCACACCTCATCTGGTGTGGCTCTCTCCCATCTTCTCTGGCTGCCCAGGATGAAGCAGCCCCAGTGAAGTCAAAAACTGCCAGCGTTTCCAGCAACTCTAGTGGACAAGAAGCGTTGGGTTGAGTTGCAGAGGAAAATGTTGGGACTGAACTAGAATACTTGAATGACTATTGACATTATTTCACATCGCTGGACACCACAGTTCCACTCCAGTTATGGTGGGAAAACTCCTGTTTTTGTCCTAAGTTGTCAGAGTCATGGTGGCTGCGCCACATTGGATTTAAAGCCATCTTCTGGGACTCCCCCTGGTCACTAGCACGTCTGTCTGATGCCCATGGCACGACTCCACTGAGAGATGCTCTCATGGAAAATCAAGACGGGTGAACTACCAGATGATGCCCTCTCTTGTCATTTCAACAGACGACTGTCCTACCGTCACTAACACAAAATGCCCGCACACCTTAGAAATGAAATTCCGAGTGGCAAAACCAGGACTACGCTTACACTTTCAGAAACACCTTTATCGGGGAACTTACAAGGGAAAGAATGTCCAAGTAAAATCTAGCCTCCAAGGAAGCTTTTAGGGCAATCGTGCCAAAATCCTACCTAAGGGGTGGTGCTCGAATGACGTGCCAATTAATTTTAGAACAGGAAGCAGATGGCCATCAAACAAAAAGTGAAGTTGAAGCCGGAAAGGCACCAGTAAGCACTGGATGGATGAGGTTCCCTGCAGCGGTTCTGGAATTTCTGGAGGTTTGACATCCATCTGGGTCTCCTGAGAAGTTGCCGAATAGGAGTGTCTGGCTGGTTCGGTTGGCAGAGTCTGCGACTTGATCTCGGGCTCCTGAGTTCGAGCCCCATGTTGGGTGTAGAGTTTACTTACGATAAAAAGCTCTTAAACATTTTTTTAACGTTTATTTATTTTTGACAGAAAGAGAGAGACAGAGCACGAGAAAGGGAGGGGCAGAGAGGGAGACCCAGAATCAGAAGCAGGCTCCAGGCTCCGAGCTGTCGGCACAGAGCCCGACGCGGGGCTGGAACTCACGGACCGTGAGATCGTGACCTGAGCCGAAGCAGGACGCTCAACCGAGTGAGCCCCCCAGGCGCCCCACCAATAAAAAGCTCTTTAAAAAAGTGACTGATAATATAGCCAAGGCGATTAACCAGTGATTTCTCATTCGATTGGTATCTTGAGTGCCATCTGAAATACAGGCAAAATGGGACAAAGTCAGAAGCTATGAACTCTTAGTTGAGGCCCTGAGATTTCTGAAGTGTTTCAGGGCATGATGCTCAGTAGCCTTGAATGCACAGCCCATCCGTTTCTCTTCCTGAAACACAGGATTTTGAAAGTTCTCTGTGTGCCCCACTTCTGCATCACCTGGATACATGTAGTTATTAATACAAGCAAGTGGATTCATTTTTAAATTAGGCTAGCAAATCTCAATTAGCATTCAACCTCCTCCGTGAAGTCTGAAATGTCTGACTGACACTGCGGTTTGAAGAACTTAAGACCAGGGGCGCCTGGGCGGCTCAGTCAGTTAAGCGTCCGACTTCGGCTCTGGTCCCCATCTAACGGTTCGTGGGTTCAAGCCCCGCATCGGGCTCTGTGCCGACAGCTCAGAGCCTGCAGCCTGCTTCATTTTCTGTCTCCCTCTTTCTCTATCCCTTCCCCATTCACCCTCTGTCTGTCTGTCTGTCTGTCTCAAAAATAAACATTAAAAAAATGTAAAAATTTAAATAAAGACAAGCAATGTTTCAAGGTGCCTGGGCAGGCGTGGGCAGACGGACGAAGAGGCAGGGCTATGCTCCCTATCTGGGATGTCCTTGAGCATAGCACAACATATCAGCTGTGTCAAATTGAGTGAAGGTGAAGGAAAGAATACTAAGGGAAACAGACTTGCACATAAATGTTTTAGATGATACTCCCAATGACCCTATGGAAGCAGAGTAAGGTCCACGGAGCTCATCACATGCCGACACTTCACGGCAATTCATCAGAAATATTTAACTTTTACAATGGGAAAACAGAAGCACAAATGTTTAGATGACATGCCCAGCAAACACCTGCCTACCTTCCCAAGACCGCCGGAAGGACCCAGCGACATAGCATATGCAAACTTGTAAGTTGAAAAGAAGTAAAACACAGTAACTGCCTCAGCTCCCACAGCAAATAAGGCTGTAGTCCGGTCACGGTCACTACGTGCGTCTCCTAGAACAATGCTTCTCAAAGTTACCGTGTCCACAGATCACCCCGGAGTCCTTGCCAAAGAGCAGATTTCTCATCGGGTAGGTCTGGGGTGGGGGTGGGTGGGGGTGGGGAGATCCTGCTCCCCACCCAGTTCCTGGGCAAGGCAATGCCAGCCCCCCGGGACCACCCTCGTGAGGAGCGAGGCTCTGAGAGGTCACCCCGATTCTTGGTGCAGGACAGCTCTGGTAGGACACATTCCTGAGTGCACTGCAGGCGTGAGCGTCCCTACCGTGGGCTTTGGAGAAAGTCGGCATGCTTCGTTTGGCTCTGAACAGAGTACTTTAAACTCAGTAGCAAAGTGTCCTTTCTCGGGCGGCCCAAGAGCTCAAGGGTTGATTTTTAATTACGGTGTCTGCCAGGCTCTAGTTTTCTAGGACGAGAGTCGGCAACATGCAAAAACCCAGAAAGCTGATTTGCCAGTTTACTATTCTAGACGTCAGCTCCTCTCCAAGGGGGGTCGGAGGAAGGGAAGAACTCTGTCCTCGTAAACACACCCTGACACACACAGCAAAAGAAAACCCTGCCAGTTTGGAACTAAATTTGGACTAAATTATCTTCTCTATCGGAAGAATCGGGCTCAAAATATCCAGGAGGGGGAAAAAAAAGAAAAAACACCTGAGCAAACAATAAACTTGCAGAAATGCAGCTCCCTCCTGATACAGAAGCACTCCGGTCTCACGGAGTCTGGCCGGGAATAAAAAGACACCAGCAGGGTCTGCAGACCGGTGGTTGTCCAGGCTGCATGTGCATCAGAATCATCTCGCTGGACAAAATTCAGACGCTCCACCCCCAGGGTTTCCGATCGATCGGGCCGGAGGGAGGGTGCAGAAAGGCGCTGATAAGGCCACTGCCGGGGTCCCCAGACATGGCCCGCAGCACAGAGTCTATGCAAGGGGGAGGCACCACGTCTCCCACACAGCCGCACCCCGGCGCCCAGCACCGGGCCCGGCACGCACCGCTCGCCCCCAACAAGTATTTGCCGAACCAATGCCTGTTCTTTCACTTCCAGAAACATTTCTCTGCTCACCTATATACACTTGCACTTTGAAAGCCAATTACACGTGTCCCAGGCATGACAGCCCGTGACCCGTAAACGGGGACCTGTAAACGAAATCCATCCCAATCACAGACACTAGTTATCACTTTTCCCAGACACTCTCCAGACAGTCGGCCTCTGAGCCTTCTCCCGCTAAAGCGGAAACGCACACACAACTCACCGGGCCGGAGGACCCCAAAAAGAAGGACCCTACTCGGGTAAGACAGGTCAGTTCATTTCAAGCATGCTCGGGCAAAAACGAAATCTTTCATCAAGACGAGAATTTGCTGGGAGAGCACACAAATATCTGCGTCCCCCTCGGAAACCCAGAGATGGTGCCGGACCCAAGATGCAGCCCCGCAGGACGAAGTGCGGGGTGGGGGGGGGGGGGGGCGGCGTTGCGGATTAACTCCCTAACTCCGAGCTCTGCACAGAAGGGGCTGTGGCTGGCGCTCTTCAGATCCTCTGCCTGATCTGCACGTTACCATAGCCACCAACCTTCCGAAAAACAGGTGTTTCTGTTAAAATTAGCTGTTTCAAACTGTTCGGTGTTCTAGATCCCTAGATGCCAGCTTTAAAAAAAAAAGCGTTCACGGGATAACCAATCAGAGGTCACCGATGCTTCCGGAATCATAGTCTTTAGATCTTCCTGAGAAACATCTCCCCTAAATTAGGAGAAAGGGGGCAGGGCGGGAGGAAAGAAACTGAAGTTGGGGGGAACACACACACCACACACACAATTTCTCTAGTTCCTCCCATCGACCCGGAACGAATAATAGGACGAGGCCATGCTTAAACCAGCCAAGGAAAGACAGCTTTTTTTTCGGGTTAAGTCTTGTGTTTGAAAGCCTTTTGTCCCACTTATTTGCCTTGACTGTCATAAATAATGGCTTTTGTTCGAAGACTTTAGGCATAATGATTTCCTTCTCTCCCGAAGATCCAAAGGAAGGTTTTCAACATCCCCGGTCAGGATGGCCCCATTAATCCTGGGTAAGAAAACGTGCCCTTGGATGTCAAAACAGCCCAAGGATGAGGTCTTAAGTGAACTCTAATGTGGTTGAATTACAACAAAACAAAACAAAACAAAACCAGGCCACTCTGATTTTAGTCCTGGAACACCAGTGATCTCTGCTGACCTCGTTAAACCCAATGAACTAGGTCTGAGATGTTCCTTTTTTCAAAATCAGGGCTATTTTAAAAACAAGTTTAGCAAGCTGGTGCACTGAAAGCTGAGATGACAAGAGGCCCTCGCCTGCAGAAGCAGCACAGACACAGAGATGCACTGTGCTCCTTGTTCTGGTTTCCCGAGAACCTGCTGAACAAAATACAAGAATTCACTTCGAGCCACCTGCTGGAAGAAAAATCCCAAACTTATCTTAGAGACAGAAGGAGGGGAAGGGAGGACGTTAAGACACCAGTGAAACTTTTAACCACTTCAGAGGACAGAGATTTTGAATATTACAGGACACCTTTCATATACAGAAACGTAAAGGGACACCACCAGGTGGCTATGACAAAAAGCAGCTTTAAAATTGATTTGCTGGCAGGCTAGTTAACTTCATCCAAGTAGACAGAGAAAGCGAGGGCTTTCTTGGCACGCGGTGTCCTGAAAAGTGCTTCTGTACGGAATGAGCCCAAGCAACAACTGGCAATTATCTTTGTCTGAATCAAACACCAAACTTAACGGGTTCCTGGCCCTAGTGTTGTTTTACCTTGCTCTTTTCAGTTTGCTCTCTGTGACCTGCATAGGCTAAAGGAAGCAGATAATTAGAGACTCTACAATAACTTCTGTACATAAATAAAAGTAGCCATTCCTAAATGCAAGCAGGATGGCCGTTGGCACACGGGTTAAGATTCCTCCCCGCAAACACTTCCGGAACCTGGCTGACCCAGACTTAAAGAAGGGGCAGGGGGACAGGAAATAACATTCCCAAGGTCATTTTCATTTTTTACACACTTTAAACGTCTAAATCTACCAGGACCCCGGAGAAAGCCAAGAGCGCCCTTGACGGTTTTTTAAGAAACGTGTACGTGTACTACCATTTAAAGACTTTTCCAAACATCGAATTCAGAGCAGTTACACGATCTAGTCTCACCCAACACCGGTTTACACGCCGAGCATGATGTTCCAGTAACAAACACAGCTATTCAAGTTAAACAGTCATCAAAAGGACTTCCTAACATATTACGGTGAGAAAGTCTTTCTTCTCAGATCCGCGGGAACTACAAAGGTTTAGGCACAACAAACCCCAAGAAAAGTGTAAACGGAGCAAATTTAAAGCATGTATGACTTCTCCTCCGCGTGGCTCCCCAGCACAGGCGCTGCAAATAAACATGTTACACTTTCCGTGGGGAAATGTCCAAAACCTAACTAGGTTCAGCAAAACTGTAACACCCCTCCCTCCCCAATGTTTTCTTAGCGTGTCTGCAGAGAGGACAAACCACCTCAAAATAACGCCAAACTTCAACTGAAGGCGATTCTTCCAACGCAGAATCAACAAGGGCAGATCGTGAGACAAGGTCACCAAAATCAGCCCTTGGCCTGCAACAATGCTGCGGCTCTAGAAAGTTCTCCACGCTTCCCCCCCCCCCCCCAACACCTCTCCCTCTATTACAGTCCAGATTCCTCTGTACTTTCTCCTGACATCACCGGATCCTGTCCGAATAGACCCGCCTACTTAAATGAGGCTCCACGCTCTCCTGCAAAGAACTTGGGTCTACTTCGACAGCTGCACTGCACGGACCCTCCGACCCGAGGAGGGTGGGGTACCACGCAGGATTAGGGAGACCCTTAATCTGAAAGAGACGGGCAGAATACCACTCAGACCAGGGTCAGCCTGAACCAGTGTTCATCAGGGCAGAAAGGGGTGGGAGACAAAGGGGGCTGACTTACGTTCCAGGAGAAACCAGAGGCAAGACAAAACCCCACGGACAGCCCAGCCCCCGCACCCACGCCCGTGACACGTGCTCTACATCGACAGTGTCACACCGCGCTCTCTTCTTGAATTCCAGGTTGCTCAAAGCGGTGACTCTCCAGGAAAAAGGAGACAGGGCTGAGGACCGGAGGCACTGCTCCCGAAGCACAGGCTCCGGGGCGCCCTTCCAGAGAGCGCGTGCAGAGTGCAACGTCACAGCGATCGAACATCAACAATAAGTGCCAAAGGCCATCTGAGAAACATAACATTTTAATAGATGAAATAAATACTCCAGTACATGCACGGTAAAAACTTGACATTGGGGGGAGGGGGGAAGGAGGGGGGAAATCACTCTATAGTGTAAATTAAAAAATAAAACACACACTCACAGTAGCTTTCCCCCCCATTTGCAAATCACATGGCAATGTCATACTCTTTCCACACCAAGTATACGCCTAATCCAACACGATTTGCTTAAAAAAATAACAGCATACAAAAAAAAAAAAAAGATAGCTACATCCATGTCTAAGGAGTGAAACTGAGGTAACCTTTTTTTTAATTAGGAAAAATCAAAACAAAACGGAAAAAAAAAAAAAAACGGGCCAAAAAAGAAACGAACCCATGACCTCCTTCCTGCCCGATTGGTTAGAAAATTGAGGGGCGGAGCTCCGGAACAGGAGCCGAGGGCGGGTGCGGGCGCGCCACCTCGCGGTCCCTGCTGCGTGCGCGCAGGTGGGCGCTGCGGCGGGAGGGGCCCCCAGCTCTCTGGAAGGTTCTTTCCGAGCGGCTGCCGTGGGGGAGGGGCTTCCCCTGGGATTTCTTTGGTATAAATGGAGAGGGGCGGAGAGTGAGTATCTTCCTCTAGTGGGGGGGGGCGGGAGGGCGAAGGGGCGCGGGGCGGGGGTGCTAATTCACAGAATTGGAATTCACTGGCGGTAAAGTCCTGGGCGAAGACCTCTCCCGTAAAGCCTGAGATAGCAGGGTGCAGCCTTCAGACACGGCGCAGGCCGAGTTCCTCAGCCTCTCCCTGTGGTCCGACATCTTGGCGCCCCCGTCGGGGTGCTGCGCCAGATCCCTGAGGCACTGGGTCAGGAGCACGCAGGCCGACACCACGCTCATGGCGCCGCCCAGGATGGCGGTCTGCACCGCCTTGCCCTCGGCGCTCACGGCCGCCGCGCGACCCAGGAACTGCGGCTCGGTGGCGAAGCCCACCAGGGCGCTCACGGCCTGCACCAGCGGCCCGCTGAAGAGCGCGCAGCGGCTGCGGGCCAGCTCGCTGGGCGCCGCCTTCACCTCGCGCACGCAGGCCAGCAGCGCCGACGCGCTGGTGCTCATGCACTTGACGCCCAGCTTGAACTGCTCGCGGGAGAAGCGGTCCCGGGACTTGTCGCTGGCCAGGGCGCACGCGTCCGTCAGGAACTTGAGGTTGCGCGACAGGCCCTGGGACACCTCCAGCAGCAGCTGCGGCGTCATGTCGGCCAGCGGGGTGGCGCGCAGCACGGCGCAGCCCTGCTCCACCTCGTGGCGGCAGCGCGTCACGCGGTAGCGGTCCACCAGGCCCGGCTGCGCGGGCTGCGCGCCCGGCGTGGCCACGGCCGCCAGGTAGGCCGCGTGGGCGGAGCACTCGGTCAGCGACACCACCAGGTCGCCCAGCTCCACCAGGCTGTCCCCCGCCTCCCCGAAGCGGCCCATGTTGAGCTGGCTCTGCACGTCGTGGGTGAGGATGGAGAGCCCCTTGGTGCGCGCGATGATCGTGTCCCGGCACTGCTCGAAGGACTCGGCGGCGCCGGCGCAGGAGGAGGCGGGGCCCTCGAAGAGCACGGGCCGCGCCTCGCTCGACAGCAGCAGCAGGTCGGCCACCAGCTGCATCTTGCCCTTGCAGTGGTCGCAGACGGACACCAGCCTCTTCCGCGGCTGCGAGCAGGCCCCCCCGACGGCGCTGGCAGGAGCCGGAGAAGCGGCCTCGCCAGCGGGCTTCCCGGCGCTGCCGCTAGCCATCGCGCCCGGGGGGCACTGGCATGCCGCTGGGGAGCCCGCTACCGCCGCCGCTGCCACTGCCGCCGCCCCCGCGGCCGTCGCGACTCGGCTGGCCAGGACCGCGGTGCCTTCCCCGCACCATCATGCCATCCACCGCGCCGGGCGGAAGGCGCTGGGCTGCGGCGGCCGGGGCCCGGGCGGCGCGGGGCGGGCCCGAGGGCCAGAGGACGCAGGAGGCTCTCCGGGGCGCGGGGAGGGGCTGCGGCGTTCGGCCTCCTGGAGGGCTTGCGGGAACCATGAACCGGGGCACGGCCAGACTCACGGAGCGCGCTCCTCGTCGCCGGGCAGCCAGGAAAGTCCCTTCTGCTGGGCCGCCGCTGCCGCCGCCTTCCTGGGCATGGCCCGGCCCGGCCGCCGGAGCGGGAGGGCGGGGGGGGGGGGGGAGCTGGGAGGTGTCCTTCCTTCCTTCCTTCCTTTCTTTGAAATCAAAATCTCTTCCTCGGGGAGGAGCGCGGGCGGCGGCTCGGGCGGGCTCTGCTGTCAGCCTCCTCGGGCTCGGCGACGCACGTGGGCTTCAGGCGCCCCGACCCCGCCGGGCGGCACTTGCCCGCGACGGCGGCCGGGGCCGGCGCGGTGGGGCGCGCATCTCCCGCCGCCCGGTCTCGGGACGCGGCGCCGGCGGCGGCAGGGCCGAGGGTGTGGCCGGAGCTGGAGTCAGAGTCGGGCGGGAGCCTGCACTGATTGCGCACAGCGGCCGCCCCGCTCGCGCGCTCGCCCGCCCGCCACGCCCGGGCGCGCCGGCCGCCGCGGCCGCCCCTTCCCGCCTCGCCGGCTCACAGCGCGCGGCCCGGCGCCGAGGCGGCACGCCCTCCCCGACCGCGCGCCCCGAGGCCGGCCGCCGGCCGCGGGCGCGAGTCCATCCCGGTCGCCTGGTCGCCTGGGGCCCGCGGCGGCTGCGCTCTCCCGAGCCCCCGGGCCCTGCGCATCGGACGCCCGGCGCGCGTCTCCCCCGCGGCCGCGCCAACTCAGAAGGTCCCCGCGGCGCCGCGGCCGCCCGCCCGGGCCCCGGCTCCTGCCATTTCCGTCAGCCGCCAACTTCCGAGCGAGCCGGGAGAAACCGAAAGGAAAAGGGCGGGGGCCGCCTCCCGTGCCCGCGCGGGCCGTGCGAGCGCCGCCGCCCTGCCGGGGCCGCCCGAGCCTGCTCCCCTCCGCGTCCGCGCCTCGCCCCCGGGCTCGCCGCCGCCGCCGCCGCCCGGCCGTCACCTCCCCGGAGCCTATAGAAATCTTTTGTGTGGCGTCACCGCCTTTCGTTTAAATCCCGCTTCCTCCTCTCGCCCTTCCTCCCGCCCCCTCCGCCGCTCCCGGATGCTCGCGCGATGCGCTGCTCCTCCCCCGGGAAGCTGGGTGGCTGCGGGGGGACGCCGCCGCCCAGCGCGCCCGCCGCGGGCGCGGGGCCGGGGATCCCGCGGGGGTGGGGGTGGGGGCGGGCCGGGGGTCCCGCGGGGGTGGAGGGCGGGGGTGGGTCGTCCGGGCGCACGGCCCGGGCGGGGACGCGGGGCGCGGCCGCCGGCGGCCTGACGGGCGCCCTGGGCCGGCCCCAGGGCTGCACGCTTCCCGCCCGCCGAGTGGGCGAGTCTCGAAGGGGACTGTTTGTGCGCCGCAGGGAGGAGGGCGTCCCCTGGAGACGAGCCGGGGGCCTGGCCGCGCGCTCCGCGGGACCCGGGCCGGCTGGGCCAGACGTCGCCCTGCCCTTTGTTGTGCGTGCCCCTCCTCCCCGGGGCGCCGAGGGCGCCGGCCGGGGAGTCGGAGAGGAGCCGGGGTGGGGGTGGGGGGTTGGCTGTGTGGATGGATCGCGGTCTTTGCGCCGGACTTTCTGCGGGCACTCTCTCTCGGGCCGTGTAGGAGTTGTGTGACCCAGTGCGAGCTCTCCCCCCAAGTGGCCGTGGTGTCGTCTCGAGATCAGATGGCGTGCACCGACTGCTGGAGGGCCTGGCTCGCCAGCAGTAGCGGCTAGACCCTCTCCTAACGAGGACGCCTTCCGCCCCGTGATGGGGTCGTAGTGGCCCCTGTGAAGGAAGACGAACAGCCTTTCGGGGGGAACGTTGCCGTCCCGTTTTACAGATAAGCAACCGATGGTCTGATGGCTCAAGAGCCTCCCTAAGGACAGGAGGACAGCCAGTGGCCGGGCGAGGAGCCCACCCCAACCTGTTTTCATCTTACCCAGACCTGGCTGGTCAGGAAGCGGTTCAGGCATCTGGGCTCCCTCCCAGCCAAGGACCCCCCAGATGCCCAGCCCCTCGCAAGCTGGGTGTGTCCGCCAACGGAAATGTTTGTTCCTCTGTCCCTTCCTGGGACCTCGGGGTCACCTTTTTTTTTTTTTTTTTTTAGCCAGCCAGTTAAGGTTACTTGTAACTAAGATGACCTTGCAACTTATCCAAACTGAGGCTTCTCTGAGAGTGAATTGTGAAATACATTACTTTAAAAATTAACCAGGAACAACGGATACGAACCTGAATGGGTATAGTCACCCTACTTATAACACAAAGTGTCCTTAGATATCTTCTAGAATCTAGCCGGACCCACTTGTTTTGCAAGGCAAGGCCAGCGAAACTGGTGATTTTCTAAACACGGGGCAAATCTATAGGGTTAAAATCCCTTTTGTTTTTCTCTGAGCAAAAACCAGTTGGATGAATCGAGCTCTTTCCCTGGCAATCCAGGAAAGTACCCTGTTCTTCCGTAGCTCCGGAAACTTACTAGAAGTCAAACCCTTCCCGCCATTCCTGGTTTATTCATGAAACTTGCTCTAGGATCCGGATTTTCTCCCAAAGCTCCTTGGCTCTTCGGGGTGATGTTTTCCTTCTACGTATGCACTCTCTTGGTTTTGCTGGAAGCCTTCTGCCTCCTCCGCGAGCTCTCTTACACATAGAATGTCCCGCCATATTTGCTTTAGCTTTAAAAGCAGATCGGATTATCTTCTTGGCCTTCCTGCTTCATTTTTCAGGTACGGCAGCTCCTACACTGACCTTTCCCCATACTATCTGCGCCTGCTTGTTGGGTCACCTTACCCTCTGCCATCATTCATTCACCCCACGAACACTGGACACCCAGCACGTGCCAGGACCCATGCCGGGCACGAAAGTTACATAATAAGTAATGGAAGGGCTCTACGTTCGGAGGGGCAGAGCCCAGAGAGGGCAACAAAGTGACACAAGGGAGTCGTCATCGGAATGGTGACAGCACGGAGGACAGAAAGTACCAGGGATACTGCTGCTCACCGATGTTCAGTTGCAATTAGGTGGGGACATGAGCAGGACAGACACCTGTGTCAAGCCCGGTGCTGTAGCCTAGTGTAGCCTAACTTGATTGGTAGAAGGCGGGCTGTATGTGCCCCTCGGAGTCACCGGAGTAAGGACTTTCTCTTGAGAAAACTCCACTCATTGGGGCACCTGGAGGACCCCGACTTTCGTTCAGGTCACGATCTCGCAGTTTGTGAGTTTGAGGCCCA
Organism: Acinonyx jubatus; assembly: GCF_027475565.1. NCBI lineage: Eukaryota > Metazoa > Chordata > Mammalia > Carnivora > Felidae > Acinonyx > Acinonyx jubatus. The sequence continues at coordinate 2,030,651 of NC_069386.1, read as the reverse complement.
CATTGGGCTCGCTGCTGTCAGCGCAGAGCCCGCTTCGGATTCTCTGTCCCCTTCCTCTCTGCCCGGCTTGCGTTCTCCCAACGTAAATAAATATTAAAAAAAAAAACAAAAAACACCTCCGCTCATCATCCCTTCGAATCCTCTCTTGAAATATAATAATGAACCAAAGGCACTATGCAAAGCATTTTCCACTAAAATGGAAATTGGGTCAGAGAAGAAAGCTGCGAATACACGGGCTGAAGGATTGGCTGGGGGAAGGTGAGTGGAGCCCTCAAGGGGAAGCTGGGGCCGGGTGGAATATAGCACGGCCCCTGGAGAACGTGTTCTCAGTGCCTGGCTCAAGGCCGACACTTCGTGGGCATTTAATAAATACATGAATGAGCAAGATGCGAGGAGAGAGCTGCCTGAGGGTTTGGGGAGGCGAGGTGGAGCTGATTGGGATCGGACCAGGCAGAACTGGGGAGACGTGCTTTCTCTCCTTCCTCGCCTATTCTAGAAGGGGTGTCGGCCACCTGGACTTCGGGCAGAGATGACACCTTCGACAGTATGAACGCTCTGTTTGGGTTGATTTTAATGTTTTTTTCTTTTTGAGAGAGAGAGCGTGGGGGAGGGCCAGAGAGAGAGAGAAAGAATCCCAAATAGGCTCCCCTCGGTCAGCACAGAGCCCGACGCGGGGCTCGAACTCACCAACCGTGACATCACGACCTGAGCTGAAATCGAGAGTGGGAGGCTTAACCGACTGAGCCACCCAAGTGCCCCGGGTTTTTTGGGTTCTTTTCAATTGTAGCCAAACATTCACAACGTAAAACTTCCCATTTAGCCGTTTCTGTGAACTTGGCCGCAGTTCAGTGGCGTTACGCACGTTCGCGGTGTTGTGCAACCGCCTGCCCCGCCCGCCTTCGGACGGATACCTCTCGTCTTCCCAAATGGAAGTTCTGTTCCACTCACCGTTCACGCCTCATGTCCCTCCCCCCAGCCCCTGCCACCCACTGTTCCGTTTTCTGCCTCGATACATTTGTCTGCTCTGCGTTCCTTATGTAAGTGGAACCACACATACCCTAGTTTTTTCCTTCTGTGTCTGGCTTATTTCACCTAGAATAACGTCTTCGTGGGTCACGGGTATTGTAGCAGGTGTCCGAATTTCCTTCCCTTTGAAGACTGAATAACATTCCATTGCAGGGGTATAGGCTGGGTTTTGATGCCCAAGGGTCAGGCGCTCCCGGGGCTTAAAGACCGACAACCAAGCTGTGTCTGGTCTGCTGTGCCACCTGGTGGTCAGTGAGGGGCGTTCTCTGCCCTGATGCATCTTTCCCTTGAAGCAACTCTCCCTTGGTCTTGTTTTAGCTCCCAGATGAGCCCCTTCCGACTCAGGCGGTCTTTTCTTACACGGAGCCAAACACCACTCTGTATCATCTTCCTTTTCGATCCTCCTCTCCAGGACGGGAATTTATATCTGGAAACTTACCCCTACCCCCTCCTTTTCCCTGACTCACTCAGCCCCACTGGTGATGAACGAGTGTGTGACAGCCCTAGGGCTGTGGTTCATCAGGGGCGGGATCGTTGAGACAGGTCCACCCCCCTCCCCCCCCCGCCCCCCCCAGCATGCTGTCTTGTGCTCTGGTGTATCTCGTTCCCAGCCCTTAAGAACTCCTGGGGAGGATCACATGCATTACTCCTACATCCTCCCCATCCTCCCCCCCCCCCCGCCTCCCCCCTCCCTCTGTGCCCTCTCTCTGTTCATCTGAAGCTGAACAGGGGAGGGAGGCGGTGTGCAAGGCTGGTTATACCACGGCAGGCACATGTGAGCACTCAGGTCCCAAGAGCTGGGAGATCTGGAATCCTCTCCAGTCTGGTTTCCAGAAAGCCCCGCGTAGAGGTGAAGATTGCTTTCACGGGTAAATTCTCTACCCCATTTCCCGACTGGTGAATTTTCCAGAACTCTGTAGGGGAGGAAAGATAAATGCCAAGATCCAGGTTCCCTGAGTTCCCAACACCAGTCCTGCCGAACCATTTTTGATATCTCTCATGGTGCCTAGCACATAATAAGTCAGTAACCGCAGACTGACTAGCTTTATGGCCTTCAGGTGGAGCCTCTCCGACCCCCCCCCCCCCCCACACAGACCAGGGCATCTCTGCCCCCCGAGCATCCATTGTGCACAGCTACAGTGCGGCCGTGAGCACAGTGTATTTGTAGCTGTTGGGGACAACCCTGTCACGTCTTTAAGCACAAGGACTTGATGCGTGCCTCTCTTCCCCCACACCTATTTGCAATTCTCTGCAAGGAAGGCGTCCTTTCACTGAGCCAAAATCCTGCTGGCCACAGCTCTTACTTAGCCGTGAAAGTCCTGGACGTTCACAAACCCACAGCAGGGGCATGGCCTGCGTGTGGTCATGACGTACGGCTCCTGGCTGCCGGGTTGAAGCAGAGGCCAGAGGCCTATTTGCTTAGCGAGAGCGTGCACCCCATTTTTTCTTACAGCTTCTTGTAGACAGTCCAGGGAGGCGATTCTTTGGAATCAGAGACTGTGAGTTCACTGGACGTATCCGTGCTGCAGAGCACAGCTGATGTTTCAGGCGACACCGATAAAAGTCGTCCCGTCTCTTAGAAGCTTCAGATCTGATCCTCAAATTTTAAGGCAGTTGCAGTACCATGGATAATTCGGATTAAGTGTATTATTCTGGGAATTTCAGTCAAAATTAGACTCTTTTCCCTTATATGCTGGTAGAGAGAACAGTATTAATCAATATTTTAGGGGCATCAGTGTGTTTATGTGTGTCTCACCCCTTTTAGAATACAACTGACTTGACATCCCACTGCTCAGAGATAACCATTATCCACATATTTATAGCCATTTTCCTATGCATTCATAGATACATATGATTTTAATAGCATTTTATAACATTTTATTTAATACATGAGATGACCGGTTTTAATATCAACAAATATACATCTAGGAATCATACGTGATGATTGTAATGTTCCCCATTGGACAAGTGGATGACAGTTTTGCAATCTGTGAGTGTAGATTTTACAGTCCGCTCTTGTCGAACATCCAAGGTTCTCCTGTTTTCCCCTCTTTTTAAAAAAAATTTTTTTTATGTTTATTTATTTTTGACAGAGAGAGAGAGAGAGAGAGACAGAGCACCAGCGGGGGAGGGGCAGAGAGAGAGGGAGACACAGAATCCGAAGCAGGCTCCAGGCTGAGGTGGGGCTCGAACCCACGAACCGTGAGATCATGGCCTGAGCCAAAGTTGGGACGCTCAACCGACTGAGCCACCCAGACACCCCTCCTGTTTTCCCCTCTTATGGAAAGAGTCGCAGGGGCACCCGGATGGCTCAGTGGGTTAAGCCTCTGACTCTTGGTTTCGTCTCAGGTCATGGTCTCACGGTTCGCGAGTTCGAGCCCCGCGTCGGGCTCTGTGCTGACAGCTCGGAGCCTGGGGCCTGCTTCGGATTCTGTGTCCCTCTCTCTCTCTCTCTCTCTCTGCGCCTCCCCCGCTGATGCTCTCTCTCTGTCTCTCAAATAAGAAACGTTAAAAATTTAAAAAAAAAAGAAAAGAGTTACATAGGATTATTACAACAGGTACATGAAGAAATACACGTAAAGCACTCGGAAGAATTACTGCCATATGGTAAATGCTCCGTGTTATGATCAGCTCTAGTGTTTTCATTGTCCGTTTCCTCGGAGTCCGTTCTTGGAAGCAGAATCGCTAAGCAGAGATCATGTATAGTTTTGTAGGGGTTTGATAGCGTTCACCTAAATTTCTTGTAGAAAAACTGCCCCCACCCCCGTAAGCAAATGAGACTGCTTATGTCGTAAGCATTGTCAACAGGGTATGCTATAGTTTCATCCTGGCCCATAGGATAGGTAAAAAATCATATCTTGTATGTATCCTGGTGAGATTCAGCACTTTTTGTTCGTGTATAAATTGGCCATTTATTGATTCTGAGTAGAGAACAGTATTGCTCGTGTCCTTTCCCATTTTTCAGTTGGGGTGTTCATCTTTTTTCTTACTGAGTTGGAAGATATTTTTGTCCATGCTCTGTTGGAGTCTAATTTACTTTTTGCCTTTGAACTTATTTTCCTGGGGCTTGGCAAACACACGTTTTAACTGTTCTACTTAGATGGGAGTCCCCCTCTCCTGTTCACCCAGAGTGGTGGTGGCCAGGAATGGACTCTCACCCTAGCCTGGGCCAATCACGTTCTCCTCTGGAAATCTGGGAGTGCTTCCAAAAGAGAATCGAGTAGTTGCTGTCTGTGAATAAATTTAGGGGCAGGTAATGCCCGTGAGATATGTTTCGCCTTTTCTTGCATTGGGCTAGGAAGTGGCAAAAGTCAGGAATGGTAAATAACCATTGTTCTCCATCTCCAACTTAGCCCCACCCCCAGGACCCTCCTCCCTTACCTCCCCATGATTCAGTCTTTAAAGGGTTAATGTTTGGCACACCAGAGCCTCCCAAACCACCCAAACCACAGGTACCTTTCAGGTTACAGGCCTCAGTTCTGTTAGTCAGTATTCCATTCCAGTTTTTCAACATTCTGAACATCACTAACCCCTTCCCCCTGCCCGGACGCCCGCCCCGATTCCCAACACTGCCAGAACGTCGCAGCCTCCGGTTGAGGCATCCCTCCTCTGCTGTTGAGGACACAAGCCAGGATAAACCCAGATGAGGACACCGGTTAGATCTGAGACTCGAGTGTACAATCTGCAGTCACTGAACCGCTGAGAGGAGAGGTGGGTATGAAACCCGAAAGCAATGAGAAGTTCGCGGCTTCACTAAGCCCCTAACCCTGCAAATCTCTTTTGCTTCTGTTCCCTCCTCTCCTGCCCCGCAGCACTGCCTCAGACCTGGTCGGACTCCTGTCTCACCCCATCTGAGCATTCCTGCCTCCAGACTCCTTTTCAGTGGCTCTTGCCCATAGCTCCCCGTTTAACTATGTGAGTGTCTCAGTGATTAACCCAGTTGGTGCTACATGGAAGGCAGACACCCCCTGTCACTCAATACACCTGTGACCTCAGACAAATTATGTAATTCCAAAATCGTATCATCCCTTTGGGCCGTGACCCCCGGTAATCTGCATTATACTGACTGTGTATTGTTTATCTCCTCTGCTATATGGCCATCTCTTTAGCGCAGGAATCTTGCCATCAATGCCTCATCTGGTTTTTGGTTGACAGTAGGCCCTTAGAAAATAAATGCTCGCAGAGTTGAACTGACTCAAGTTCCAAACACCAAAACGATGACAGCAGTCAATGCAGATGTTTTCACAAAAGTCAGTGGGTTATAGACTGAATTGATTTGTGCCTTCGATGAAAGTCAGTAGCCCCGGAATTTTTCACACAATCCCACTAGTATCTGTGAAACAGTAAATGACTTTTTTTTTTCTTTCTGTATAACCAGACACCGTGGACCAGGAATCTCAGCACTTTCGCACCTTAGCTTGGCAGCTGGCAAAATAAATGAGCAGGGTGACCCCTCCCAGCGGAGCACATGATCGACCACAGCTGTTCATGTTTTTTAGCATGACTGCACCGGGACAGGGCTGTGAGCCACTGGGTGGAGCCCTGGGGAGAAAGCTTATGACATTTCCCCTATGATTTCAGAGAAGAAAAGGAAAAAAACCCTCTTTTTCTTGTGAGTTTCTGCTCCATGTCAACGGAAAATGTCATAGACTGTATACATAACAATGCACGCATGCGTGCCTCTGCTGGGGGAGAGAATTTACACAACAACCGTCCTGGGAGAGAAGGTGCTGCCTGCATTGTTAGGTAGCTGTCTACTCAGCAGCCGCTTCCTCTCGTCCCTTGGTAACAGAATCCCGCTTTTATTTGGGGTGACAACGTATACAGCTAGAAGACAGTCTCCCAGCATCCTTCGGGGGGCTAGGTTCCAGCCAATGAGATGTGAGCAGACACGTGTGGCTATCCACGCAGGCTGCTTAAAGGAAGCTAGCTCCCTAGAAAAGTGTGCCCCTTTGACCCTCCTTCCTTCCCCCTTCCCCTGGATGAAAGTCATCCTAACGCAGGTGCTCCAGGGGCCATCCCAGCACTTGCCGTGAACTTGAGGGTACAAACCAGCAGCCAGTATCACGGAGCAGGGTAAGAAAGAGGCTGGGTGCCCGGTGACCGAGGTACACTACCAGCCCTAGACGCTTACGTTTCTAACCGCTTCTGCGAAAGAAAAATGAAACAGTTAACAACAAAGCCCTCTGTCTTGTTTCAGCCACTTTACGAGAAACTCAGTTTTCTGTTATATGCAGCCTACCACGGATCCAATCCTATCCAAGCCAATCCTATCCAAGCGGGATATGCTAGTTTGCCAGGGCCGCTGTACCAGAGTAGAGCGGATCAGGTGGCTTAAACAACAGGACTTTATTTTCTCACTGCTCTGGAGGCCAGAAGTCCCCGGTGGAGGTGTTGGCAGGATTGGTTTCTTCTGAGACCTCTCTCCTTGGCTTGTAGAGCGCCACCTTCTTCCTGTGTCTTCACATGATCTCTACCCTGTAGGATTATGATCAAGTTTCCTTTTTTTTTTTTTTTCCAATTTTTTTAGTGTTTGTTTATTTTTGAGAAAAAGAAACACAGAGTGTGAGTAGGGGAGGAGAGAGAGGGAGACACAGAATCTGAAGCAGGCTCCAGGCTCTGAACTCTCAGCACAGAGCCCCACAAGGGGATCACGAGATCATGGACCACGAGATCATGACCTGGGCCGAAGGGAGACACTTAACCGACTGAGCCACCCAGACGACCCCCAAATTTCCTCTTCTTAAAAAAGACGGCATACTGGGACCAATCTTTGCAACCTCTTGTTAACTTAATTACCTCGGTAGCACCCCTATCTCCAAATACAGTCACATTTTGAGGTACTGGGATTAGGATTTCAACATATGAAATCTGGGGGAGATACAATTTAGCCCATAACATAAGGCATGAATAAAGAGGTTTACTGTGGCTATTTTTTTTCTTTTGGTAATAGAAAAATTGGGAAGAAGTGTCCATCAGTAGGGTAATAGAGAAATAAACTATCGCAAGTATGCTATGCCGAAGCATAAAGCAAGTTCGGGTTATATTGCTAAGTGAAAACACTTGAGGAGTCAAAATGTTTACCGATATGTACACTCTGTTGCCATAGACCTACATATAACAAGATTTATATGAAACACATTTCAAGAGACATTTTCATGTTTAAAAATGTACAGAAAAATGTATACAATATGTGACAAACGGCTTGATTGGAGGCCAGTTGTGGGGTGGAGCAGAATGTTTGGAACGTTGTACAACGTGTGACTATCTTACAAGTACAGTGTCTTTTTTCATGTTTTTACATAATTAACAATTTAAAAGAAACATCAGCAGGTCGGGCCATTTAAAACTCGTGTAATTCGAAAGCATCTCTGTCCACGCTCTTTTTAAGTAAGAAACAAACAAACAAAAAGATCCAGCTTTAAAATGCATTAGTCAGAGCCTACAGTATTAGGTGAAAATCAGACAAAATACTGAAGCTGTCTTAAAAATGAAAAGCGATGCGTTTAAGTCTTATTCGCGTTCCAGAGATGACAGGGATCCTGAAAGCTGGTGGCGCTGAATCCTGTGCCCAAGAGCAGAGCAGCGGGCCCCGTCCATCCGTGACCTGAAAAGGCAGAGCCACCTGCCACTCACTACTTGGTAAGCAGCTGCAGGAAGGGAGAAGAGCCCGACAGGCTACGACGGTTTTCCCGGAGCCCAGGCAGCTCCCAGAACTTCCCCTCCAGTTCCTTCCGCAGGCCAGAAACGGAGGCCCCTCGAGGCGCTGTCTGGGGGCTCCTGGAGGCCCCGAGGGGACTTGTGGACGAGGCTTCCGCCAGCAAACCAGCGGGCGCGGCGGCGGCGACCGGGCCGGGGGCCGAGAGCCTTATCTGGACCGCGGGAGGGGGCGGGGCGGAGCCAAGATGGCGCAGGGGCGGGGCCTCTGGAGGAGAGTACGAGGTGGGGCCTGGTAGGCCGGCGCGGGCCAGGAGGCGGACCCAGGGGCGGGGCCTGTGGCCCGGCCGACGCGGGACGGGAGGCGGGTACGAGGCGGGACCTGGTAGGGCCGCGCGGGGCAGGAGCGGGGCCGGAAGGAGAGCCCGGGGGCGGGGCGTGGTAACTGGCGCGGGCCGGGAGGCGGGCCAAGGGGTGTGGCCTATGGCCGGGCCGACGCGAGCCCGGAAGCGGGTACGAGGCGGGGACTGGTAGGTCTGCGTGACGCGGGGGCGGGGCAGGGGGGGGGTGGGGTCGGAACGATAGCCCGGGGGCGGGGCGTGGTAAGGCCGTGAGGGCGGCGGGGGCGGGCCCAGGGGCGGGGTCTACGGTGGGGCTGACGCGAGCCCGGAGGCGGGCACGAGGCGGGGCGTGGCGGGCCGGCGCGGTCCGGGAGGCGGGGCCGGGGGGGTTGGGGCTGGAGCGGGGCGTGGTAGGTCGGCGCGGGCCGGGAGGCGGGGTCGGAAGGAGAACCCGGGGGCGGGGTCCGCGGCGCGCGCAAGCGTGATCTCCGCGGTGGCGCGGCGAAGATGGCGGCCTCCGGTTGGGTGCGCGCGGCCCTGGTCCTTCTCTGCGCCTCTGACCTGCTGCTGCCGCCGCTGCCGCCGAGGGCCTGCGCTGCCGAGGGCGCGGCCGGGACGCCCGGGGAGGCCAGCCCGCCTCCGCGGAAGAAGAAGAAGGATATTCGCGACTACAACGATGCGGACATGGCGCGTCTGCTGGAGCAGTGGGAGGTCCGCGCGCGCGCACCCGCCGGCTGCTCTCGGTCCCGGGCCCCGCTCCCGCTGACCTCCGGCCCCTCTGCACGGGCGCCCTCCACACCCCGTCTCGGTGTCGCCCTCTCTGCCAAGGCCGGGCGGCCTTGCTGCCCGCCCCAGCCTCACCCCAGTGCCCCCTTGCGCCCTTCCGGGGCCTCGCCCTACATTCTCGGCGCCCTGGTGGTCAGTGAGCCCGGCGCGTGGGGAGGGGGACCTTTTGCACGCTGCTCCTCGAGGCTGGGCTGAGCGGGCGGGTGAGGGGTACACAGCGAGGGTCATCTCCCCTTTACTGGTTCTCCCGTCTTCTGGACCAGAAGCGTCCAGACTCCTCGTTCCAGTATATTTCTTGCTGAGGGTTTGGTAATTTGGGGAGTGGGGGTGGGGGAGGTCAAAAGCTGGTGCTCACATTTCGTTTAAAGGAGCAAAGACTTGTTTTTGTGAGAGTAGGTTTTTTGGTTTGTTACCTGAGTGCTCTGGAGTGTGTGATAAGGTTTTTAGATGAGGTTCACTGAAGGAAAACTCGTGCCTTTTTTCCCTTGCAAAAGTGGTTGAATGGTCCTGGCTCATTTGCAGAGCTGGTGGAGTGGAGTCCGAAACTTGGGTTCTTTTTTAAAGTTTATGTATTTTGAGAGAGAGAAAAGAGAGGATGAGTGGGTTAGGAGCAGAAAGAGGGGGAGAGAGAATTCCCAGCAGTGCAGAGCGTGAGGCGGGGCTGGAACTCAAGGAACCCTGAGATCGTGACCTCAGCGGAGTTCAAGAGTCAGCCGCTTAACCGACTAAGCCACCCAGGCTCCCCGAGAAACTTGGGTTCTGCTGGCCGTGTAACCTTGGGCAATTCCCGTTTCCGCTCTGGGCTTCAGGTTCCTTGTCTGCAAAATGAGATTTTACCCGATGATGCCTTCCCAGGCTGGTGTCTTCTTACTTTGTGGTTATCTCCGTGTGCGTGCCTCATTTGATAGAGACTTTCAGACGTGAGTTTAAAATACCATCTGATGAATTTGACTAGGAGAAAGCAGACTTGTACTTCCATGCGTATCCGCAGCTGATGGCAAGATGGGGGTAGCTATGAGTGTGCACGGGGTAGATATGAGTGTGCACACTGCTAATGAAGAGGGAACGGCTCGCAGCAGCTCCTTCCCTGTTTACTGTCTCCCTTGTAATCGCCCATCTGTTTATGGTCTAGCTACTGAAGTGTCTGATTCCCTAAAGTAAGAGCGCTGTCTCTTGAGGAAATAATACCTTGAAGTACTAAGTTAGACAGAAACGGAGGTGAACAAGGGATCCGACCATCAGGAACAGCAGTGACGGTACAAACAACCATAATACAAAGTAGGAATTGTGGAGTACTATGGGAAGAAGGTGCGGTGGGACTTTCAGAGGGTTCCAGGGAACACAGGGCATCTGGCTAGAGGCAGGGGCAATGTGGAGAAGGGCAGCGGGAGCTGGGTCGGGGTGGGGGGGGGGGGTGCAGATAATAGAGGCCAGGCTTGGCAGCTAGACTGGCTGGGTTCAAACCACTTGTGACTTTGATGGTGAAAGTCTCCCTACCCACAAAACAGAGGCGTTCGCAATGCCCACCTCAGAGTAGTTTGAGGATTAGCCGAGGAAACCTGGGAAGAACCTGGGATAGTGCCACTCTGATGGCAAGCCGTGCTGGTAGGAATAGTTCGGTTAGCTGGAGAAGGCTGCGTTTGAAGCAAGGTAGTGAGCGGTCCGGGTGGAAAGGCCGACGCGAACCAGGCTGCGCTGGGCCTCCAGTGTTCCGGGGTCTTCGCTTAATTTAGAAGACAATACACGGGCCCTGATGAGTTTGAAAAGCTGTGTGACCCAAATACTGCCATAATGGAACGCTTCCGTGTGATCGTTCATACCTTGGGACTGACACGCGTGTTCCCTCGCTCGTGTCCCCTCCGCGTGCAGATGGTTTTTACAGCTCAGAGCCCGGCATCAGGGTCATTTCCTGCTGTTGGTTTTCTCATTAGACATATTAAGCATTTCCCCAGGTTACTGCACGGCCTTCATAACACTTTGAGAGGGTTCAGAGTGTGCCCCGGAGTGAGGTTCCAGCTGTGGCGGGGGTTCTTGAATCGTGGGCTATCATGATTAGAAAAATTGGTCAGCAAAGTTTAGGATGGGTGGGCAGAGAGAGACTCCGAAGGCAGAAACAATTTCGTAGTTAATACTTACTGAGTTTTTGTTTTGTAACAGGACTGCCCTGGGCATGCACACTGCTTTAATGCTCTCACCCTGCTTTCTAGATGATGACTTTTGAAGCCCAGAGAGGTTGAGTAACTTGCCCCATGTCATACAGCATGTAAGCTGAATTCCGAATTTCATCATTTGACTCTCAAGCCTATTCTTTTCACCATTTTACTGCCTGGCTGTGCACCCTGGTGAGCCGAAGTACAAGTGCAAGGTGATGGGAGGGCCTGCATGAGCTGGAGTCTCCTGGATCAGAGTGGAGGGGGGAATGTGAGAGAGTGTGCTCAACTTGGTAGCTGGCGGTTGTGTGACCAGGCAGGACACAGCATGATGTGCTGAAGGCACAGGGGTTTTGAACCCGGCCTTACTGCTTGTAAGTGTGACCCTCATTTTCCTTAACCATGAAGCCGGACAACCTCCCCCTTTGCAGGGTGCCGTGCAGACCAGGTGAGCCAACATTCGCACACCGTCCACAAATGTGAGTGCCCTTCCCCGGTAGCAGTGATTTTTCTGTGGGAGAGCTTTTTTGTGAGAAACAGTACTTCCTCCCCCAGGGGGCGATCCCTAAATCCCCCCGCCCTACCTCCTTCCCACTGGTGTGAGAATCATTCTTCCATTGAGATACCTGCCTCCCGGGTCAAGTGGGGCAGAACGGGAACCCTTTCCTCTGTGTTAGATTTAATGCTGAGTCCCAGGTGGTGTAGGAAAACCAAAGGCAGTTCTTTCATTCTACACGCCAGCAAGGGGCAGGTGGGGGGCGGATCCCAGAGCCAGAAATGTGGGTTCGCTCTCCAGTGCCGGTGTCACCCCTGCTAGCATGTGACCTCGAGTAAGTTATTTTCTTCTCCGAGGCTCATCCCCCTCATCTATTCAGTGGGGGCCTCGCAGGGCTGTCCTGAAGGTTGGGCGCATGGCAGCCAGTGTTAGCATCAAGGAGCACAGGAGGGAGGAAGAAAAGGGTCTGCAGAAAGAGGAGTTCAGCTTTGTAACTATTGAATGTGACCAGCAGCCAAGGAGAAGCAGGGAAGAAGCAGGGAAGCTGGTTGAAAATGCCTGGAGGCAGGGTCGGGCTGTGTCTGGGGACTGCCTGACCTGTGACAGTCCCACCCCTGCCCAGGGGTAGAGGCTTGATTGCTGCAGGAGTAGAGAAAGTGATAAGAACATATCAGATTGCCCAGGGGAGAAGCCGAGGGGCATGGGAGGAAGTAAGTAGAACCCGACTGTCAGCCACATGGGGTACTGTTCCTCCCCTTCCCCTCCCCCCTTTTTGGTAACTGATACACAAAAACCTAGAAATTCAAGTTGTTTGAAACAATCCTTACCCTTGCTGTTTGCACTAGACTTCTGATCAATTATGTTTTCATTGAAAAGAGATGCTATGTGTGACCTACGGAGTTAACTCCATGACCATTAGTGAAGTCAGTGTGAAAAATACAAATATTCTAGGTTACTGAGCCAACTCGAAGTCTGAAGGTGTTTTAAGAAGCGATAGCACATGTTAGGGAGGAATAAAACGGAGATGGAGACAGCCTGTGAATTCGGCGACCAGGAGGTCCTACGTCATCTCCACAGCTGGTTGCGGGTCTGATCATTGGGTGTTTATGGCCTGCCTTTATGTCACTGAACCCCCAAACCCTAGGAGGGAGATGCTGTCCCCCCCCACCCCGTTATAGGTGGTTTTCCAACCTGCCCAAGACCCTCTGACTGCACAGCACGTGCCTCTGTGTGCCAGTCACCATGGACTCTTAAAGCAAAGTGAGGAAGAAACGGGTCGGTAGAGAGAGTGGCAGAGATGAGAAGCTCTATGCATCGTGTGTAGTCACTGTTGGGGCCGTGGGGCCAGCTGGTTCTGCTTTTCTGTTTAAAGATGAGGAAACAGGCCCAGGGAGGAGGGAGTCCGGCGGCCGCGGTCAGCCGGCTAGTTAGGTGGGGTTCACGCAAGGTCCCAGGTCTGATGCCAACGTGGGGCACCTTCAGGCACCGCTGTACGAGTTCCTGTGCTCTTAGGCGCATTTTAATAGACTGTTGACGTCCTCGCCAGTTTGTCAAGAGGACCGAGTAAGAGAGAGATACGGGCTCTTCGTGTCATTTTAGGTTAGTCGTTTATCGGGGTGTTCGATAACCGTTTTATTGAGAGAATTCACACGCCCGACAGTTCACCCATTCAAAGTGTACGTTTCCGTGGTGTTTTCAGAGGGGCGTGCCACTGTCACCACTGTCAATTTTAGAACATGTTCGTCATCCCAGAAAGAGACTCTCGTCTCGGTCGCCCTCCCCCACTTCCCCTGACCCTCCAGCCTGTGGCCGGCAGCCACTAATCTCTGTTCTGTTCTGGACGCTTCATGCCAGCCGTCTCGCACAGTGTGGTCTTTTGCGTGCGGCTTCTTTCACTTAGCATAGTGTTTCCAAGGACCACCCGTTTGGTGACTTCTCTCGGTACGTCGTTTCTTTTTGTGGCTGGAATTATTAGGCTTTTCTCCGAGGAACTCTTGATTCTTAAATATTTTTATTTATCGCTCTGCCTCCCTACCTATGAAGAATCACGTGCTCCTTCGGCCACCACAGGGCATCGTCTTCCTCCTGCAGTTCTGCCCCTAAGTGAAGAACCGGGTGTCATTGTCCCTAACGTATTTCCTCCTTGGCTCCAGCCTGGAAGTCACAGATGGTAGCGTCACAATTGCTTGTTCACACGACTGCAGAAAACAAAGCCTGCTAACTAGAGTTGAGTGAGGAGTTCAGGTTGTTTTATTAAAAATTATTTTTAATGTCTATTTTTGAGAGAGCGAGAGAGACAGAGCACGGGCAGGGGAGGGGCAGAGAGGGAGGGAGATACAGAATCCGAAGCAGGCTCCAGTCTCAGCCGTCAGCACAGAGCCCGACGCGGGGCTCGAACCCATGAGCCATGAGATCCTGACCTGAGCTGAAGCCGGAGGCTTAACCGACTGAGCCACCCGGGCGCCCCAGACAGTTCTTATTTTTTAGTTGACGTTGATACACATGAAATGCAGATTTTAAGTATAGTGTGCAGGAGTTTGACCGGTGAGTATCTGTTGTCCGCATCCCCTGTCAAAGTAGAGACCATTTCTATCCTCTCAGAAGTTCCCTTGGGCCCCGTCCTAGTCAAACCCACTTCATCCCCCACCCAGAGGCCACCGCTGTTCCTAATTTCTTAATTGTGTCTCATCTCGAACTTTAAATAAATAAGTTTATAGTGTTTCTGATTTTGTGCCTGGCTTCTGTCACTCAGTATTGTCCTTTTGAGGTTTGGGGCACACCATCAGTGTTTTCTTCTTCTTCACTGCTGTGTTGTGGTTTATTGTGGGACCAAACCAGAATGTGGCCGTATTTACAGGCCACCGTATCGGGTAGATTCTTTGAAGCCATCACACAGGGGCCTCAGGTATCGGTGACCTGGAATGACGACGGGTGGTAAGTCCTGCCTGAGACTCGGGCTTCACCTGAAGGTCAGGTAGAGGAGGACAGCTCCCGGGTCTCCTTTTCCTGTGCTAACGTGGGTCACCGCACCTGCGGGCACGCGCCGCCCTTCTCGCCTGCCCCACTTGACAAGCACATTTCTGATGATGCGTGACGCTGTGTTTTGTGTCCTCATAGAAGGATGACGACATCGAAGAGGGGGACCTCCCGGAGCACAAAAGACCCTCAGCCCCTATCGACTTCTCCCAGATAGACCCGGGCAGGCCCGAGAGCATCCTGAAGATGACGAGGAAGGGGAAGACGCTCATGATGTTCGTCACTGTGTCCGGAAACCCCACTGAGAAGGAGACGGAGGAGATCACCAGCCTCTGGCAGGGCAGCCTTTTCAACGCCAACTACGACGTGCAGAGGTGAGGCGGTGGCCGGCTGAGAAAACCGTAGGCGGTGCTGGGACTTCTCCCCGGTCTGGAGCGGGAGCCCTTTCTGGCGGTGCCTCCCTCGGGCCCAGGACCTTTCCTGCCTCGGGTTTCCTCTTTGACGCTTCTGTTTATCCCCACCTTTGTTTTCTTTTTAAAGAAAAACGTTTATTATTGGTCAGGGCCCGTAAGTTTTTTGTTTTTTTTTGTTTTTTTGTTTTTTTACTATCTCATTTGATCGTAAAATTTTATGTATCTTTATACCTTCAGCTATTTTTTTCCTGAGTGCAGCTGACAAACGGTCTATTAGTTTTGGGCGAACAACGTAGGGTTTGTCAGCTCCGTGTGCTCTGCTCCTTACACCTGTCACTCCCCCCCTCCCCACCCCCCTGTCCCCACACAACACTAGTACAGTGTCAGTGACCTTATCTCCTGTGCCGGGCTGCATAACTTCTGTTTCATCTGAGGAAGACTGGACAGGTGGTTGGCCTCTGGGGGCAGACTAGTCACAGCAGGACAGGGCGCCCCCCCCCCCCCCCCCCCCCAGGAGAGGTTTCTCACGCCGGAGATCCTTCCGTGTGTGGCCGTGTTCACACGCTCGGACCAGACTGCTGAAAGGTAACTGATCCGAGGTCGGGGGTCCGGTTTTCATAGCCCAGTACGATCCTGAGATGCAGTTTTTGAGAAGTTTCTTGTTCCTCCTCAATTCAGGGTCTTCACGCGTCTTAGTTTAGGAAATAGCAGTGACAGACACGAAGGGGTACCGAGCACGACGCTCGGTGCTGTCGTCGGCCTGCGCGCAGGCCGAGGGGACCGGTCAGTGTGCCCCTGACGCCCCGTCCAGAGCCACCGCCCTTCTCTACGGGGTGGGCTGGGCGCGGCCCCCCAGGAGCGGAAGCTCCGTGCCCGCCGGCCACGCCGGTGCTCCACCCCGGGGCTCATCCCCTCTGCTTTGCCCCTTGGGGCCTGTTGAGTGTTGACACGCCGAGGCGGATCCAGATCGTTCCCGGGGCTCTGCCTCCGAGACTGGAGCCGAGGGGTTGCATGGTTCACTCAGCTCAGCTCGGGTCGGGTCGTGCTCGTCACCGTCAGTAGCTACCGGGCCTCGAGGAGTGTAGCGTTTTGTTCTGTGTCGAAGTTGAGAGGAGTTGCTCCTCTTGGCGACGTGGCACAGGGCGGCTGTGCCCGTTAGCGCTTCACCCGCGTGTCCTGACCGCGTGTTTCTGTCAAGGTTCATCGTGGGGTCCGACCGTGCCATCTTCATGCTTCGGGACGGAAGCTACGCCTGGGAGATCAAGGACTTCTTGGTCAGTCAGGACAGGTGCGCCGATGTGACGCTGGAGGGGCAGGTGTACCCCGGCCGGGGAGGCGGCGGGGAGAAGAATAAAACGAAGCAGGAGAAGGGCAGGAAGAAGAAGGAGGGGGAGCCCAAATCTCGGGCCGCCGAGGCCGCGAAGGAAGACAACCGAGCCGGGAGTAAGAGGGCGGAGCTGTAACGGGGCCTCCCCGGCCGCCTCGGGGGCGCCCCGGGCTCGGGCAGGGGCGGGAGCCACTCCCCGGAGAATCCTGCGCCCCGCGACCGGTGGGCGGTCCACGCCGGAGTTCCCGTTTAAGAGGCTTCGAGCGAGAAGACGGCGGTCTCGGCGTTAACGTTGGACTCTGACGCGTTCGAGGTTCCTGTAAAATCACTGTAAATGGAAACGGTGGCCCTTCGTGTCCGGGGCGGCACTGGCTCCGGAGGCATCCCTCCCCCTCACCGCCCTGGCTCTGCCCCGGGGGCCGCCGTGTCCCTGCCCCCCTCGTTTCCGCTAACCGGACGGCCGCCGTCCGTGGGACCGGGCCCCGCGGGCCGCAGACCCCGCCTCCGTGACCGCGAACTTCCGCCCTGGCGCAGGGCTCGGTGCTCGTCCGCGCCGCACGCTTGGGACGCGGGATGCGGCACCCCGCACGTGCGCGGTCACGTGGACATGCAACGTCCCGACTTTGAATTAGACTGGAATCCCCGCCGTCAGTCAGGGTCACGTCCCGGCAGCCGTCCGGTTTCGCGCGGTCTGTAAAGGCCGGGAGTTGTGCCTGTGGCCTGCTTGGGGCGGCCGTGCGGGCGGCGAGGGCTCAAACGTGCCATTTAATGTGACGACCGTCAGGGTGTGAATCGGGAGCCGGCGGCGTGTGACGGAAGACTCAGTAACCTCATCGTTTCTAAACGTTTTTTTTTGACAAAGTGCCTAAATCTGTGGTGTTTTGTATGGTACTAACGCGCCCTGTAATGTTCATGTGTCAGACCTGCCCTGCGTCCGAGTTACAGAATTTATATGCAGGTGTCATTTTTAAGGACTCACGTTGTTTGTACAGAACTTCCCTCACAATTTTAACAGATTGAAAAGAGCACACGGACGTGGTTAGGAAACGTCACTGCTGCAGGAGGGTCCAGAGTGAAAAGTCTGTGCCTACCCCTGCCACGGCCTTGTCTCAGTGCAACCTCCTGTTAATCTGTTTCCAAAAAAAAAAAAAATTCACTTCCCGGCCTGCAGCCGTGTGTTTGTTGCGGCCTCACCCCATGCACGAAGTGCACCCCCTCCTGTGTGGCTGGAGCTTAGCCCCTGCCCTGTCCTGGGGAGGGCCGTCTATACCCTTGCACGCAGCCACGGTGGGGCAAGTGCTGTCCTTTGGCACTCTCAGCGTATCCCTTGAGCATGTCGGCTGTCTGTCCTCTCTAGTCAGGATGGAGCAGGTGTCCTGATGGGACGGGCATGGCGCCCTTCACACGGTCCTGGGCCTTGTGTTTCCAGTTAGCAGCCTTCCGCGTGGGGAAGTCCTGATCCCACTGCTTCCTGCGCAGGGTGCAGCCACGTCCCCCAGTGCTCGGAGCGTCTCTTACATGCGAGGCATTGCTGGGAGCCAGGGACGGCCCGGACGTGGGCCCAGGCGTCCTGAAACTTCGGGACCTGGTGGGAGAAGACAAATACACATCATGTACAAAGTGGCAACTGTTGGAAGACGTACACGGGCCTCGAGGTGGGGTGGAGGTGGGGGGAGCCTTGGGATGTCGGCAAGGCTGTCTCTGGGGCAGGAGCAGAGGAACGGTCTGTGTCAGGGCCCTGTGGTTAGAAGGAGCAGAGGGGGGCTGGGGGCCCAGTGCAGCACCCGCCTGAAGAGGGAAGGAGGTGCGTGGGGTCTTGCGGGAACTTGGGGTGCCCTGAGGGATTTTAAGCTGTGGTGGTTTGAGTGTGGGACACGATCCAGTTTGGACCAGGCTGCGCTGAAAACTGATGGCGAGGGGCCCCCAGTGGGTGTGCAGGGCCAGCTGGGAGGGTGTTTTGGTCGAGGGCCACGGCTGCGGGTGGCCCAGATTAGCAGAGTGGGGGTGACCTCAGCCCCACAGCTGACCCGCGCTGTGCCTACCGGTAGACCCTTGAGTTTGCAGTTTTTGGCGTTTCGTTCCTACATACGGCTGCCCAGATATTTTGGTAAACTTTTGTTTATCTCAAGGGCAGGTTCCCAGCAGTGGACTCGCCAGAACAAACGAAAGGTGACATCTTGGCACATACTGCCGACCTGCTGTCCCAGGTGGTTCCGTTCCCTTGTCCCTTTGCCAACAGTAGATCTCAGATCCTCGCTGGTACCAGGCGTTGCACTTGGCCGGTTCACTAGAGGCAAAGGCTTTGTCGGCTACCCCGAGGCCACCACGCTGGAGAGGCCCCGTGGAGACAGATGCCGGTGGCGGGTGGGGTCCGCGCCTGCCCAGCTCCCGCCGTGTCCAGCCCACGTGCACGTGTGTGAGCTTGGGCGCCTTCAAATGCTTCCGGCCGCAGCCTCCAAGGCCTCCTGGAGACGGCTGTCACCACCTGGCCCGCCAGCCTGCAGGTTCACGAGCAAGGGAAGTGTGTTTAAGGGAGGTGGGGGGAGTGCATACACAGACACCCACCTTTGTACACAAGTTCACCTGTGCTCATTCACGTTGCTTTTAATGTCCTGATCCAATACATTCGTGTGGTAGCTTTAACGGTCAGCTGTGAAACACCAGCATGTCATTAGGGAGACGTCCTTGCCCCCTTGGTCCTCATGCCCTCTGGTTTTTGATGGTCACGCTGTTTTTAGTGCTTCTGGTGGTTTCCTTTATATACAGTGTTAACCCTCTTTCTTATTTTTATGGTTTTGTTTTGAGAGAGAGAATTCAAAGCAGGCTCCGTGCTGCCATCGCAGAGCCCGCCTTGGGGCTTGAACACAACGAACCTCGAGATCATGCCCTGAGCCGAGATCGAGTTGCGTAACCGACTGAGCCGCCCAGGCGCCCCTGTTTTTTTAATTAAACCGACTTCACCAGCATGCGTTAACCCATAACCAAGGCGGGGAATTCACAGACTTTCTCCTCTCTCCCTGATTCTCATCAGTGTCTTACTTGTAGTGGTCCAAGACCAACTGTCTTTCTCCTTAATAATGATTTTTTTCTATCAGATTCCTGGAGATCCTTCCTCATTGCTAATGTTCAGTAATTTTGCTAAGAAGTCTTATTATGGATTTTCCTTCCTTCCTTCCTTCCTTCCTTCCTTCCTTCCTTCCTTCCTTCCTTCCTTCCTTCCTTCCTTCCTTCCTTCTTTCCTTCTTTCTTTCTTTCTTTCTTTCTTTCTTTCTTTCTTTAATTCTCATAGAACATAGTGTGTTATTTTCAGTTGCAGATTCAGGGATTTTGTTTTTCTTACCATTTTGGAAACATTTACCTTTGTGTTGGGGTTTTGGGCACCCAGTTTTTTTCTTAGTTCTGAAATGAGATTTTTTTCTTTAAAATCATTCTGGTTTTAATCTCAGTGAGTTGGTTTTATTAAAATTCAAGGTTTTATTAAATTTTATGAACTCAGAAAGTCCAAATGGAGAATCCCCACCTTGGGTTCTTCCCCCCCCCCCCAGAATAGAATATTTATCTGTATTTGTAAGTATATTTTTCTGTTGTTTTTTTATTGCAAAATGTTTGGCTGCCACATCGTTGTTTTTCCCCTCCTGTTCATGCTCAGCAGACAGCTTTTCCCAGGCCTTGGCCTACAGCATCTATTTTAGGTGAATTCTGAGTTTCCTCCATCCTTGTCTGAGCATTGTTTTATCCGTTGGAGCTGGGACCCAGGGGCCCGGGCAGGGCCGTGCGGTCTGGCTCGACAGGCGGGCTCTGCCCCGCTGTGGGTTTACCCGTGCCCTGGACCAGGGCTCTCCTTGCACGGTGGCAATGGGCGGGGTCACCACTTGTCAGGTCTCCGGAGAGTTTCTCAAATGAGCCATGGACCTTGGGCTGTTGGCTCCTCTCAGAGAGGGAGGGTCAGGCTGGGGCGTCCCTTTCTGCTCCACTCTGAAAACCATGTTTCCTCCCGTGTCCGCAGGAGGAAGGGCCACAGGGAAGCTGCTGTTGGCCAGGGCGGGATTAGGGCACCGGCGGTGGGGGGGGGGGGGGGAGGCTTGTTGCAAGCACATGAGGTACAGATGTCACAAGGCGCAGCACCCAATGCAAATACTGTTTTAACACTGTATTTAAAAAATTAAGTAAATGCGAAAAAGCTGACAAAAGTTGACAGCGTTAAAGGCAGAATCGGAGAGTGGGGATCAAGGTGAAGAGTGAGGCCACACCACACCAGCACAGGGTCCAGCAGACCTCTGTCAGCACGTCCTCTGTTTTAAAAGGTCATATTTTCCCTGACTTCCTGGGTTCTTGCTCCCAGACCAAGAACTGAAATCCTTGTTTTTACTGAGATAATATGACGGCGACGTTAAAAGATCCCTATAAAAGGAAGAACTCAGCTACCCACACGCCACCCAGCTCTTGAAGCTATTTTCATTCGACCACGCTTCCTTCCAGAACATTATCTGTGCACTTTGTGTTCACATGGCCGTCGTCACAGCGGGAAGAGAATTTTGTTTTCAGCCTTTCCCACTTGGCGTCATACTGTAATCAAGTTTCCGTGGTGGCGCACGGACTCCGTGTTTGACATTTAGAGGCTGCGCGACGTCCCATGCTTCTGCCGTGCCTTAAGCTGACTTTACAGACTGCCGGCGTGGAGCGAGTCGGGCCAGACCGTGGTGCCCAGCTTTGTCTCCCTGTCCGCATCCCCTTCGGGGACCGTCTGCTTCCACCCAAGCCCACCGTGCTCGCACGAGTGACCCTACCCCGTTCCCACCCCGGCGTGGCCACGGCCATCCGCGCCAGAGGTGGGCCCCACGCACCAGGGTGGCGAGTCGGATCCTCTCTCAGCCGGACGCTGAACGATTTGGTAGCTGTATTCATCAATGCATTTATTTGTTCAAAAAATACTCAACTGATGACCTACATGCCAGCCAGAGTTCAATAGAGAGAAAACAGTAATTTAATTTGTATGCCTCTGATTACTAAGGAGTTTTTGTGTTCTCTGCACTTACTAAAAGTCACTCCCTCCTGTGAAAATGTTAAAAAAATTTTTTTTTAATGTTTGTTTATTTTTGAGAGAGAGACACCGAGTGCAAGCGAGGGAGGGGCAGAGAGAGAGGGAGACGCAGAATCCGAAGCAGGCTCCAGGCTCCTTCGAGCTGTCAGCACAGAGCCCGATGCGGGGCTGGAACCCACGAACCGTGAGATCATGACCTGAGCTGAAGTCGGACGCTCAACTGACTGAGCCAGGGGCCCCCAAAATGATTTTTTTTTAATAGGGATTATTTTGTTTTTAGTTTGAGAGAGAGAGAGAGGGAATCCCAAGCAGGCTGTATGCTCAGCACAGAGCCCGATGCCGGGCTCGATCCCATGACACTGGGATCGTGACCTGAGCCGAAATCAAGAGCCGGTGCTCAACTGCCTGAGCCCCCCTGGCGCCCCAGAATTGATTTATCTTTCACCTCTTCATTTACTGGTGGATTCTGTTAAAAATCATGTGCTGACCCGGGCTGAGTGAGGGGTCGCTGGATGGGAAAAATTCGAGAGGAGCCTGATGGGGGACCGGGTGTTCTTCCCAAACTGGATTCTGGCCGAAGGCAGGCCCAGGACTCGGATGGCAGGGCTCCCAAGAAGCTGCTGGACCCACTTAGCTGGATCCTCCGCTAACACTGGGCGCCGAGGGCCCGTTTGAGATGAAGCCTCTGGAGGAGTCTGGCTCCAGGGAGGTCAAGGACAGGGGTCTGCCGTCTCTGACGTGGGTAATGTGTGTGTCCTTTGCTGAAGGTAGCAGTAACCCTTTGGCCTCAAAACCCAGTGAAGGAGTGTCTGCCCGTGGTGAGGCCAGCGCCCGGCGCCCTAGGGCCTCTGGGGTGGGCACAGGTCAGGCTTTTCCCCGGGGGGGGGGGAGGCTGGGACTGCGGGTCTGCAGGGGGGGCCCCGAGGAGGGCAGTCGCTGAGTGGGACGCTCAAGTTCATTCGGGGCCTGGGGGCCGAGGAGGAGGGTGATGACGGCGACCGGAACCACGGCTGGGACTTCCCTTCCCCGCCTCCGGGGAGCCTCGCCCTGCCTTGTCCTGGAGCCCGCTGTGGCAGGGCCAGCGGAGAGGGGCGCCGCTGCCTTCACAGGACCCCGTCAGTGAGGCGGGACGGCTGCACCCCGCGCCCCTAGAGCCAGGACCCCGCTCCTGCAGTCACGTGGCCGGGCCGCCTAAAGCCACGAGGGCCTTTAACAGTGAGGGGCGTGTCCACTAGGGGGCGGCAGAGACCGGCGTCCGCCCGCGCTCCGACCCCGCCCCTCCGGTTCTAAAGAGCGGCTCCCGGAGTCCGCACCTGCCGAGCCGGGCCCCGAAGCGCCTGAACGCGCCTCCGCCGCGACTTGCTCCCGGACCCCGACGGACTCCCCGCCGTGCCGTGGAACGCGCACGAGCGCACTTCGTCCCCACGGCGACCCCGGGCGGCCGGTGCTGTGTTACCGCCCCCGTTTTACACGCAAGGAAACCGAGGCCCAGAGAAGGTAAGTGTTTCTCCCAAGGGCACGCCGCGAGGGGTTGCCAGAGACGGGAAGAGGTGCTCGGCGGGGTCCCCCGCTTTCGGAGACCCCGGCGCAGGCGGGCTCTTCGCGCCCTCGATCTCACTCGTGCCCCAGCGCCCCGCGCTCGGTTCGCTCGCGGGGCCCGCGGGGCCTAAGCGCCGCCTTCTCCACGTGCAAACCATTCCCACCGCCGAAGCACAGCTGGGATGAGGCCGGATGGCCTTGCCCCCGGGGCCTCCCCTGGACGCCGGGCTCCTTTCCGCTGTAGCACAGCCCCCTGAGGGGAAGGGGGGGATGGGAGACCGCCTGGGCCACAGAGACTGTTCTGGAAGGAGTGCAGACATCCGCTCAGCACACTGCAGTCAGGAGCGCAGCGGTCTGCGTCCGTTTTGGCTTTCCGGCGGCGGGAGCGGCCACTCTCCCACCGACTTGGTGTAGCGCTCCCAGATCTTCGAGGGGCCCCGGGGCCTCCGGCAGGGGCTCCACCCTGAAAAGGGGGACGGACCCGGGCCACAGCTGCCTGGGTCTTGGGTGGGCCGCAGATCCAGGGTTTGCTGGACGAGGGGACTTCCCGTGGGCCGATTTCGGGAGGTCCCACCAGGTGTCACAGGCCTTCTCCACTTGGTCCAGCGTCTGGGGACCCGTGAGCTGCAGTCAAGGCCACTTGGTGAGCTCCCCGCAGGCGTCGTTGAACTGACCCCTGTCCACGCGCAAGCCTGCCGCTCTGGACCTGAGCCGCCAGCCTGCACCGGGTTCCAGTCTTGGAGCGCCGTGCCGGGCCAACCCAGGCCAACTATTTTTCCTCCAGAGAGGTCGGCCGGAGTTTCCAAGATGCAGCGTCCGAGCCCACGAGTCCAGAGTCCAGAACACTCCGGGCCAGGAGGGCTGCCATCCGGAATGTTGGGAATCTCAGAGGACGTCTGCTCAGCTGTGCACCTGCTTTTCCCGGCCAGCTGGCAGGCACTCCTCCTCCGGGGGGGGGGTGGCTTCGGTGCGGGCTTGGACACACGGGGCCTCTTTGGTCCCTGCCTCCCACCTCAGCCCCGACGTGGTGGCCCTGAGTGCCGTATCTGACATCCCTCACCCCTTCTCTAGACAGAGGTGAGGACTTCGGCCTGGCCTCAGATTTACATCCCAGGGTCTGGAGGAAGCAGGACAAGAGGGACTCATTTCCAGTGCAAAGCAAGTCCCTAGACCCCTGACGCAGAACCTTCCTCACACACTCCTGAGGCCTTCGCTCCTCCATTGGGACCTCTTGAGGGGGAGGGTGGTGTTTTCTGCCTTTGGGCGCCCACTTCTAATTTTTAATCAGTGCATGTGGTGGGCCAGAACGTACCTGTCACTTCTCTGCGTCACACTTGGGCCAGAACAGCCCCCTGGGGAGGAGTTTGCCTTTTTGTTTTTGGGCTTTGCCAGATTGTTCTTTGGGCTTTTGAGATGCAGAACCAGGAGGGAGGGAAGAGGTAAGGGAGGAGGAGATGCAAAGGCCCAGGGGCATGAGGGGGCAGGGCCAGGATGGAGACAGAGGCTGTAGCTGTGGGAGTGTGGCCCCGGGTAAGGGGGGGAGCAGAGCCAGAGGGCGCACGTGCATGTGTGTGCATGTGTATGTGCTACATGTGTGTGTGTGTGAGCATGTGTGCAAGAGTGTGTGTGCGTGCACACATGTGTGAGTGTGTGCATGTGTGTGTATGTGTGTGCGTGTGTGTCTGTGCGTGGGTATGTGTGCATGCGTGTGCATGTGAGTGTGAACACGTCAAATGTGGGGAAAGTCGGCCAGTTGAGCTCTCATCTCTTCGGCCTGTAATACTGCGTGACTTCCAGAACCCACGGGGATTCTGCAGCTGACTCTGCCGGTGAGCGGGGTGTCCTCACACACTATGGAAGTAGTTTCTCCACGAGGACTAGTAGTTCATCATGAGGCTGTAATGGGTGTAGCCATTCCCACGTAGCCGGACGTTGAGGCTCTGACCCTGTCGGGTGACTACATTACAAAGAATGCCGTCATGAACGTCTTTACACTGAAACTCCGTTGGCTTAGGGTAAGTTCCCCACAAGTAATTAGTGGGTCACAGACAAGGACTGTTTCCAAGGGTCTTGATGCACAATGCTAAATACTTCCTAAACTACTGTTACTTCTTAAAAAAAAAAGTGTTTTTAATGTTTATTTATTTTTGAGAGAGAGCGTGAGCAGGGGAGGGGCAGAGAGAGAGGGAGACGCAGAATCCGAAGCAGGCTCCAGGCTCCCAGCTGTCGGCACAGAGCCCGACGCGGGGCTCGAACCCACGAGCCGAGCCGTGAGATCATGACCTGAGCCGAAGTCCGATGCTTAGTTGACTGAGCCCCCCAGTGCCCCCCCTTCAACAGTCACTTTTAATCTTTGTTTTGGGAAAGGGAACCTCAGTTTAGCCAATTTCTGATTACTGACTATACAGTTGTCTCAGAGTGTCTTTATTATTGTGCAAAACGCGGCAGCGAATGTCCTTGTCACAGATCCTCATGCACCCCAGTAGCCCTTTCTTGGGATAGAGTTTTGGAGCCCAACTTTGCACACATCGTCAGACCACCTTTACATAATGGTAAATTGCTTTATGGAAAACTCGTACCAAATTCTCTGGTCACCATCGAAGAGTGTCCATTCCTTCTGGCCCTTAGCATCTTTTTTCATATTTTCAGTTTGATGGGTGATTAGTAGCATCTCACTGTTGTTTGAGTTTGCATCTTACAATTGCCAGTGAGGTTGAATTTTTAAACGTAGTTATGCGCCATTTGTCTGTTTTCCTTTGTGAGTGGTCCCTTCCTGTTTTTCTCCTGGTATTTTCCTTTTCTCCCCACTTGAACTTCGGAAGGGCGTCTCGTATATAAAGTTATCAGTAGAGTCCAGCGGGAAGCCTTAGTAAGGATCACTTCACGAAGGGGCCATTTGCAAGTCACGTGAATAAAGTTTAGGGCCCCAGCAAGGAGCGGGTCAGCAGCCCTGGGCCTGGGGGTGCCGGGAGGGAGGGAGGCGGTTACTGGGCTTCGGCCAGACGGTGGTAAAGTGTGCTGACCCAAGCCCCGTGTTCCTTAGGAGGATAGCACCCGCCCGCAGGGCCCCGGCAAAGAGGGAAGCAGTGACATTAATTCCCCGAGCCTCCCTCCCATCTCCTGAGGGTGCCTCCAGCCGGCCCAACCCACTGGAAGTCAGTGGGGCAGGAGATGACCTGGTACCTTCCAGGGGAGTCTAATCCTTGTCTTCCGCCTTCCTCTCTGTGATTGATGTGCTGAAGGGCCCGGACTGGCGGGGACTTTCCTGTTTCTCTCCGCGCTGCCTTCAAGGCGCCCTGCAGACTCGGCCTTCTGCCTCGGTGAGCCGAGCCAGCTAGTATCGGCTTGTGAGAACCAGTGCTCAGACCGGCGGGGACCCGGGGCTCCGGTGCTCAGACCGGCAGGGACCCGGGGCTCCGCAGCTTGGCATCGGCCACGTTGGCCGCGTCGGGACATTCACACCATGGGCTTCAGCAAATGCTACAAACCAGGGATTTCTCCTCTTGCCCCCAGAGCCAGGTCACCTGCACCCCGCTGCTGTCCCCCGCCTCCGCCTTCTCTTTGAGCCCCTGCAGGAGGGAATGGGGGCCATCGGCTCTCCCTCTTGTCTTCCTGCTCCGCGTCCTGAGCCCTCCCCAGCCCCATCCCCGCTGGCTCCTGCAGGGTGGGGCCCAGAGTGGGGGGTTGGAGGAGGGGGGGCCACAAGGCTTCCCCAGCCTGTGTCATTGCACACTGTCCTTGGGCACCCTCCCTCACGGTCTTTGGCTTGAGACGCGTTCCGGATTATTCCCAGATACTGTCCTTTCGACTTTGATCTGAGCAGTGCATTTTCCAGTCGAATACTGGCGAGACCACTTTGTCCTTCAGCTCCTGCCTCTGGGGGCAGCCCATCACCTCTTCCTGGAAAGATCCCGCCATCTGAGCAGGTGGCCCTTTGGGCCGGGGTCCCTTCGAGCTAGCTCACGACACTTGCGGGTAAGGTCCGTGGCGTGTGCGTGGCTCACGGGAAGCCTCGTGCATCCTTCCCGACTCAGAGGTGGAAGTGAATGCGTGTATCCAGCGGCCGCCCTCTGTTCACCCGGGAACGGCGGCCTCACTGCGTCCACCTCCAGATACCCCAGTGAGGGGACAGGCATCTTCAGCCTCTGCCTTCCCGGGTGACGGGGAACCAGGACAGCCGTCCAGAGGACACTCTTCCCGCTCTGCTCCAGCCGAGTGGCCGGTCAGCTTGGGGCTCAGCGAGCGTGCAGCTGAGAAGGGAAATGTCGGTCTTGTCTTTCCCGCAAATATCCCCGCCTCCCCACGAGGGGTTCTCTTGGCACCCCTCCCCTGGCTCGGGGGGTGCACCCCTTGAGAGAGGAGAAAGTGCCCAGCACCGTCCACTCTCGGGATTTCCACCAGGGAACCCCGCCCCGGCAGTGTCTCTTGCCTTCTGTCCCCCGGTCTGGAGGGAGGTGACGGGGCCTCTCTCTCGCGAGCCCTTCTGCAGAACGTGGGTAACTGTCTGTCGCCTGTTTCCCCCGACAGGCCCCGCCCCGCAGACTGGTCCTCGGAAGAGACCCCCGTGCCTACCGTTCCATCATGATGACTCATTTTCTATTTTAGATGGCTGCTCTGCCATATTCCCAAGCCCTCAGCAAAATTCTGCTACAAGTGACCTCCCTGTGTCCGTGTAATTTGGGGAGATCCAGAAGGAAAGAGGCCGTGTTCCCCACTGAGGTCATCGCATAGTGGAGAAAGGGGACGGCTCTGTCAGGGGAGACAGGGAGGTCCAAAGCGGAGGCCAGCCGGGCACGGGAGCAGTGGAGGCTCGTGGGTGTGTGTGTGCAGGACTTGGCAGTGAGGGGCGTCACTGAGTTTCTCCCAATCAGGGGACCTTCAGCAGGTTCATGTAACTACTAAGAGAAGAGGTGACCCCCCAACACTGAGGACACCTAGGCCGCCGACGTTAATGATGTAAACCCGTGGTCCGCAAATTATTTTGTTTTCTTTAATTTTTAAAACTTTTTTTTATTGTTTATTTTTGAGAAAGACAGAACGTGAGCAGAGGAGGAGCAGAGAGAGAAGGAGACACAGAATCCGAAGCAGGCCCCAGGCTCCGAGCCGTCAGCACAGAGCCCGACGCGGGGCCCGGACCCACGAACCGCGAGATCGTGACCTGGGCCGAAGTCGGACGCTCAACCTACGGAAGCACCCAGGTGACCCTAATTTCATTTTTTCCCCCCTAATTTCATTTTCTTAATGGGTTCTGGAGGTCTTCGATTCTTAGCACTGTTACCGGCCTGTTTTGTCGCACTTCAGAGATATTGCACATTTTCATAAACGGAAGGTTTGCGGTGACCCGGGGTTGAGCAAGTCCGTGGCTCACTTCGTGTGTCTGCGTCACGTGTGGGTGGTTGTCGCAATATTTCAGATTGGCTCACCATTACTGTCTGTGTTGTGGTGATCTGTGATCGGTGCTTACGACTCCCTGAAACCCTGAACGATCGCCAGCATTTTTTAGCTGTAAAGTAGTTTAAAGTTAGGGTGTGTGCAATTGGTCTTTTTAGACACAATGCTATTGCATATTAATAGACTACGGTCCGGTATAAATATAACGTTAGTCTGTGCTGGAAATCAAAGCTCATTTGATGCGCCCTGCTGACGTCCTCTGTGTGGGTGGCCGCACATCTGTGAGGCGAGCCCCTGTGCTTGCCCTTCCCGGGGGGTCGTCCTCTCCCCTCACTTCCCACTCCTTTCCTGCCTCTGGGGCAGGGGAGCTCAGAGTGGGGTCGGAGGGCAGCTGGGTCCTGGCCCCCTGGAGGAGGGAAGGGTGTGCCTGGTACAGGGAACGGGTCATATGTCACATTTTTTTTGTTGTTGTTAAAGGTTATTTATTTTTGAGAGAGAGAAAGAGAGAGCGAGCGAGCGGGGGAGGGGCAGAGAGAGAGGGAGACAGAGAATCCCAAGCGGGCTCCATGCTGTCAGCCCAGAGCCCGACGTGGGGCTAGAATTCATGAACCGTGAGATCGTGACCTGAGCCGAAAGGAAGAGTCGGATGCTTAAACGACTGAGCCACTCAGGCGCCCCTAATTTTTTTTTTTTTTTTTTGAGAGAGCAAGAGTGTGAGCAGGGGAGGGGGGTGGAGAGAGAAAGAGAATCACAGGCAGGTTCCATACTCCGTGCAGAGCCCCACCTGGGGCTCGATCTCACAAACGTGAGATCATGACCTGAGCCAAAACCAAGAGTCAGATGCTCAACCAACTGAGCCACCAGGCGCCCCTCGATGAAACGTTTATAGAGCACAACTCTGCCCCACGTGGGAAGTCAGATGGCCCGCCCTGAGGGAGGCTGGCGGAAGGGGCGAGTGGCCTCTGGTGGCAGGGTGTGGGCTGTGGTGGCTCGGGGCCCTGGGCCCCGGGGAAGGAAGGAGGAAGGTCCACGGGGCCAGGGGTGGGTCAGAGACGCCTTCGCGTGGAACTCAGCCTTGGAGAGAGTAGGGCAGGCACGCGGCGAGTGGAGAAGGAGGAGGGAAGGGTGTGCCTGGTACAGGGAACGGGTCACATGTCACACTGCGGGGACACTAAGTGCTTTGGGTGGGCGAGACGTGATGAGATTCCTGTGTGCCTGGGGCCCGGGAAGCAGCAGTGGGTGATGGGGCCAGAGATGCAGACAGGACCCTAGGTGGGGGTCAGCCTGCACACCCAGCCGCGTCTGTCACGTGGATACAGGGACTGTTGCTGCAGACTCCATGCCCCTGCGTTTGGAGCAGATGCTATGAACTCTGACCCCTCGAGGCCACCACTGGGTATCTCTGCGTGGACACCCGTCCCTTCTTCCCTCCAGTCTGTGGAACAGCCCGCCCCCACCACTTCCTACGGTGTCTCCTCTGCCAGGCCCCGCAAGCGCTGTTCCCTCATCAGGACCACCCTCCTGCCCTTCCTCGTTACTTCCTGCTCCTTCCGCAGAAGCCCCTCCCGCCTCTCCCCTCCAGGCTGGCCTGTCAGCAGGCACGGGGCTTGGGGCCCAAGCTCTCGTATGGGGACTTCCCTATGGGCATCAGTGACTGTTGAAGGGTCCCTGAGCCCTCACTCCCGCTCCTTAGCCGCCCAGGGTCTCCGTCCCAGCCCTCCCACGGGGGCCGTTCCCGCGTCGCTGAAGCAGCATGTGTGCGGGTGTCCAAGTGGTGAACCGGCTCCCCCACGTTGCCCCCCGCACGCTGTTCCACCCTCAAGCCCGCACCTCTGCTCACTTCCCTTGTGCCGGGCCGTGCCTCGCCCGCCCCTGACTTCCGGGCACCTCCAGCGCCTACTGATCCCCGACCGCTGCAGGTGAGGACGGTTCGTCCCTGTCCCCGGAGCCCTGACACCTGTCCTCCATGGGCGTCTTTTGTGTCCCCTGTGTGCCGTGCCTGGCACCCAGCAGGTGCTCAGACATTTACTGGATGAATGTTCAAATGTGATGCCTCCAGGCAACGTTCCTCCAGGGCGGGGTGTCGGATTTGTCCCCGGCCCACCAACACGGGTGTCCGAGCTGGTCCACCGGACTCGTTCACTGGCACCTCGATACCACAGCCTGATGCCAACCCGTTTCGGTGGACTGAGCGCGCACGCACACACACACTGAGCCCTGAGAGCCCTCTAGAAGCCACCAAGAGAAGAGTTCTCTGTGGTGATGGAAATGTTTTATTTATTTTTTACGTTTTAATTTATTCTGAGAGACACAGAGAACAAATGGGGAGGGGCAGAGAGGGGGAGAGAGGATCCCAAGCAGGCTCCGCGCTGTATCGCGGAGTTCAACGCGGGGCTCGAACCCGCGACCCGTGAGATCGTGACCTGAGCTGAAATCAGGAGTCAAGAGTCGGACGCTCACCGCCTGAGCCGCCAGGCGCCCGCTGATGGGAGCGCGTGCTAGACCTGCCCCATCCGGGATGGCCACCACTAGCCACGTGGGCTGGAGGAACTGAACTTTTGATTGTATTTAACTTGCAATTAACTCGAATTTAGCCACGCGTGGCTAGTGGCTGCCAGCCGGGCAGTGCAGTTCTAGAACACTCCCCGGTCTCCCCGTTCTAGGCTCTGCGTCTCACCTTCTCCCCGCCGACCCTGTGGGCCCCTCCCAGCATGGCCGAGGGGACCGCTCTAGCCTGCCTCTGCCACTCTTGCCTGACAGCTTGGCTTGGACCTACCTCCCCACCCCCCACTTCTACGCTGTCCTCAGACACTGTGCGTGGCCTCCAGAAGGAGGAGACAGTCCTGCTTCCAGCCAAGGCCCTGTTGGCCCCTCCTGGCTTTCCCCCGGGGGACAGTGTTGCCCTGAGGGCTTACTGATGGCTTGGGAGTGAGGAGGGCAGGGCGCGTCCTGGGCATGGCCGGTCACATGAACGAATGCCTCTTCTCCCACAGGACCAGCTGCACCGGCTCTTGTGGGCGCCCCGGAGAGCAGGACAAGGTAGGACATTAACATACGAATAATTCTTGGAAGTGACAGAGAGGCAGACTGGGGGGGCGGGTGGGATTTCATCGGTCTCATTTTTGCTTAAATATCTGGCTTAAAACGAGGCCCCCTTTAATGGAAAACAGAAGCAGGAGGCGGGAGGCTGAGATCCTTTGTATGTTTACTATGGTACAAGGTTTTCCAAACCACAGCCAGTGCCCTCTGCCACCAGCAGAAGGTTCCGGGTACGTGGTCCAAAGGACATCCCCGAACGTGACATTTAGGACGATCCATTTCTCCCACGATGACTTCTCCAAGTGCATACATAATAAATAAATAGAAAACACATCTTTGTTCGTGGCAACACCTATGAGAAATGTTTACGAACAAAACATCTAATTCCCGAAAAAGGACCAGCCATTTCGGCAACAGGAAAGAGACCAGCATTTCAGGGGAGTGTGGCTCGCCCCAGAGGGCCTAACTCATTTGGATGCCGACAGACAGAACCGTGGGAGCGATTTTCCAGGCGGTGAGAAAACGTGTGCCACCAAGAACACGCCGGGCCCCTGGCTCTTGCTGGCCGGCGTCGGAGGGAGAGTGCGCACACGGACCCTGAGCTGCTGGGCGTGTGTACAACTCTGAGCATTTTCAAACAGATACGCTCTCTGAAACCAACCGAACCAAAGACTGTCCACACTCCCGGCCACCGGAAGCGACCCCACCCTAGCTGGTTCACAGTGTGAGACCCTCGCGTCGACAGAGTTTGAAAAACTCAACGGAACTGCAGACGGGGACATGAGGTCACGACTCCCCTCCCCACCCGTCGCCGGGAATCTGCGTGGAAGAGGTTTCTCCCGGGAGCACGGCCCCTGCCGTGTCCCACCTTCGCCTCCCAGCAGCTGGACGGACCGTGCTCCGGGAAACCGCTCTGGCAGTCGGCTCAGCCTGGGGAGGGGACCCCTCCCGAGGGCCGCGGCTGCAGAGGGGGCAGAGAAGGCCGTCTTCGAAAGAAGAGTTGCGAAGAGTGTGTGGTTGGCGCAGGAAAGGGGGAGATACAGCTCGGCGTGACCCTGGGGCCCCCCGGGAGAGTGTGAACCCCAGAAGGGGTCCCCTCCCTCAGGAGCTCTCTGAGCTCCCTGCAGGGCGGAGGGTGGGCGAGGCAGACAGCTCAGGGGTCAGCGGGTAGCTGCGAGCCCCCGACCCCAGCAGCCGAGCCGGCTCACCCAAAGCGTTGACGCAAGCCTGCCACTGTGCCCTGGGCCGCACCTGTGCTCCTGCACTCGGGTAGCACCAGCGGGACGGCCGTGGCCACCAGGACAAGCGGGGGCCGCAGTGCTGCCCCAACCCGCGGGGCGGGCAGTGGGCCTGGAGAGAAACAGCCATCGGCCAATTCTCTCTATTCTGATGACTTTTTCAGGGGACTCGTCCCCGTTCAGCGCCCGGGGCCGGTGGTTGAGGCAATGTGGTGTGGCGGCAGGTGCTGGGCGGGGGCCTCTCGGCCTGGCCCTGGCCTGGCCGCGTGGCTCTAACCCATCTCGGGGTCTCACACGCCCCCTCCGTGAAAGGAGGGTCTTGGACTGGACGTACCCTAAGGTCCTCTCCGACTCTGAAACCTCGGGCTCCTGAAGTGAGAGCACGCTCCCGGGTCTCGGGATAAAGAACAAATGAGGCCCCAGGTAGGAGCTCACTTCCCTCGACTTGGTCCAGCCCTCCCTGGGGCCAGGAGGTGCTCTGGGCACCTCGGCCCGGCCCCCCCCCACCCCCCCCGCACGTGTGGCCTCGCTGGGTGGGCCAGCAAGCTGCAGGCACAGGGTGACCCAGTGGTCAGCAGCTTCAGCAGGTGGGAGCACCTCCGAGCTACTGGGGGGGGGGGGGGGTGGGGTGGGCTGCCTGAGCCCGCCCTGCAAGGTGCCCGCCCCCTTCCTCCTCCTGCAGGCCGCGTCCTGACCCACCTGAGCACGCGGGATCCTGGCCCGGTCTTCTTCTGAGCCCGCCCGTCCTGCAGCCTGCGAGCCTGGACCCCAGGCCGGACCTCCCGCAGCTCCGCCCTCACGGCCCAGGGCGCCCAGCCACACGGCACCCTCACGTCTGCCGCTGGCTTCTGCGTGCAGTGTGGTCTCAGAACGCAGAGGGCCTCTAAAAGTCACCTCGTCCCCCCCCATCCCGGGACCCGAGGCCTCCTGAACGGTCGGGTGAACCCTCCAGAGGCAGGGCTTGCCCGTCCCCCGAGGGGAGCTGGTCCCATGCTGGCCGGCTCCGTGTACACGCCGGCTCCCGACCCCTTGAAGGTTGGTGTCTGCTCACGGCTCCCTTTCCCCCGTATCGACCAGCCTGCCGTGCGCGCTGCAGAGCGCGGGGTCTGTGAACGGCTGGGTCAGGGCTCCTGCCGCCAGTGCAGCTCGGGTCTCCTTGCGTGGCCCCCACGCCCCCCCACTGAAGAGGCACAGGTAGGAGAGAAGCACCCGAGAGGCTGCAGGAAGGAAGGTCTCCAGCACGGTCGGCTGCCCCCCCGGGGGCCGCAGGGAGACGCTGGAGTGGGGGCGGGTGGCCGCGCCAGGGTCTCTGATACCCTCCCCCCCGCCCGTCAGGGCTGCCCCTGGCCCGCGGCCAAGAGTCCACCATCCACTGCGGAGCGACACGAGGTGGCTGGCGTCCTCACAGTTTCTTCTTCCTCACCACGGGGATGGGCACCACTTGGAAGATTTTGGCACCGTGGTCCTCGGTGTCCAGAGTCACCCAGGTGGGCCGGAAGCTCCCTTTGAAGCCAACGAACGCCATTTTCTCTGGAAAGCAGGGGTGAGTCACATGAACAGAAACCCCAAGAGAGCGGCTCCCGCCAGGCCTCCCATCGCCCTTCCCTGCAGGCATTTCCAGGCGCCCTCTCCCAGCCACCCCGGGCTCTGCCTCCCCGGGAGTAGCTTTGCGCCCGATGACGTCATTTGCGAGGGGCACACAGGGTCTCACCTGAGCCTCCGGTCGGCCGTGCGGGGTGGTGGCCCTGCTTTGCACAGGAGGCCCCCCCCCGGGGCCCCGGCCGCCTTTGGGCTGAGCCTCTGATCACCAGCAAGTCCCTGCGCCTCTCTGAAGCCCAGCGTCCCCCATTACCAGCGAGTCCCTGTGCCTCTCTGAAGCCCAGCGTCCCCTATTAGCCAGCGAGTCCCTGCGCCTCTCTGAAGCCCAGCGTCCCCCATTAGCCAGCGAGTCCCTGCGCCTCTCTGAAGCCCAGCGTCCCCTGTCAGTCAGCCACACGAGGGATGACGCTCAGCTACAGGACCTCTCCCGGCTCCAACGTGCCGTGGCTTTGGAAGGACTCCGTCCAAGGGTTCAGAGTAAGTGGTGCAGCCAGACTAGACGTCTAGGCCCCCGGCCCCATGCATCGAGCCCTGCCGTGCTTTTGGAGCTTAACCGAGGGAGGGGTGTGGGGCTCTCTGTCCACACTCAGGATCGGCCCGGCCTGGCGGGCGGCACACACGTGCCACCTCTGGGAAGACGCCACTTAAATCACCTCACCTACGTCAGCTTTTGGCAACGGTCTTAGTTAAAAAGGCAGAGGCCCCAAGATGAGTCCAGGATTGAGCCCGAGAAGATACTTCTCTGTTCTTGGGGCTCTTTTTTGGCTCGAGGGAAGGGCCTTCAGGGCCTCCGGGCTTTCCCGTGGGAGCTGCTAGGAATTGACGTCCCACATGATGGGCCACGAGCTTTGATGCTCCTCACAGGATGGCGTGGCAGCTGAGCTCTGGGTTAGAAGCGTTCGGATCCAAATTCTGATCTTGGGCAAGTTACTTAAGCGTCTGGTTCCATCCCAGACGGAAGCAACGGCACCGTGACCCGTGAACGCGCGGCAATCGCGGCGAGCTCAGCAGGTGCACAGCCGGGCACCACGCGTGGACCCCAGCGGACGTTAGCGTCTGCGGGCTTGTTCCGCCTCCCTCCCAGCCTCCCCTGGGCTCCGTGGTGACGGTGACGAGGGTCATGCTGGGCGGGCTTCCCTGTGGGGTCTGCGCTGGGCTTCACCGCAGAAGCACTGAGGGACCTCGGACAAGCCGCAGAGATGCCTCGGGCTTTCGTTTCTCCGTCCCTCCCTACGTCCCTTACGGTGGGCGTATGAGTGTCCAGCCCACCGGAACATGGAGGACGAGGCAGAGCCCCGCCCGTCCCTGTAGCGGGAGCCGGGACGGGGGTAGATCAAGCCACTTTGCTGCTGATGCTTTGGTTTAACGAGAAGGGGAGGGGGCCCGTGCTGAGCGGACGGGCGAACAACTCAGGAAGTGGCTTCCCGTGTCTGCTCACACGTTGGGAGGAGGCTGCTGGCGTGTAGGGATGGTGAACGGGCGGCATCCGGCCCACACGTTCCAGAAGGCCACCTAGTGTTGAGGACCCTGGGGTCTGGTGGGGAGCACTGTGGTCTCGGCAAGAGGTAGCAGCAGCCCCCACACCAGGCATCTGGACTTACAGTCAGTGTAGACCCCTGGTCTGGATCGCTTACCTTTCAACCTGAGGCTCTTATCTGCGCCGAGCTTTTCCAGCACTCTGGTCCACAGGCCCTTGGACGTGTATCGTCCCTTCGACACCACGAGCACAATGGAGCTGCAGGAGAGGACGTGTCAGAGGCCAGGAGGGGAGAGCAGGTAGGTGGGGGCAGTCAGCAGCGCCCAGAGGCCCGGCTGCGGGTTTGGGGAAAGGCCGCCTGTCCCTCGTGCCGAGCGGACCGGCTCTTCCCATGCTTGACCCACATCCCGGCCGCCCTCCCACACCTCTGGCCGCAGTTGGCACCCGGGGACCTCCCCACACCTGCTCTCAGCTCACTCGCTGCCTGCATGCGTGTCTGTCCCCAGAGAGGACGGGGTAGGTGCACGGAGGAGGGACTTCGGCTTGCGTTTATTGACGCGAATGTCCTCAGCCCGTTGGGTTGGGACCAGATAGAAACATGGGGGGAGAGCAAGCCAGAAGCTGGGGTTACCGCGTGCTTGGGGAGTGTTAACCTCCACGTTCACGTCACTTTCTGCCCGGTTTGCACATGGGAGATTGGGGCAAATTTACTAGGCCCAAGGGGAGTCGTGCTCGGAGGCGGGGTGCAGGGGCCTGGAGCGAGGCGTGCGCCCAGCCGAACGGGCCCCGACTTGCAGAAGCCCAGCTTGGGGGCCTGGCGAGACTCTCTGCTCCCGGCCTTGGTTGTGTTCAGGCCCACATGTTGGGAACACAGCCTCAAGGTGGCAGACCCCGCGGGGCCGGGACGGACAGGCGAGGGGAGCACCTCCCCCCAGGAACAGCAGCCCAACGGGCTTCCGGCTCACATCTCACAGGAATCCCATAACCACAGACCACAGTCCAGACGCGGAAAAACCAGACAGGGTTCTGGAAGTCGCGGTCACCCCCGTTTGTGTCCCTTCGGGAGCAGAAGGAACACCCTTCAGATGCACCGGGCTCGTCAGCCCTAGGGACAGGGAGGGGAGCTGGGGCTGCCTGGGGACGAGGCCCCAGGAGACGGCAAGGTGAAGCCAGCAGAGAGAGGGAGCATCGCACACTTGTTCTCAGCACTGGGCTCGGGCGCCATTCCCAGGAGGCCATTTCGTCATCGTTCCAGTTCAGAGGAAAAGCTCACGTCCCTTTGGCACAGCTAAGCCTCGCCGCTCGGGGGAACCCAGACAAAGGTCGTGCCCTCTAGACTGGGCTCTGGGCTAGCTCCCAGGAGCGGGACGCAGATGGGGCTCCTCGTGCGTCACAGCATCCTGATGGGGCCAGAAGCCTGCATGCTCGGAGGTGTCCCTGTCTGCCCCGTATGGGACTGTCACGGCCTGTGAACGCCTACACTCGTCAGCACGGGGTATGGTGGCAGGGCAGAGGCCGTTCCGACAAGCCACCCGGACTTCCCACCGTGCCAGGTCGTGGCCCCTGAGAGCGAGTTCTACCCCTCGTTTAGCGAGAAACACAAAACCGAGTTAGACGTGGCCCCGACGTGAGGAAGTGCGGGTCCTCGCCCGGGAACGGCCGCATCCCCGGGGCTGCTGAGACTCATGTGTTAGTAGAGGCAGAACTTTGTGGTTGTGTTGGAAGAGACCTCACCAAAGAGGTGCGCGTTAGATTGGGAGTTACCAGGGATTTCTAGGAAAGGGCACAGGAGGTGCTGGGGGGAATTCAAGCCAGCAGCTGGCAGGGAGGCCGGGTCAGGCTGGGGCGGCAGAGGCCTGGCCCGTCAGGAGGTTGAGCCGGAGGGCCTGCCTCGCAGCCATAGACAAGCCCGGCCGGAGGGCGAGCGGGCAGGTGGGGGGCCGGGACCCGGTCACAGAGGAGGAAGGGACAGGGGGAGTCACGCAGGACGCCCAGACCGTGGTCAAGCCGTCTGCAGGGTTCAGGCCCATGAACCGAAACACGGTGAACGGGAGGAGGGGCCGGGCTGGGAGGCGACGGCCAAGGGCGAGGTTGGGTTCCACGGGAGACTTGTAGCCTGTCAGACGTGGCGGTGCCGGGAGAGGTGTGGGCCAGAGAACTTAAGAGCCACCGGCACTTGGATCGCATCGCAAGTGTGGGCGGGGTGAGGTCATGCTGGGAAAGCGTGTCGTGGCCGGGGAACGAGGCCAGGGCCAGGCTTCCCACTTGTAAGTGGGCAGCCCGGCCGCCTCGGCCTGACCTACATTCTCCGCCCCGCACCCTTTAGGTCGTCAGAGGTGCAGGCAGACCTCGAACGCGCCCTCGGTGCCCCTAGACCGGACGCAATGGGGTGGGGGGGACGTGCGCAGACTCACTTGTCGGGGATGGCCGCCACGTGACTGAACAGCTGCCACGGGACGCCCTGCAGCATGGTGCTGCTGAAGCTCGTGTGGCTCACCACGTGCCCGCGGCTGCCGTCGATCGCCACCATCTGGATGCCGTCCTCGGAGCTGGGGTACCTCGTCCCGTCCACCTGCAGGCCCAAAGCAGCACCGCTGGGGGCGGGCTCGGGGCGCCCACGTGGACCCTGAAGCCGGGCGGTCCGTGCAGCCACTCAGAGCACAAAACCCTCTCCGGGGCCCTCTGTGTGGGTGGGCACTGGGAAAGGGACCTTACTTGGCTGGAAGGTCTGCGCGGATGCAATTAAGTTAAGGATCTTGAGATGAGGTCATCCTGGATTTAGGGCCCGTCCTAAATCCGGCGATGGGTGTCCTCGTAGGAGGAAGGAAGGGGGTGTGGGGCCCAGACACCCAGGGTGAAGGCCGTGCGAGGACAGAGGCAGATGCTGGGGGGGGGGGGGGGGGCACGTCCACAACCCGGGGGACGTCAGCGGAGGCCTCGGGCAGACGGTCTCAGACCCTCTAGGGGGACCTGGCCCTGCTGAGCTGGGCCTCCAGGATGGCCAGAGAACAAGTTTCTTTTGTTGCAGGCAACCCTGGCCTGTGGTCATCGGTGACAACAGCCCCAGGACATAACACCGCCTCCCCCTGCGGCCAAGCAGCGCCCCTGCAGGGGCCAGAACCACTCACTTCAATGTAAGCCACGTCGCTCAGGAGGTGAAAGAAACGCTGCCTGGAACTCTCCATCTTCACCTCCAGGAAGCGGTCCTTTGTCTTCTGGAAAACAAGTAAGACCGGCTGCCCTGGCTGGGTTGGGGGCGCCACGGGCACGGCCTGACGGGGGCAGCCGCCTCCCCGCACCCCCGGCCACCCCAGG
The DNA here is from genome assembly GCF_027475565.1 of Acinonyx jubatus. Lineage (NCBI taxonomy): Eukaryota > Metazoa > Chordata > Mammalia > Carnivora > Felidae > Acinonyx > Acinonyx jubatus. The sequence goes on along the minus strand of NC_069386.1, from coordinate 1,991,840 downwards.
ATGGGACGGGGTGGGGGGGGCCGAGCGGGTGTCCGGAAAGGGCCCTAACGTGACGGCCGCTCACCAGCTGGGCACCACGGAGCTTCCTGGGCATCGGCACGTCCACCACAGCTCTCTCGGCGAACCTGGGGTAGGCGGTGGCCGTGCAGTCGCTGACGCCCGCGTTCTTGGGGATCAGGGCCTTGATCCTGATTCGCTCGCAGCCTCTCACGGAGCAGAAGGCAAACCTCTCCCTCTCGTTCTGGGCTCTCAGCTTCAGGAACAACAGCCTGCGTGCGGGGGCCACGGCCGGGCTCGCTCAGGCGTTCACCACCCTCCTCCCCCTCTGTCTTCACGTCACCTCCCAAGCCCTGCGGTGAGACCCACGGGCCTTACGAGATGGCCACCAGGCTATGTCTGCCACGGGGTCACGTGCGGTCCGAGAGAGAAACGAGCACCCGGGCGTCAAAGCTCGCGACGCCAACGGGGACCGTTTTCTGGGCACGTGCCCTATGCCACGCTCCGCGCAGGCCGTGAGTGGACACGCCATCTCGCTTAACCCTCAGATGGTCCCGTCCGGTAGGTGCCGTCACTGCCCTGCTTTCTCGGACTCCGAGCAGCTGACTGACCCGGGACCACATGGGAGGACGGTCACAGAGTCGGGCCACCCTGTCACTGTGCCTGGTGAGGCGAGCCTTCCTCACTATATTTTTCTCGAAACTGCCATCTTTTCCCTGCTTGTTGGACAGGACTGGATGCCGCGGGGGTGGTGCAGGGGGTCAGCCGACGAAACCGAGGCACTAACTTAGGACTTGTCACCGTTCCTCCTGCTCAGAAACAACCTTCCCGGCTGACTCCCACGCCTGCAGCATCCGAAAGGCTGTTCCCGTGCTGACCCCTCTCTGGGAACCGCCTGCGCCCAGACGGCCCGGCGAGCTGGGTTCGCGCCATGATGCCACGACCTCCACCCACCGCCGCACAGCCGGTTGTGCCAGGGAAGCACCTGGACGCGCAGAGGGGCCGATCGAGACTTCAGAGGGGCCCCAGGTATTGGGAAAGCCCAGTGCTTTGGGTCCTGTAACCCAGCTCGCAGCCCCCAAGGGTGTCACCAAATTAAAGCACAGCCTAATCACCACCAGGCACTGACGGTGGGTGTGGAGGTCGGCCTGCAGAGGCTGGGCTCCCCGGTCCGCCCCTCCGTACCCTGAGTCTTGGGGGGTGGCTGGGGGGCGTCCGCAATTACGCGGTGCCTCCTGGGGCCGGCAGGCACACCTGGGGACTTTGTCGGTTGGCGCTGTCCTCCAACGGTTCCATCAGCCTAAGTCTCTGTTCCCTCTTCACCTGTGGTCTTGTCTGCCCCACGAGTGGTGTAGAATTTATGTGAAAATCGGGTGCTATTTATTTCCCCCCAAACCTAGCATTTTACTAATGCCTCTGATTTTCAAATTCTAATTTTTCTCTCATCAAATTGATAAAACCGTGTCTGAAAGGGATAGAGAGTGCCCCTGCTAGGTATCTCCTTATCGCTGATTGCAATCAAGAGGGAACACGGCCATCAAGGGATCCTTTACGGTCACTCCCCAGGGGAATGGCTCTAAGCGGCCTCACCGCTCGGACATTGTTGGCATTCCGGAGGTGTGGGACTTACTCTGTTTTTCAGGGAGGGGACCAGACAGCTCCCTATTCTCCACAGACACTCTATCCCTGTTATCCCTCCACTGAGCAGTGCCTAGTGCCGTCCAGCAAAGGGTGAGTGACGGCTCTGGGGAGAGGTGGACCCGGGTTCGAAACGAGCCGTGCCAAGGTTGTGCCGTGGCCTCGGGGCAGGACCCCGCTATTTCCTCTGTCCCTTCTTTGTCCCCTTCTGGACGAGGGATGAGGTCATCTGCTCCCCCTGGCTTGGGAGGACCCGAGGGAACGGACCGTGGCTCCTCCGTTCTAAGGAAAAGCTGCTTTTGCTTTTTGCCTGAAATGGGCCTATTTCCTCCCATCCCCGTGTCTATTCACGGAATGTTTACCCCCAGCTTAGCAGCTTGGAAAATGTCACTGGCGGATGGAACCTGAGTTCGGCCCCTGAGTCGGAGCCCCTGGGAAAGCGTTCTCCGTCAATGGCAGGTAACCCGGTGGGGGTTGGCCTGCTGGGAGGGCCAGGGGCATGGCCCGGGGCCGAGCCGCCCTGCCGCGGCGGGGGTCCTCACCCTGAGTCCTCGTCCCAGTAGTAGTGGCCCCTGCCCGTAAAGCTCTGTTCCACCTTGTCCATCTGGAGGGTCCGCACGAAGGTGCCCGTCTTGGATGTCTGCTTCAGCAGGCGGTTGTGCACGTCGGAGAGAATGGAGAAGGACGTGCCGCGGGGGTAGCAGAACCCCACTCGGATCCAGTCGCCCCTAGAGGCGGGGGGGGGGGGGTCAGGCCACAAGCAAGGGCGTCCAGGCCTCAGAGAGTCTGGGGCCCGCCTGGAGAGAGACCAGAGAATTCTCCCCCAGACGGCACCTCCATTTCTGCTGGGGGGGGGGGGGGGGCGTGACCATCCGGCTGCCAAGTGTTGGGGGCGGGGAGCGTGGCTGGCAGGGCGAGGGGCTCCCTGGGCGCCGCCCGGGCCTAGGCCGGGGTGCTGCCCTGCAGCTCAGCCCCTCCTGGTCCAGCCCGGTCTCAGGGCTCATTTCATCTCTTTCGGTGTCATTTTCCACATCTGCTTGGCGTCCGTGTCCCAGGAGCACGTGACAAGTGACAGGCACAGACAGCACCCGAACACCGACGCCGGAGGCCAGATCCGGGCGGGAATGCTGTCGTGCTGCACCTCGAGGGGACGCTGGCCCCCGCTCCCACGTGGGGTGCAGGGAGGCCCGTGGAGCCAGGCTTTCTGCCTGAGCCCGGCCGCGCCTGGGGCAGGGGGGCTCCGCCCGGGGCTCAGATTCTGGACTACTGGGTGCCCTTGGCCCCTCTGCAGGGGTGACGTGGGCCGGCCTGCGGTCCCGAGGCGTCACCACCGCTGCCTGGGGCTCCGTCGGAGCGGCTGCGCCCACTTACTTGTTGAAGTTGATGAGCCAGATGGCCAGCTCGGCGGGCGCCGGCTGGTCCCAGTGCACGGTGTAGCCCTTCTGCAGGGCGACCACCGGCTGGTACTGCTGGTAATGGGTGCTGCGGGCCAGGGCCCCCTCTAGGTGGAGGGGGCGGCTGGGGAAGTCGTTCTTGATGATCTTCATCCGTAGGTTGCTGGTCTTGTAGGCCTGAATGTACATCTTTCAGGACCCAAAAAGGAAACACGACAGGACAGTTACAAGGGATTATTCCAGAGCGTCTGGTTAACATCTGACAACGGGCCCCGCTTTCAAAGGAACGTTCCGAGGAGCCCTTTTAAGGATGCGTGAATGGACGGCTGGGGGCGCGGCCATCGCCGTTCTGCGCGATCCCGCGACACCTTCTCAACAAAGGGCTCTGTCCGGGACACAGCGTTAGAAACACGGGAGGAGTCTGCTTAACAGTCAGATGGCGGACTGCGGGGGGCGGGGGGGGCGAACTGGCCAATCCTGTGCGCGCAGCCCCCTCGCCCCTGCCGCTGTCCTGCCTGCGTCTGTGAGGCAGCTTTGGGCACGTTCCTTCTCTGTCTGCCTCCCGTGGCCAGGCCCCCGTGGCCAGGCCCCGTGTCACTACGCCCTGCACGAAGGAGCACTGTCCTGCTGCAGAGGAGTCCCTGAAAGCGAGACTACGAGCTCTGGGGTCCCAGGGACCCAAGAGCCGCATTGTTTTGGGCCCGCCTCGGTGGAGATCTTGGCGTCCTGCCCTGTGGCACGGCCCCTGTGCAGGTGACACCACCACGGCCACGGCCAGCACAGCAGCGCAAAACTGGGCACGCGGGAGGGAGGGGTGGTCTCCCCCGTACCGCCTACGGGATGGAAAGAGGCGCTTCGGCTGCCCGTGGCACGGGGCCGTCCCGAGGACCGAAGCTTTAAGGGTGTGTTACAGCACGCGAAAGCTGTAAAGGGAAGGGGAGAGATTATGAGCAATAATTAAGCAGCAGCCGCTCAGGAGAACCGGGCAGGTGCTGACAGAGCTTTTGCACAGAAGACAAGCCGCGTGTGGGAGAGACAGGGTGCGGGGGAAGATCCAGGCCTGGTTTCGCCAGCACCCTCACCTCCCTGTGCCCACCTGGCCCTGTGGCCCCTTCCCCTCTCTGGCACCAGCTCGCTCTCCCGCCTCTGCCGGACCCCAGGCCACCTTCCGGCTCCTTTCTCCCCCACCCCCCAGTCCTGACGTCCACAGTGTCCGCCTGTGTGGTGATCGCGAGGACAGCTTCTTCGTACACGTGTGTCCCCTGCCGGCCCCGGGACTCCCCTCTTACTTTAATGCTGCGTTTTCCTGGCTATCTTCCCTCTTGTCGTTTATTCACCATCACCCAATAACAGCTAATGCCAGCATCGTAACAGCTAGCTGGTATTTTCGGCTCCGTCGTGTCCCAGGTGCTGTTCCCCACGACGGCCATTGGCCACATGTGGCCCCCGAGCCCCGGAAACGTGACCGGTGTGGCTGAGGACCCACCTGGGTTTTAAATTTTGATTAATTTAAACCTCAAACCCAAAGCAGTGTAAAATATTTTCCCACCGCACGTGACTTTATCCTTTTGGGGAGGTAGGACTACCTTTCACTTCGTCGAAAATCTGCATCCAAACTGAGCGGGCTCGAAGTGGAAACCGTGTCGTGGATTTCGAAGACTTAGAGGAGGAAAAATTACATCCAGGAAAAGTACCTCACTAACGATTTTTGTAAATCCATTGCGTGTTGAGATGATAGGATTTTCAGTACGCTAAGTTAAAATATATTATTACGATTAATTTCTTGTTTCTTTTTTCTTTCTCACAGGGCCTCTGGAAAATTTAGGGCCACGGGGCTGGTTTGCGTTACATTTCCGGCGGATGGGGCCGGCGACGCACTTTGCATCCGTCATATGAACCTTAGGCCCGCCATCTCAGAAGGAGGTTCGACTATTATCCTGATTTCACAGATGAGGACACTGAGGCTCCAACAGTCACCCACGGGTCTGGTTCCACATGTGTCCGCGTCTTTGCACTGACTCCAGGCACTGGGGCCTGACTTGAATCTGAGTGACCTCCCAGTGCCCTCCTCCTAGGCATCCTGCTTTCTGCCTACAACACGGTTTTCACTTTGATTTTTTGAAAGGGCATACAGCAGGCGCTCGCTCCTGCTGAGGGGCTGGTGACACCAGGGGTGCCCTTGCTTCCCCACCTGTGCGTAGCGCCCGCTGCAGATGGCCCCTCTCCAGTCGGGGACGTTGATGCAGTCCGGGTGCCGGACCAGCCAGTTGTCGTCCTTGGTGAGGTAGGACCCCGGGTACTCGGACACAGAGCCGTCGACATCATGGAACACGGACGTCTTATCCCCATCCATGTCCAGCTGGTTGAACCAGGGCCCCGGCTCTCCGAAGAACACTCTGGAAGTAATCTAAACAGAGCCCCGGGAAGTGAGGCTGGGCCAGAGGTGAAGGGAGACTGCAGCCCGCTCACCGGCCTCCACTCCAGACCCAACGCATTCGTTTGGCCTCTGCTCACACGAGGCCTGGCTGCTGTGGGTGACCGTGGAGAGTGCTCTGAGGTGCGGGCTCAAAGCCTGCAGAAAGGAGGGGGCACAGGAGTGTGTGTGTGTGCGTGCGTGCACAAGTGTGAGAGGGGGAGAGAGGTGTGTGCATGAGAAAGCACACACGTGGGGCAACGTGTGAGAGAGGACCGTGTGCTGTGTGTCTAAGAGGGGGGTGTGTGCACCTGTTTGAGGAGGACAGTCTGTCGACACGAGCCCGTGGCGGACTCTGTGACTGACCTCTCCCAGGCCTCGGTGGCCTGAGTAAAGAAATGAAGTCACAAGTTCTCATGCCTTTCCCTTCAGCCTGCCGGCGCAAGGCAGACGGGCAAAGGGCACGACCAGAGGGGAGGAGAAGGAAGAAAGTTCTGGGGGATCCAGAGCCCAGACAAAGCATCCCAGGTCCCTCCCAGCCTCAAAGTGCCACCCTCCGTCCCGCCCTCCTCACCCCCAGCTCTTCATTGGCACCTGTCTGTGCCCAGGAAGACCCCATTTGTGGTGCCCTCTCAGAGAGACATGAGCGCCTTGGAAACCCTGGGATTGGAGATTAACGGACCAACCCAGGTGACCCTGTCACAAGACTCCATAGTCAAAACCGAGGCCTGTGGAGGAACAGCCTCAGGACCTTGCGTCTGGAGGGAGGCTGTGCTGAGGCTCTGGGGGGTTCGGGGCAGGGGGAGGGCAAGTGGGACGCAGCCAGACCTGACCTGTAGGGCAACCTACACTTGTACTTTTCCAGCTTGGATGCAGACGGGCTGGGGCGCGGCCCAGCCTGCTTGGAGGAAGTCGTTCGCTCCCTGCGGTGGTGGCAACGGCTCAAACTCCAGCCCTGGGGGACTTGTGAATCACTGCCCAAAGTCTGGATTTGCCCAGAGTCTGCCCCAGCACCTCACTCACCGGGACATCCTCAAAGGCAATGTTGGTCACATTGTTATGGGGGCAGCTCTGCCAGGCGTTGTTCAGCCGGAAGGCCAGGGCACTGGTGTGCCGGCCCTCCAGGGCCACAAACTTGCGGAAGGTGCAGTTCTGGATGTTGATGGGGCCGTCATAGAACTGAATTCCTCGGATCGGAAAATTCCTACAGAGTTAAGGAAGTGAGAGGTCAGCCTGTTCGCCACGTTATGCCAACGAGTTGTTTGCACCCTTCAAGGTGATGGAAACAGAGACTTTCTGGGTAAACCGTCCTGATCCCCACCTCCTGCTACTCCTCGCTGCAGGGCGTTATTGATTCATCAGTTCATGAGAAGGTATTTATAGACACAGTAAATGTCAATAAATGATTGCTAGATGACTTGATGGATGGATGGGTGGAAGGAAGGAAGGCTGGATGGATGGGTGGATGAAAGGAAGGAAGGAAAGAAGGAAGACAGGAAGGGTGGGTGGATGGATGAAAGGAAGGAAGGAAAGAAGGAAGACAGGAAGGGTGGGTGGATGGATGTATGGAAGGATAGATGGAGGAATGGATGGATGGATATGTGTTTAGTTGCTGGCTTGGGGGCTGGGGAATCATCCTCTATTCAAACACTTGCCCCAGTTTTTCCATCCTGTTAAGAGTCATTGGGTAAATACCATAAATACTCTGTAGAATGCCAGTATTGTGTCCCTTGGGAGACTAGAGCCATTAGTCATTATTTAGTCTCAGTTGCCATAACCATTTAATCAGATTAAGACCCAAATGGGTTTCCTCTGAGTAAGCCTTTCAATTGTGAATCTGTTGGGTCTGGAAAACAGGCAAGGGGGGAGACAGAACGGAAGGTGATGATGCTGTAGCGAGATAACGCACGTGACCTTTCAGGGCACATAACCCTACAGGAGCGGCAGGCCCCACTGGGAAGGCAAGACTGTGGGCTGTCAAAGGACCCCAAGAAGGCTCTGATCTCCAGGAGTCGGAGAGGATGGGAGGCGGAGGTAGAAAGGACCGGAGAATGGGCAACTTGGCTCAGCAGAGGGCGGGGACTCAGAGACTCCTCTCCTCTGCCCTCGGACTCCTGCGCGGGGCCCGGCAAGGGCCAGCTGGGCTTCTCGGTGACCCTGAACCTAGGCTTGTTTGTTCTGGAAGCCCAATGTGCATGGTTCTGCTGGTATTTGTGCTTCTGGGCCAGGTCCCCTCCTTCCACTGCTGGCATGAAGGAGGGAGGGCAGAAAGAGGGAAAGAAGCATAGAGAAGGGTCTGTCCCTGGGAGGATACACCACAGCCCCCCGTCCTCTCCCTGGGGCTCCCCTCCCCACACGCAGGTCCCCCGGGAAAGCCCAGATCACACCAGCCTTGGTGCGTGGCTTCAGTCGACACCAAGGACTTCCTGCATTTCCGCATCTTTGAAAGCAGTCGATTCGCGCTGGCGCCTTGGATCCTGGTTCTCAGGGGGTGCCTCCGGGCACTGTTTAAGTTAAGGCATCTTGGGAACCAGCCACTCTTACTGGCTGTGTATGCAAAGCGTATGCTTACTTTTCATCTAAGCCCAGCCAAGGACCATTGCGGACGAATCCCTCGTGACCAGGAGGACACGGTCCCTGCTCACAAACGCCACGTGAGGGACTTGCCCGGTTCGGCAGAACTGTCGGGCCTCCATAAACAAACTCAGCCCTGAAAGTCATCAGAACATTCCGGCCCCGGAGGGCTGGTAACTCTCAGCAAAAAAAACGCCCAAGTACGCAGATCCAGAGTTACTCATAAACACCACCCAAAGGGGCTGGTCTATCGCTGCGACCAGACGGAGACCAGGGCTTCCAGACCACTTGTGCCAAAGGAGGCCGTGGTTCTGTCCGCAGAATCTTTGCAAAGGCGCACGTCCACTGGGGTGGGAGCTCCGGGCCCGTGTCCTGCCCACAGAGGCAGGGATTATATTTCTCCGGAGAAAGGCGGGGGGGGGGGGGGGGGGAAGCTCTGGGGGCAGGAGGGCTCTCGGCCCTCGGGGAGCAGACCCCCGCACGTCTGCCCGGCTCAGAGCCTGGCCATCGGGTTTGGGTTCACGTCTGAGCAGAATCACCATCAGATGGGGGACAGACGTCCTCACACCGACCCAGCTGAGGCTCCCCCGGGAACCGACCGAGCCCCTCTGCTCCGTGAGCTGGCCAGCTCTCCCGGTCCCCCCTCCTCCAGCCACCTGGCCAGCCTCCCCCCGCTTTGCCTGAAACATGTTCTGCAACAGAGAGCCCGGGACCCCTCAGGACAGCCCTACGTTTCTGCTGATGAACAGGCCTGGCCGTCAGACAGTTCTTCCCGCACTAAACTCCTTCTAACCGTGGGGCCCATGGGGAATGAGTTCCGTCTTGTAAGCGTCTGGAAGCCCCGACCATGTGTGACGTCGCCTCCCGTGCTGGTCCCCCTCGTCTGACCCCTGAACTCCTGACCGGAGTTCCCAGTCTGCGTGTGACACAGCGCTGGGCTCTGTCACCTTCCTGGGTACCGTCCTCCAAGCGTGCTTTGGCCCATCTCTCTCTCCCCCGTCCCCAGAAGTGGGTGCAATGCTCCGAGTAAGGTGCTATCAGAGGAACCCGCGGCCACTGACCCCAGACACCGTAGCCCCGGAACTACCCCGTGCATCTGGAACATCAGGTCCCCCTGCCGCCTGCCATTCGACACTGAACGCTTGATTTCTCTCTCCCGCTCTAGACCTCACCCCACCGCCGGCCAACCTCCCTTGTTTCAGTGACTTCTCTGACTGGTAACTGACAGGGGGGTTCACAGTCGACAGGCGGAGCTCTCCCACGAGCATCATTCCGTCTGTGGCTGCCACTTGGCTTAAGGCACGCAGGACGAGGAAGCCTCCGTGGCTGCAAACCTACTGGCCTATAGGGAGGGTCCTCCCGCTGTGGTCCAGGCCACCGGGGCCCCAGATCCTGTTGTCCATCATCTCCGTCCCCACGTTGCCACTCTCGCCGACGAACAGGCTGTTCTTGATCTCCTGCTTGGAGCCATCATCATACGGGAAGGTCCCGCCGCTGTGGGGAGGAGGCGTCTGGAATGAGCCGTCCGCAGCCGGCTTCCCACACAGGGCTCGGCACGAGGACAGCTGCTCTTACCTGGCCAGGGTCAGGCCGATGCCATTATCAGCGAACCTGGGGACGAGAGCGGACGGTCAGAGCCTGCCCTCGCGCCACGGCCAGGGACGTGGCGGAGGGCGGGGCACTTCCCTGTCCCTGGCGTCACATGTGGATACTGTGTGGGGAAGGGGCTGCAGACTCTCCCACCCCGCACGGCAAGCTCGCCTCCCGCTCGACGTCTGCTCGCAGACAGTGGCCTCCAGCATTGCCCCCATGCTGCGGACTCCAGGGCTCGTGGGAGGTTGGATCAGGGGGTCGTGAAGGACCTCCCCACTCTCGGGGCCGGCCCCGGGTGACGGCGGGGCACGTGCGGGCGGGTTGCACTCCCCTTAGCCACGCCCACTCCCATTTCAGCCACAGCGGGAAGGACAGAGGGACAGCTGGCGCCACGTCTCCCGGGAAGGCAGGCAGGCGCCGGCCCCGGGGGCCCGGGAAGGGCGGGACCCAGTGTCACAATTGTGCTGTGGCCCTGCTTTGGCGTCCCAGGAGTTGAAATTTCAAGCCCCGGTCCAACCGCTTCCTAGTTGTGTGACCTCCCGGAAAAGTCACTGAGCTCAGCCTCAGTTGACCATCTCTAAAAATGGAGATAATTTGCATCTTTGAGAAGCACAGTGAGGAAGGAAGGCAAACGAGGATTCTGCACGCAGCAGGTGCCCAGGACATGCTGGCCTTCTCTTCCTTCCCTCCTTCCGACGACTGGCTCCGTGGCCCGAGAGAGCCTCACCCCGTGGCAGGTACAACCCCCAGCACCCGGCATGTGCTGTTTTCAGGGGGCTCGGGGGTGGGGGTGGGGTCGCTGCCTCTGCCTGGCTGGGGACTGACCAGAAAGCCGATGTCTGTGTGCCTATTTCCTCCCTGCCCCGCTCTCCCCTCCCCCATGCGGGGGAGGCACCCCCCACCCCGTCCTCATGTCAGGACCCCATGCCCGGTCCTCACCGGCAGCTGTCCAGCCACACGTCCCCGCCGCGCAGCCAGGCCCCGTGGTCCTGGTTCTTGTAGGCCGTGAAGTGTTTGATGATGGCCGGCTCCCGGGGCTTCAGCGGGTCGGCATCCTGGTGAGGGCTGTACCTGGAGCACGCCACGGGGAGGGCACAGGTGGCCGTGTCAGGGGGACGCCTCAGCCGACCCCCTTCTGGGCCGAGAGCTTCTCTCCGCACACACAGAAGCAAGGAGTCCTTCCTCCAGGGCCCCAGCCCCACGCGGGCTACAGACAGGCCACTGCTCTTGTCCGTGGGCACCGAGGAGCCCCCACCCCACCCCGCCCGGCGGGGGGGGGGGGTCAAGGCACAGCGCGAACTGGCCGGGACCCACCCCAGCGTGCGGCATGGCCCCTGGAAGGAGAGTGAGCTGCCCGGCCGCCTGGTAACCTGGGGGGCCCTTGACCTAAAGCCTCTTCCGGAATCTAGCTCGTTGGCTACAAAACGGGGCACGGAGCCCAGCTGCTCAGTGTGTCCGGACCAGCAAAAGCCACCCGTCGGCATTATCACGGACCCTAGCGCCACCCACTTCCGACGCAGACCGACGCCTCGGTCTCTAAAGGGCGCTGGTGTTTCTAATACCCTTGAGGTGTCGATGGCACCCGTGGAAAGCAGCCGCTGGCCTTCGGCTGAGCTCTGGATTGTTCTGGATTGCCGAGCTCTGGATTGTTCTGGATTGCTTTGTGGGCACAACCCGCACGTCCCTTTAGACCTCGGCCCAACCCAGTCCTACTGACCGTGCGGGTACTGGCTTTGCTGAGGGATCCGGGAACCTCTAGAAATTTCTGTTTCCCTTCGGCTGCTGTAGCATAAACCCTAATTCAGTCTTTGCCCCGCTCGGGCTTTCAGCATCGGACCCCCAGCAGCTAGCTCACGGTCCAGGACGTAGAAAGTGCTCACCAGACACTGATGACTGAGTGAGCGAACGAACGGACGAACGAACGAATGAGTGGAGAGGACGGGGCTGGGTCAAGAGGTCAGCAGGGAGAGTGTGCGTCCCCACGGGTCGTCTACCTGGCAGAGATGATGGACAGGAAGGGCCGCTTGTCCTTGGCAGAGGCCTCCGTAGTTTTGACCCCGTTGTCAATGATCATGCCAGCCTGCGGGGGAGGAGACGGTCAGGGACGCATCCACGGCCACGGCAGGTGGCAGGCACCTCGTCACGCCACGCACACTCTTAAACCTTCCAGTAACGCCGGCTCTGCTCTCAGGACACATTAGTGGAGGCAAGGGGTCTGCAGCGAGGGAGGGCAGGAGCCCATGCTTGTGCTCTGCTCAGGGCGAATCTGAGGTGTTCACGAAGGAACCAAGAGGTCTGGGGGCTAAGTGTCTTGTCCAGGGCCACGGAGCTAAGTCCGTGACCAGAAGTCACCTTTGGGCGGTTACAAGCCCAGGCCCAACGTCAGGGGCTACGGGAAATGTGTCTGGTGATTTAAAGGAAACTCTGCACTTGAGACCCCTCCCCTGGGGCAGGGGTCTTGGTTCCTCCCACTGGACTCTCGGCCTCCCAGGAAAGCCCAAAGGCAGGTTCCCAGGTTCCCTTCTTGAGTAGCTGAGGCCACTCTGGCTAGAACATTCTTCAAGGGACTGACAGTGAGGCAGTGGTGCCGTGAGTAGAACATGAGGGGCTGGATCCCTGCTGCTCGCTCATGGGCCGTGACCTTCACCCTGCAAGCCTCAGCTGTGGCCTCCACAAGCCGGGCTACGAACACTGATTTCAGAGAATATGGCGGGAGGCTCGGTGCTGGCCCCGGGGGATGCCCCATACCAGGACCCTCGCTCACTGGGCACAGGGTCAGGGCTCACTGGAGGGGCACCGAGACTGGGGGCCCTCGCCCACTGGTTATGGGGTCAGGCCGCACTCGGGGGGCACCAAGACTGGGGAGCCTCGCCCGCTGGGTGCAGGGTCAGTGCTTACTGGAGGGGGCACTGTGCCTGGGGACCCTTGCCTGCTGGGCACAAAGTCAGGGCTCACTGGACAGGGCACTGTGCCCGGGGACCCTCGCCCGCTGAGCACAAAGTCAGGGCTCACTGGGGGCGGGTACCTCACCCTGCCACCTTCCCCAAGGCCCGCCCTTCCTCCTGTGCCCCTGAGTCCTTGCTACTTCCTTGTAGGAAACCACTGTCCCTCACAGACCTCCCTGCTCTGACCTCTCCAGGCCCACCGCCCAGCTCAGGGGACGGCTTCTGGAGGACGAGGTCCTAACAAATGGCCCCCACGTGCTGTGTCCTCTCGGCTGCCCACACGGCACCCCTGGCCGCTCCTGCGTGGCCCACCACAGCCTCAGAAACGCCCGCTCTGTCAGGGGGACACCGATGACCGGCAACTCTTCCTTCTCAGCTCCCTGGGGTGTGCCCTCTGCCCGTGCCCCCCCGCACCCCTGCGGGCCCCTCTCTGGCCCCACCGCCCGTGTAAGCACAAGCCAAGTGTGAGAAGTTTCTCTTCTCACAGTCTTCTCCCCGGTTGACCTTCTTTTTTAAACCCTACCGTGTCCGTTCCCTGCCCCCCCAGGGGCCTCAGTTTCCTCATCTGCACTATGAGGGACTGGACAGAAGATCCGGACACGGGGCTCTGTCCACGCACCGTGCCAGCGCCCCCAGCACCACCTGTGTCCCCAGGGCGGCTCCCCGGTCCCAGCCTGGCTCCCCAGCTGCGTGTCCCACGGCTCTAGTCTCCGTGCCGTCCTGGGTGGGCGTCCTCCACACCCTCGGGGCCCCGGCCCCTTCCTTGCGCCTAACTCGGCAGCGTCTGGTTTCCCCCCCGCCCCCCGCACCCCCTGGCTCTGTGCGGAAGGACCAGAGCAAAAGCCAAGGGGACGGAGGAGAGGGGCCCGTGCCACGTCTCCGTTCCTTCAGGAGCGCGTCCTGACTGCGTCCGGCGCCCAGGCCAGGCCAGCCTGTCACAGCCGGCACCCCGCCCGGCCACCAGGGGGGCGGCGGGCCCGTGCTCGGGTGTCCCCCCTGCCGTCAGCCTGCGCGAAGGCGCATCCCGCTTCTCCTCCCGGCTCTGACGGGGGGCCGCGTCCGTCGTGTGGCAGGAGCGGCCACGGGACATTCTCACTAAGAAGGCCGCTTTGTTTCCTTCCAGACCCACGCCAGGAAGGCGGCTGGTGCCCGGCTGGAGCCCAGTGGCCGTCCGGCCCTGGCGATGTGCGGGCCAGGGGAGGGGGGCCGGCGGGAGGCGGGGGGCGCGCGGTCTGGAAGGACTTACGCGGTAGTTGGAGTGTGCTCGGTTATTGTGGAACCTTCCCAGCGGGATGTGCTCGGAGTAACCTGGCGAGTACGTTCCCACTGATGGGCCCGTCGGAACGTGGTGAAAAATGAACCAGAATCCGGTTTCCTGTGGGAGGAGGGCACGGGGCGGGGGGAGCCGCCGAAATCAGCCCAGCACACCCCTGGTCGGGGCTGCGTGGCTGGTGCCAGCCCCCCACGGGCCCCCCGCCGCCCTCCCCCAAACACATCTCCGGGAGACGGTCCAAACTCTGGCAGATGCGTTTCGTGGGGCCCACCCGGGCTGTGCCAACCCTTCACAGGGTCCCGCTCGATCGGCCGTGGGCTCCAAGCGGCTGGATTGCAGAGTCCCCGTGGGGAACGTCCCGTGATGTGCTTGGCCCCTCTCATCTGGCAGCTGGGGAAGCCGAGGCCCAGAGACGGCACCTGGCCCGCTCAGGGTCCCCCCGACGGCGAGCCGCAGGGAGGAATGGCCGTGTAGACGGAGTGCTGTGTTTGGATCCCACGCACGCCCCTGGCACGGCAGCGCTCCCTGCCTCGGCTTCCCCACCCGCCACATGGAGGGTGGTGGCACCGGCCTCGGAGGGCTGACGCGAGAATTAAACTACTTCGGCTTGGAGCGCTGGTGTGCCAGGCACCGCCCAGGCTGCACCCATTGGATCCCACGAGGAGTCATTTCGATAAAGCGCTTTGATCGCCGATATGACGCAGCGACGGAGCCATCCGTTTAAAGCAAGTCCGTCCGCCGCCAGTCTGGTTTTTACGTCTCCGCCCCAGCGGAGCCTGAGCTGGGGCCCCGAATCCACACTCCGGGCTCATCCCCGGCCGCCGCCACCTCCCAGCCCCCCTCCTTCCCTTCTGCCCGGCCCGGGACCCCTTGCGCTCACCTCGGAGCCCGCGGCCGCACAGTTGATGAGGTTGTTGTTGGGGTTGGCCATCCAGAAGGTGGACACTGCGCTGTTGGGGGGGGGGGGAACAGAGATCGCATGGGGTCACGTGATGGGCGGCCAGCTCCTGCGCCCCTCGTCAGACACTCGAGGAACCCTTAATTTGCGATGAGACTCGGTTTTCTCGTTCGAGTGCGGTACATCTAAGCGCCTCACGCGCTCAGAATTTCCAGGGGGCCATGGCCCCGTGGGGCGGAGGCAGATCAGAGGTCACAAGTGCCCGGGAGAGGGGCCGTTACTAAGGGGGAGACCCCGCACCGGCGGGCGGATCACACGGGAACCCCCGTCCGCCGGTGCCCACGGCCACACGCCCTCACGGGAGCGCCGTGTGACGTCGGCAGAAGGCAGAGGACGAGAACGGAGGTTCTCTGATGGAGTGAGGCGAGCTGGGGAGGTGCAGCACGCCCTGCCCTCTGCACCTGCTGACCCCCGCGCCCTCTGCACCCCCTGCGCCCTCTGGCCGCGAGGCTGAAGGCACCAGGTGGTGGAGGGCTGGCAGGTGCAAGCTTCCCAGAAGCCCCAGGGTGCAGAGGTCAGAGGCCGCCTGGGGCGGGGCGGGAGGGGGTGCGTGTGGCCTGGAGACGAGGCCACTCACTTGCAGTCCTGCCGGGGCTTGGGGACGTAGCCCGGGTACGAGTCTTCCGTGATCATCCTGCACATCTTGCTGTCCCGGTCGGAGGGGAGGAGGGTCCCAGACTTGACCAGGAGGCCCAGACAGTGGTCAAAGGTGTTGCGTTCCTCCGGCCCGTCCTCCGTGAAGAAGCAGTGGCCCAGGGAGTTATAGCCCACCACGTCCTTGACCTGCAGGGGCCAAGACAGGAGGGGACACGTCGCCCAGCGTCCAGCTGCTCATCAGGCACACGTGAGACGCCGTCAGCCATACGGCCGGTCCCGCGAGGAGCAGGGGAGGCGTGGGGAGGGGGAGGGACGACGGTGACCCCGAAGCCCCTTCCCGCTGGAGGTGCTGCGGCCAAGGCTCCGCGGGGCGGGAGGGGACAGGGCGTCAGAAGGGCGTCCAGGAGGAGGCAGGGACAGGTCACATGAGCCCACCCTGGTGAGAACGCGGCAGGCCCCCGGCCCACAAGGACGGCAGGCGAGGTAGGGGGAGCGTCCCCGGGAGGCAGCACGAGAGCCAGGCCAGGCCGCGCCCTCACCCGGGGGCCCGAGCCAGCCTCACAGCTCAGGAGGCACAGCCCGCGACATCTGCAGACTCGAGGGCCAAGAACCAGAAAAGTGTGCAAACCCCAGCTCGTCACAACCCATCTCGGAATCCCGGAGTCAGCGGGGGGCGAGGGGCGCAGGGGGGAGGAGGAGCGGGAAGGCCGTTCTCAGGCCCCGAGAGAGCCGGGATAGTCCCAGGGCATCTGTCACACGGGCCCCCGGCCCCCGGTCCCCTTGCCCGCCACAGACGAGCCATTCCAGCTCTGTCATCTCGGAGGCCCCTTCTGGGCCTGAACCCCGCTAACATATCAGTCTCGGAACCAAGAGATCCTCAGGTCGGCCTGAGCCCCAGCTCCCTGCCCAGCGCCAGTCGCTCACAAGCATCTCTGGCAGACGGGCTCTGTGCTCCCCCTCGAATGCCCCAGAGACGGGATGCTCACCACCTCACGAGGCAGCCTGTCCACGGTGGGACCCCCAGGACGGCGAGAAGCACCTCGTTCATCTTAACCGAGACCTGCCGTCCTCACCCCCACCCTGGGGCCTGACCGGCCAGTGGCGTCACCCGACGAGGACGCCCCTGCCTCCCTAGGACCGTTCCACTCACACCTGTTAAGTACCTACCGCCAGGCCAGGCCCGGCCCGGAACATCGATACACCGTCCAGACACAGCTCCCCCCGCAGTACTGGGCACCATTCGAGGGGCCGGCCCGTACTTGGTCAGATGTTTAGCGGCAACCCTGGCTTCTGCCCCCGATGCCGACAGTACCTCCTCAGAGTGACAACAGGGGCGCCTGGGCGGCCCAGTCGGTTGAGACTCCGACTTCGGCTCGGGTCACAATCTCTCAGTCTGTGGGTTCGAGCCCCGTGTCGGGCTCTGTGCTGACAGCTCGGAGCCTGGAGCCTGCTTCGGATTCTGTGTCTCCCTCTCTCTCTGCCCCTCCCCGGCTCCTGCTCTGTCTCTCTCTCTCAAAAATAAATAAACATTAACAAAATTTTTTTAAAATGTCTCCAGGCTCATTGCCAATATTGCACTGGTGTGTGTGTGTGTGTGTGTGTGTGTGTGTGTGTGTGTGTGTGTGACAAAACTGGCCTGACTGGGATGCACAAATTGAGGCTAAATACCCCAACTCCCTCCCAAGTCATTGACAAAGCTGCCTATTCCCATTTTTAGGCAACCACGCTCTGGAAGCATCCGGAACGGGGACCCTTTGTGTCCTTTTAATCTTGCTGAAACCTCGCACGATTTCTGTGATCGTTGTTTTCGATTCTTCGCTTTGTTGTGTTTTTAGAGGTAGGGAAAGTGAGGCTCTGGGAAGTCAAGTGATTTGCCCAAGGTCACAAGACCCACGTGTTCAAGGTCAGGGCTGGAACCCCAGTTTTCTAATTGTGTCCATTCACCCCAAAGGGGAGGATCCGCCCCGTTCCAGGCGAGCTCTGTTCCCTCAAGCGTCTGTCCCTAAACTCTGGCCACTGGCAAGGGCGTGATCTTGAATCCTATTCGGTCCCTCAATGACCATTTTGTAAACACCAAAGTCATCCAGTGGGACTGCTTCCTCTCCTCCCAGTGAGCTCTGAAAGCGTGTTATAAATAGCCTGGAAAGACAAGGACGGGAGGAAGAGGCAAGGAGCTGGGAGGCATCTCAGAGCAAGTTCCGGGCCTCAACTTGGCAAGGAGGGCAAGGATGCCCAGGGAAGGGGTGGAGGTGGGGCGCCTCCCAGGGGCTCATGAACCTCGGGCTGGAGCCCCGCTTGGATCCAGGCCTCCTGCCTCCCACCCGAGGCTCTTCCAAAATCGTAAGCCCCTGCCTGCCCCACCGTCTGATCACACCTTGCGTGGCCCTTCTCTGAAGGAAGTGAATGGTGGACCGGGGACATTCTAATTCTGACCAGTGCTCCAGGGAAAAGTCCCTCCAAGCCCCTTGAGGTGCGCCACGGAGAGAAAAGTCCCCATTGAAAGGAGGAACAAGGACTATTTTTTGGGTGTCCGATATCTTACAGACAGTATCTCACTTAATTCTTATGACAACATCATTCCCTCTCACCCAATGACACTGAGGCAGAGAGTTGCCCAAAGCCACTTTCCCTTCAGGGACAGAACTGAGACCCGATTCTCCATCTGCCTGATCCTATAACCTGTGTGCTAATCAGCTGTCAGCACCCCAAGCAGAAAAAACCCCCCTCATCCCGTGTCGCATTTCTTTCTCCTTATCGGGGTGGCAGGGGAAGGCGGTGAGGGTGGCGTGGGTGGTCCAGGCGACAGCACGGGACGGGGGAAGCAGGTGCTGGGTGGGGAGTGGAAGGCACAAGTTTCCGCCACAGATTTGCTGTGCCCGGCTCGGAACACGTCGGAACACGAAGCCGGGAAGGAGGCAGAGCCCCGTCGCCCTCCGTCCGCCTCACCAGGAAAGGACCGAGGCCCGGAGCGGGAGGCAAGGACAGCGGCCGTGGCCCGCTTCCGGTTGCTTCCTGCGCTGACCGGTGGGTGGGGTGGCCCTCCCTCGTCCCCGACCCGTCAGCAGAAGCCCCGGCCAGGAAACTCGTGGGGGAAGCAAGCAGGGGTTCCTCACGTGGGCTCAGGCGCAGCCAAGTTCAAGAAGCGACTGAGACTATGAACTCGAGAAACCTGGGAGAGGGGAAACCAGGAGACATGCACGCTCGCCCGTGAGTCCCAGAGCTGAGGTGGGGACACAGGGCAGGGGGCTCGTGCCAGGGGCGTCCAGGGGTGCCCCGGCCATCGGCAGAAGGACACGGGATGGCGTGTCCCTAAGGCTGGAGGGCTTGGGGGGGCGGCACGGGGCACGGCCAGCAGACCCAAGCCGGGGGCGTCCCGGCTGCTCCTGGAGGCGTTTACACCAATGCCGACACATTGCGAGCAGGGGACGAGGTGGGGAAGCGGGGAAGGACACGTTTTCTTCCCCACCCCCACTCTTCGCCCCAAAAACAGGGGAGTCGGGGGCGGGGGGGGGACGAACAGTATCCATATGGACGTCTTTTCTACCTTCCTCAAAACTACTAGAAGACATTCATTGTTTCCACGAAGCAAAGGTGGGGGGTCCCCCGTGTCCTGTCCCGGAGCTCAGAAACACACACGAGGACGCGGTGGGAGCCCCCCCGCAGGCCCCCAGATACCCCACGTGCGTACACCTTGCAGGACAGCCTTCCCCTAAGCACCGGCCTCGCCCACACGGTAAACCGCTCACGCCGAGACGAAGCGAGCGAACGTAAAATGCCGACGAAGAGGGTCCGGCCCCCTTCCGACGACCACGCGGTGCGGCTCCCAAACCCCAGCTCCCCTCGGGGGGAGGAACGGGAAGGGCTCAGGGAGTCAGAGGCCTGCGCTTCGTCCGGGTTTGAGCCACGGCGATTCGGTTTCACTGTGGAAGGGCCACACGGGTCTGTGGCTCCGGATGGCCCCCGGGGAGCTGACGGGTGCTGCCTCCCAGTCTGGTGGCCGGCGTCCCCGGGGGGCAGACGGAAGGACGGCCGTGGGGCAGGACCGCAGGGTCTCCTGCCTCCGAGGGGCTGTCTGCGGCTCTGGCTCCAGAAAGCCTTCTCTGCCGCGGGGGCAGCTCCCCGCCTGCATCCCTGCTCGGCCGCTCGCCCCGCGGCTGCCTGCCGAGGCCTCCGCCCCCCTCACCGCTGCTGGCCCTGCATCCCCCACCACTGCCTGTTTCGGCCGAGACCCGGGCTCCGGGCTCTCGGAAGCCTACCGTGACCAAGACGGCCACATCCTCTCATTCTTGTCGTCTTTTTAAAAAAATTGTTTGTGTTTATGTATTTTTTGAGAGAGAGGGAGAGATAGCGAGCAGGGGAGGGGCAGAGAGGGAGGGAGAGAGAAAGGGAGAGAGAGAGAGTCCCAAGCAGGCCCCGTGCTGTCAGCACAGAGCCTGAACTCATGAACCGTGAGATCGTGACCTGAGCCAAAAGCGAGAGTCCGACGTTTAACTGAGCCACCAGGCGCCCCCTTCGTTCTTATTTTCTAACTGAGAAACCACGAGAGGTGTTTGTCAGGCCCTGCACAGCCGCACGTCCACGCTACATGGCGTGTGCGTGTGTATGTGTGAAATGTCCACACTCCGCGTGTGCGTGTGAAATGTCCACGCTACACGTGTGCGTGTGACTGCCCCGAGCTTGAGAACAGCTTCCACTCAGCCCAGATCTGTAGTTACAGGGCCTCTGGGAATCTTAGTACCTTTCTCTCCAGGAACGGGAAGCAGGGGTGAATTTACGCTGAGTTTAAGGACGAAACTTCAGAACAAATGCTCCAATCAAGCAAAGGGCCTCACACTCGGGCCTGTTACCCTCCTTAACTAATTCTGCGCCGTCCCGGTTCCCACAGCTTCTGAGCTCAGTCACCACCCGCGAGGGACCGTCTCCGACTGCCCGCGTGGGGTCCGGTCGGCAAACCGCGCGGGCGGACGGCACGGACCAGACGCCGCTCCGGGGCCGAGTGTGTGCCCCGCGCCCCGCGCCCTTGGCTCCCTCCTTACAACCACCGCGTGGGAGGGGTCCTGCCCGCCTCCCCGCTTTCCAGAGGAGGAAACAGAGGCACGGAGAGGTACGGTGACTGGCCCAGGCCGCACGACTCGCGAGTGGCAGGAGCCGATGAAAACCCAGAGCCCAAGCTTGTCGGGTGCCTCGTGCTGCCTCCCTGACGGTTTCCCCTTGTGAACCCTACTGTCTTTCTGCTTCAGCCAGAAGACGCCCCCCTTCCCTCTTCCTTGAGCCGGAAAAAAGTTCACGTTCAGCACAACCCCTCCCCTCCCGCCGGGGAGGATCAGCCCCGGCCCCCGGTCAGCTTCCACGGGAGCCCCGGCCGGGGGGTCCCCTGTGGCACCCGTGCCTGTGTTTGCTGCGACTTCCCCACCCGGCTGAGGAGGGAACGGGGTGCCACGGCTCATACCCTGGGGACCAAGCCCTAGAACCCGAGGCTTCCAGACCAGGCCCCGTGGCCCATGCCGTCCCCCCGTTTCTCAGCGGGTTTTCAAATCCGAGCACTTGAGGCAGCAGGCACCACTCAGAACATAGGAGCGCACCGAGCAGACTGGCAGCGGCTTCAGACTGGCAGCGGCTTCACCAGCAGCACGCTGACGGCCTCACTCCTCCCCTGCCCGGTGCGGAGGTCCATCACGTCGGGCTTCGAGCAGGGCTGCAAACTCGGGGGGCTTTGGGGGCCAACGGGCCATGGGTCGAGTGGCACCGGCCTGGGGCGTTTGCTGTAATGTGCTAGGGAGTGGGGGACTCAGGGGAGCCCTCGGATGCAGGCCCGGCTTCGCTGTGGCCCTGCCCCAGGCCCTTGTGCCGTGCTGGAGTGTGGGTCCCACCTGCCTACCCAGACCACTTTTCTTTTCTTTTTTTTCTCTCTTCAAATGCAACTGCTTTTTGAAACTAAAAATTTTTGAACGTTTTATTTTTGGAGAGAGAAACAAAAGCATGCAGGGGAGGGGCAGAGAGAAAGAGAGAGAGAGGGAGGAAGACACAGAATCCGAAGCAGGCTCCAGGCTCTGAGCCATCAGCACAGAGCCCGACGCAGGGCTCGAACCCACGAACCGCGAGACCACGACCCGAGCCGACGTCGGACGCTTAACCGACCCAGCCACGCAGGCGCCCCCCAAGACCACTTTTCAAGAGAAGCCAAGAATCCAGATTTCTATGTGAAACCTCTTAATTTTTAAATGATGGAAACTAATCCCAATGTTTCTTTAAACACTATTTAAGCCAAACAAAACACAATCTGGATTCAGCTTACAGAATGCCAGCTTGTAACGTCCAGGTCTTAGAATTTCTAGAGGATATAAGTTGGGTTCTTTATCTTTTCTTTCTTTTCTTTCTTTCTTTCTTTCTCTCTCTCTCTCTTTCTTTCTTTCTTTCTTTCTTTCTTTCTTTGAGAAGCACAGAGAGAGAGGCAGAGGGAGAGAGAATCCCAAGCAGGCTCCACACTCAGCACAGAGCCTGACTGGGGGCTCGATCCCACAAACCGTTAGAACGTGACTTGAACAAAATGAAGAGTCCGATTCTGACTGAGCCGAGCCCCTCCCCGGGTGCCCCCCAAGTGTAGTTCATTTAAAGAAGAACAACTTAGAGTAAAAATCGGCTGTGCAAATCGGGACAAGCCTGATGCACACTCTGCTCACAAAGCCGTGCCTCCCGGTGGAGCTCACACTGAAGGACACCCGGTGCCACAGGGGAAAGGTCTGTTGCAGCCGCCACAAGCATGGGGGGCAGAGGCCACAGTGTGGAGTCTTGGCATGACCCCCTTGCCGGCCCTGGCAGACCCGTCGTGCCGCGGAAAGGTCCTCGAATGGCCCACCGCTCTAACGCGGCACCGAGGGGCCGGGATTCCCCGCGACCACTGCCAACTCGCCGCCCCTGCAGCCCGGCGCCCTTTGGCAAAGGCACAGCCCTGTTCCCTCTTTCCTTTTTGGCTGGAGACCTGCTCTCAACTGGCACCATGCTCAACTCTGAGCCAAGGATGGTTCAATCCCCAGGGGCCCCAGGAGAAACGACCAGATCCGGACGTCCCTCCAGTGCCGATGGCCCGGAGGAAGGGGACTCGAGAGCGGGGAGGGGATGGACCCTCCTCTTCCCCAGGAAGGAGGTACTTACCAGCAGGCCGTTGGAGCCGTGCACGGTGACGCAGCGCGAGAACGTGTGGTGGATGGAGAGCTCCCGGACGTAGGTGGGTGGGTCATAGCCTCCCCGTCCGTCCACGTCGCCCGCCAGGTGGAAGTGAATGGGGTACTGCCCCACCAGCTGCTGCCCCATGTGCTTCAGCTCTACGCCCTCCAGGTGGGCCGCCTTAAAGCCCAGCGCGAACTGGAAGAGGGGAGCCGAGGGTCGGAACGGTCTGGGAGGCGCCCCCGGCTCCTCACTGCTGCCACGTCCCGGACACGCAAAGGGCCGGGCCAACCCCTGCCTCGGCCACGAAGCAAATCAAAGATCCGATCTGCAAATGGCCCTTCTCATCCCCCGGGGGGTCGAGGCTCCGCGAGGAACACAGGGATGTTACCAGGCAGTGAACTTCCCCGGGGCGGGGACCCATGGATGGACTGGGTGAGAATGCTTCCATCCCCGCCCCGACTCCTAGGTCCCTGAGGGTCGCGAGGAAGGGGGATCCCTGAGATAACCGGGGGGGAGGGGAGGCTGGCATGAGTCCTCCCCCCCCAGGAGGATGGGAATCCGGGGTAGGGCGGGCCATGGGGCAGAAGGAGCCTGTGGCCTGGCCCACGGTCTCCAGATGAGAGGAAGGGGACGCTGAGCCCAAGTCCCCATCAGCCCGTGACTCCGGGAGCGTGTGCGGGGCTCGGGGTGCCCCACGGGCTGGCTACACTGTGCACGTCCACAAAAGCACGCTCCAGGAACGCCTCCTGTCGACAGTGGGGCTCAGCCCTCTGCCACTAGAGTAGGGTGACCTTCAGGACTCGCCAACCATTGTCCCCAAGGCAGGCGTCACCCGCAATGCGGCTCTGGTAGGGCCGCCCTGGAGGGCTCTGTTGGCAATGCCTCCGAGGTCTGGTTCGGGCCACGTGGCAGGGAGCTGGAAACAGTTCTCGGCTGAGGACGTTCCCGCAACCCCTGCCCCCTTCCTCCCCAGAACCCGACGGGGGCATAGGTGCATCTGCTTCTGGAGGTTTACCGTGACCTCGCGTTGAACGAGCAGGGCCCGGGGACGCTGGGAGCCCCTGGGGGAACACGTGGCTTCACAGCATGACGCTGCCACGTTGGAGCCGGTGGGACTCCGGTGGTGAGGTCTGGAAGCTTCCCTCTGGCGCACAGTGGGGTCACTCAAAAACCTTATCCTGATGACACGCGATCATCGCTTCGTGAAGCTCTAAGTCAGCCATGTTCTACCAGCTTTGACCCTAAGTCACTGAAAGCAGCGGCCACACACGGAGCTTCTGGGCGTCCAACGGTACCCAAGGTGCCGGGTAAGGGCACCTTACACAGGGATGCCGACGAACGTCCTCTTTGGGCTCAACGCTAGGCAAGCACGAGCTCCGAGAACCAACAGCCGTTTCGACTTATTGCCGGGGGAGGACTCAGCAGCCGGGATCTCCGTCTCTGCCTGGAATGCTCGTGGGCAAGCTTCGCGCCAGACCCTGAACTCCACCCCCCACCTTCTTGCTGTTTGATCTGAACTTGCATGGATCTGGGGTAAGTGGGGCTGTGTGAGTCAAATGCCCGTTCTTCCAGGGAGCCCTTGGGGTGGGGGGGACACCAAAGAAAGAGAACGAGCACAGTGGCTGAAGGTCGGAAGCTGTGAAGGCAGGGAGCGCGGTGTGCCGTGTGACTGGGGGGAGGACTCATCTGTCTTGTGGCCGAGTGTTGACGGCTGGGACAGCACGGCTCTGGTCTCTCCCCCCCTGGTCCTGCCTTCTGCTCCCCGGCCCTGCCCGGCCAGGGTTCCGGCCAGGCTGGCATCGTGCGAATCCTCCCGGCTGCGAGGACCCTTACCTTAATGTGGCCCCCAAAGGTATCGAAGTCAAAGAAGCTGCAGATGTGGTTGCTGTAGGGGTAACACCGGTCCTCCATCTCCCCCATCACCACGATGTTCCGGCTCAGGAGCCCAACCTCCGCCCGCATGTCCACACCGTCGATCTCCTCCCCGATGTGCAGGTACAGGGGCTTCCCTAGGGTGGAGAGGGGGGGTGGGGGATCAGAGGCCTGTGCTTCAGACCCCACGGCTGCCACTGGTGTATCACTGGGCCCCGTGTGCTCAGAGGTCCCCGTGGTCCCCCAACCCGGTCCCATTCTATGGAAGAACAAAGGCCATGCAGAGATGGCATTCGTCTCCCGGCATCGGTCCCTCCTGGGGTCTGTCGGTTGTAGCTCCCCATGTGCTCCCCGGGAGACCCACGTGTCCCAGCCCCCCTGAGGGCAGCTGTCATACCAGCCCCCCCCCCCACTCTGGCTCCACCCCCAGCCCTGGAATGTGGGTGTGTCCTAGCCGGCCCGGAAGGAAGGAAGGAAGGAAGGAAGGAAGGAAGGAAGGAAGGACACGTACTCGCTCTTCTGTATGCCGACCCCAGCCCCACCCCTCCCACAGTCTCAGGGGCCTGGATTCCAGTAACTTCTTCTCTTGCCTCGTGTGGGTGCCTTAGGTTCTGTCTCCAAACTCATCCAGGCCTCCTATCCTTAAAAATACTATCAAAAGACCTTTCTGCACCACTCAGATGCCCCTGTAGCTAAGGTCGGTCCCCTCATGCCGCCGTGAATCCCTGGGCGAGGGTGCCAGCTCCCAGCACCATTCCACTGGTCCAATCCGACCCACTTACTCCCCTCCAGCCTCCTCTTCCTCCTGCTCCCCCAGGGGTGGGGCAGGTGCACCCCAGGAAGGTGCGGGGCGACAGGACCCCAGAACCTTGGAACTGTCTTCTAGCCCCAAATCTGCCCCCACCCAGTCCCAGATTCTTCCGTGGAATAAAGACATCTTGGCCTGCCTCTAAACATGGCTCGTCACTGGGACGGCTGACCCGGCCAGCAAGTGTCTCCTCCATTCGAGGACACGGTTACAGAGCACAACCTCTCGTGGGGATTCCCGGCCCGCACCGCAGGGCACACGCCGTCCCTGCGGCCCCGGCTCGAGCGACGGGCACACATATCAGCCCACGACACGGCTGACCCCCGCGCGCAAAGGCTGGGGCTGTGATGGATCCGACTTCGGCTCGGGTCGTGACCTCACAGTTCGTGGGGTCGAGCCCCGTTTTGGGCTCTGTGCTGACTGGAAGCCTCTCCTTCGTCCCTGGCTGGTCCGGTCTCCTGCTGGTCGGCCCCGTGACCTTCACAAGCATGCCGGGGGCGGGGCCTTCCGGGCAGGTGGCAGGGAAGAGTCTCCTCTGCAAAGAGCTTTGCGCGGGGTTCTGGGTGACCCGCCGGGGACGCTGGGCAGGAAGCTGCTCCCGGCCAGCGAGGAAGGGCCCTCACGTGCCCGCCAGCTTTAATCGCCCGAAGGCCAGCGGTCGCTACCAGAATTGATGACAAGGCCCCTGGTCTGTCTGGCTCGTGTCTCTGAGCACGCTGGACGCGGACCTTCTTTTCTTTACCAGCGGCCACCCCCGTAGGCGGCTTCGCCAGCAGCCCCCGCGGAAGCTTCACGGGCCCCCTCCACCAAGCGAGGCCACACCTCGGCCTGTCCCCGGAGGACAGAAGGAAGGCTGGCCAGCCGGGGCACTGGAGGCGGCTCAGAGGCGCCCAGGAACCTGCCCACACGAGTGCCCGCCCGACGGCCGGGTCCCGGGAGGCACGGCGTGGCACTCGCTTCCCGGGGCGGAACGCGTGACGGGAGAGGTCGAAGGGAGCGTGCAGGCTGGGTCCTGCCAGCCAGTCACAGGGACTCTGTGCTTCCCGATCCCGCCCCGACGGCTCCTTCCCTGCCCAGCCCTCCCACCATCGCTCCCCGGGGTTCCCGCCATGCCGGCCGGGCCAGGACGCCAGGCCGCCCCCTGAAGACACACATCCGTGGACGCCCAGCCACCCCTCACAGCGTGTGCGCTTGGGGGCCCAGTGTCCCCCTCAACTACGGGCGGGGACCAGTGGAACCCGTGTGTGACCAGGGGCGTCCGCTCTGCTGGGGGCTCAGAGGGCCTCCCCAGGGATCCGCCCTCCTCTCCAACGCGGCTGGTGGTGATGCAGCCAGGCTGCCCGTGTCAGATGGGGACTCAGGTGATAGCTGTGAGTCCCCGAGCACAGCACTTTCGCTCCCGGGACCTCGGGCCCTCCTTCCAGAAGATACGAACCGCACGCGTCTCAAAGGTAACCGTGCTTGTTAAGTGAGTTAATCCATGGAATGAGCTCAACACAGTGCCTGGCACGTGGCAGGGGCTGGTGTGGCCCAAGTGGCACGTGTGGCTGTGGCCCGCGTCATCCTCAGGGAAGACTGGAGTCTGGGACTCCCGCCACTGCCTCACCTCCAGGTGGGGCATTTTTGTTTGTTCCACGGTGGGGGGCGGGGGGGGGACACAGGGTGAGGGAACAGCCTCGAGGGATGTGGAGGGACTGTGTCTTTCAACACCTGCAGCGGGGGCCAGGGGGGCACAGGGCAGGAACGCTTCACTTCGGCTGCCCCTTCTGCACCGTGGGCCCTTTACAGGACCTGTCAGGACCTTTAAAAAATCCATCAGGACCTTTGTGGAACCTGTCAGGACCTTTACAGAGCCCATCAGGACCTTTACAAGACCTTTACAGGACCCATCAGGACCTTTACAGGACCCGTCAGGACCTTTGTGGAACCCATCAGGGCCTTTACAGAACCGCACAGCCAGTTTATCTGTCCTGCTGCCGTGTTCACAGGCCACTCCCAGGCCCTGCTTTCCCACCACCCCCCCACCTCCGTCCTGTCTGCAGACCCTCCCACCCAGCCTCACTCCTCCTTTGCTCCTCCCACCGCTGATGTGTGAGGGCCAACCAGAGAAAGCAGATATGGCTGAGCCAGATTGTCCCAAATAACCCAGGAGGGCCACGGGCACAGGTGAGGGGTGGGGGGGGGGGGCTGGGGAAAGCGGTGGGGGGCTCTGCAGGTGCCCTGGCTCCACAGCCCGAGCTCTCTCTGCAGGCTGGGCTCCCACCTGGACACTCGGGGGTCCAGAGAGGAAAGGCATCGAGGCCCTTCCAGTGGGAGAGACGGGCAGGTGCACTTGAGGCTCAGACCCAGCAGGGCCCGGTGCGTCTGGGGGAGGGGCTCGGGCTGGAGGAATCTAAGCCACGGAGTCCCCAGGTCCCTCCTACGGGCCAGTCATCGAGTGGAGGCCCTGGGGACGGGGGCCTCCAAGGAGGGGGACGGAGTAGAACAGGGAGCCTTTGGAGCCAGAGAGCTCGGGGTTTGAGTCCCGGCTCCGGCCGCCCGCACAGACACCAGCTCGCCCCGCTAGAGCCCCCCGAGGTGACGGACATGCTCCGTCGTGCGCATCCAGTACGCCAGCCACCGGCCGCCCGCGGCTACCGGACAGGCGGGGTCTGGCTGGGGTGACGGAGCGGTACAATTTTCCACTTTAATTTTAATGAGATGTGAAGAGCTTCGTGTGGCTGGTGCCTGCGATGGAAAGCAGGAGGCCGGCCATTTGAGTTCCCTGAACCTGAGCGTCCTCCTCTGTCCTGGAGAGATGGTGGCCGCCACCCTGTGGGGTCACCGCGAGGAGTGAACAAGATGGCTCTCGTCGCGTGCTCGGCAATCACGGGACACAAGAGGGGGCGACACCAGCCGACAGCGGTACCGTTTAGAGGTGCACGCGCGGGGTGGGGAGGGTGTGCAAGGAAAAGCCGGGGTGTGGGAACGGAGGTGGAGAAGGTCTCAGGTTTCCAGCCGCCCTGTCAGGAGGTGTGGGCATCCACGCGGCGGACAGCAGGACTGAAACAGCGTTTGCAGATGAGTCACAGTTTCGTGACTCTGTTATGCCCATCTGTTTCCTGTCAGAAAGCCCTTCGTGTGCACGGAAGCCTGTTTCCTGGAATCTGGGGGCAGCAAGGACAGAGGGCCCAGGAAGGCTGTGTCCCTCCCTGCAACCAGCCCTGGGGGGCCCCTGAGACGTCACTGTTGGGGACACGGTTTTGGAAAAGACGGCGGGTGGGCCTTTGCTTCATGCCAGTGGGGGATGGGGAGGCAGAGAACAGGCTTGGGGCTGAACGGGAGAAACGTGGGCCTCCACAAGACAGACAGACGGACGGACACGCCCCCTGCCCCCAACTACCTGGGGCTTTTCTGATGCTGCCCACCAGGGGGCGCTGTCCTCAGGTAAGTGCCCAATGCTCCTGAGCCAAGTGCACGGTTGGTTCACCGGGAGCCTAATAACGGTAAGGGGGTGGGGGCTGGGAAGGGGGGGAGGGGTGGGGGCCTGGCGGAAATACAGGCAAGGCCGTGCTACGCCACCGGAGTGAGGAGGGTCCCCAGGGGCTCCAGCCTCTTCTCCTGTCCTCCCTGGGTGCTCGGGGCCCAGGGCAGCCCCATCCCACTCTGTCCAGTCCTAAGAAGCTTCAGGAAGCAGCCGGGCCTGTTGGCCAAACGCTGCCCAGCAGGGCCGCTCTCCAGCACCCGTGCCCAAGCCGAACCATCGGGCGAGGCCCGCGTGCCCTGACACCGCGTGGCCCTCGGCTCTCTGGGCCTCTCGGCGCTCACAGCTCCCCCATCGGGACCTCTGCCCCCGAGCCTTGGGGTGTGAGACACAGGGGTGCAGACGTGGGCTGGTCTCTGCCGGGCGCTCCTCCGTCGACCTCCGTGCAGGCACGGGCGTCACGGGCTTTTCACCTTCTCAGAACCACAAGTGCCACCCCGGAGCCACACGTCACCGCACACTGAGCAGTTGACATCAGCTCAAACCGTCTCAGTGCCACTCTCACCGACAGTCCAGGAGGACACCTGACGTCCCAGGGGACCCGTGCACGTGTACTGGCCCTGGGGACACAGGAGTCGCCCGGCAAAGACCAGGGCCTAACGCTCAGGGGGGCCTTTCCTTCAGGGAGGGAGCCGCTCTCCATTCAGTAGTCCCAGAGGGGCGCCGGTGAGGGTGCACCACCGGGGGGGGGGGGCGGCACACAAGCCCCCAGCCCGTCTGCTCTCTCCCCGGAAGGTGACCTGAGCATCATGTCCAGGGACCGTGCAAGGCGCTTTCGGACAGCGATGCCCGAGGACGCTTCCCGCTCGCCCCCCCTACCCAGACCCCCGAAGCGGCCCCTGCCCCTCGTCCTTGTGCACCTGGGCTCTCCAGCTCCTCCCTTGCTTGTCTAAGCTCAACGGCCTCCCGGAAAATTCCTTTTTTGCTTGCGACAGTCGAGTTGGATTCCGTTGCTTGTGACCAAAGCACCCTCGCGGATGGATGCGGAACTCTCTCCACTAATAACGATTGACCTGGACTATACCTTTAACCCCAACAGTCTGAGACTCCAGGAACCTCACGTGATATAAATTGCAGCACCACTAAATCTACATTTAGGAGAAGAGTAAGGAAGACCCAGAAGCTATAGACGGAAAGGATTTAAAACTGCGGTAGGTCGCATCATGGCCTAACAAATATTCACTGCCTTCCCTCATCCTTGGCGGGAGACGCAGGCCGACCCGCCCTTCCGTGTTGAGCTTGACTATGTCACTTGCTTTGTCTGGTGGAATGTGGCTGTGAGAACATGCCAGTCCTGAGCCTAGGCCCTGAGTCCCCTTGTGTTTCTGTTCCCTCCCCAACGGAAAGACAATGTCCTGGGAAGAGTGAGAGTTGCGGGTGACTCTCAGTCAGGTGAGAGCCGACCTGAACCCCGCTGGCCCCCTGGAGCCACGCTCGGTCCAGGGAAGCTGAACCCTCGACAAGCTGAGACGCGGGAGTAAGAGATAAGCACTTGCCACAGAGGTTCGGGTCTGTTTTGTTACGCAGCATTATCATGGCAGTGGCTAACTGATACACATTTCCCCTGCTTTCCGACAACTTTAAGCCTAATAGGTCCGCTCGGCCCAGGGAGGGGCTAGTGAGGGTCTTACCTGCCACCTTGACCTGGTTGGAGGCACAGGCTCTGCAGGGGAGCACCTGGAACTCTTCTGCCTGGTACATGGAGTAATCGGTGCTGGCGACGACCAGCGTGTCTCCGGGTTTCCACGACCGCACATCGTCCTCCAGGTTCAGGATGGTGCTGTTCACGTTGGTGTCAATGGTGACGGCGAGTCTGGGTCTCACTGGAACCCCAAACGGGAGGGACTGAGAAACGGCCCTCGGTCCTTGGCGAACCTTTGACCGCCCGCCTCCCCCCTTCCCCTCCCTAAATAAATGCTAGGTTTGCCTATCCAAACCCAAATCGCCAGGCTCGGTGCAGGTTTTTGAAGTCAACAAAACCTTACCAGAAAAGAGCCGTTCATTAGCCCTGCCAGGGGAATTTCCCACTGGCTCCTTTGCGAGAGTTAAATGTGGTCCCTCACCACACCCACTCTGCTCAAGCTGCACCACAAATATAGTTCCCCTCAACTAGTATTTACAGTAGCCGTAAGCCTTCCGCCCCACCCCCCGGGAGAACTCTCGTCCCTAATGACTGCCTTCTGGACGGGGCCAAGGGCCTCCACGGACCGGCCGACCATTTCCAGGCCCTCCTAACAGGCACCTCGGGATCCGGGTTTAAAATAAGAGCACCCAGAGGCCGCGAGCTCGCGCCTCTGCGGGGGGGGGGGGCCGCAGGGAGGTCGGCTCTGTCCCCCGAGCCCTGGCTTTCTTGGACCAGGCCCTTCCCCTTCCTGAAAGGCATTCGGGCAGGGCGGGGCTCTGCCGGCTGCTGCCAGCTCCCAGGACCGTCCCCCGGCTCCCGTGTCACAGACGCGCTCCCCACGGCGAGCTCGGCAGTGGCCCCGTGTCACCGCCACGCGCAGAGGCGGCCGACCCAGCCACACCCCCGTCCCCGGCAAGCTGCTTACCAGGCTTCCCGCAGAGGAACCGCACGCGGTAGCCGTGGCAGGGGCGGCCCCGGTCGTAGCAGGCAAACCTGTAATCCTGGCCCTTTTTGTGGACAACCTCGGCGGTGAGGTTAGCGCCGTCCAGCGTAGTGGCCTGGAAACGGCACGGAAATTACAGGGCAAAATCATCTTTCTTTTCGTATGGAAGGAGGATGATGATTCATGCTATAGACGTATTGCCCCAAGCCTCAGAGTGCCCCTGCTGCAGATGCTGTTTGCTGCGGCCCGAGACTTTTCTTCCAGGGACCAAGTGTCACTTTGGTCGCAAGAAAACGGTCTTGTGACAAGGAGAACGGCGCAAACTCGCAGGATGGACGGGCGCCCCGCCCGGGGTCCTCGGGTCCTCGGGGTCCAAACCACTGACGGCCCTGCCGGCCGCTGGCTGAGCCGTTACGGCCTCTCCACGGTGACACAGCACTTTTTCTGGAGCCCCTCATGACCCGCATGCCAGCCCTGCAGCTGTGCGCTCCGGAGGACGGGCTCTGTCCAAACTCTTGGCGCCCCACGTGGTTCCGCATCATGGAAGGGGGGGAGCCCGGGAAAATCTGGCGCGCACGACCTCCTTCCTCCTCCCGGGCAAGCCAGGAGGGCTCTGGCTTTACGGGTACCAAGGCGGACACCCAGAGAGGCTGTATGACCTCCCCGGGGCGAGCCAAGCCAGCGCGAAGCAGAGCCGAAATTCGAACCCACACCGAGCCCGTGCTTCCCCCCACCTCCCGCTGCTGCCCTCAGGCGAGCCGCCCTGCGTGCCTTGCTCTGCGTCCGTCTCCTCCCGCCGGACCCCGGGCTCCGGGGAGGGCAAGGAGCCGGGCTCTGCCCGCCTCCCGGCCCAGGGCTTGGCACACAGTGGGGTCTCGGGGATGGGCACGGACGGGTGGGCGGCTTCAAGGCCAGGTGGAGGGTTCAGGGAGCGGGCTCAGAGGAGGTCGTGATCCCTGCCAGCTGGGGCTCGTCCCGGAGCCCGGGTGTGTCTGCATCAGGACTGTGGCCGTCATCAGGGGCAGGCAATTTAGAGCAAGGCCACAGCTGTTGTCCTCTTTGGCACAGAGACCAAAGGGACCAGGGCTGGGGAAACAGGGGAGGCGAAGTGTAGTCAGCCTACTTAATAATAGGGTGGCGGGGGTGGGGGGGGGCTTTTCAGGAAACACTAGTTTGAACACAGCAGGTATCTGTCGTCCTTGGCTTCAAAGAGCCACGTAGCAGTGAGCTCAGGCGTCATTTAACTCCGCCCTTTCCTGCCAGTGATGCGCTCACACCCATGATCTTGGGGGGCGGGGTGGGGGGGCGTCCAGCTCCCCCACAGAAGCAGGAGTCGCAGACTTGCCTGCTCCTTGCAAAAAGCTAAGGCCGATAATTAGCGATTGTAAAATAATTAACAGTATTATCACGATAACGAAATAAAATAATTGTGAAATAATAAAATCTACGGGCACTTCACATATTGTTGCATTAAATCGACAGAATGATCGCGCGGGGGAACAGTGATCATCTGCATTGTTGCCTGGGAGGAAACGGGGGCCCTACGTCACTTGACGGGCACCCGCCGTGGGGAAGGAGCAGCTCAGGGTCCCCTCGGGGTGGAGGAACTCCAAGGGAAACTGCCGAGCAAATGCTGTCCATTCTCCCATCGCGGGTTTGTATTCAGCTCAGTGGAGCACAGGGCGGTGGGTGTGCTCTCCACCCGGGCTGGGTTCAGCCTGCACCCCAAATCCCACTGGATCCTGTGCACCCCAGGGCCCAGAGGAGGTCAACTCTGCGGGAAGACTGAAGGAGAGGCCCCAGCCCCACGCCGGGTGCTCTCAGCCACGGCTACGGGTGCAGGCTTAGGAGGAGGCAAGGGAAGGGGAGACTAGAAGAGAGCTCAGTACCTGTATATCGATGGGGCGGTTGCAGATTTTTCCCGGGTGAGCCGCCCGGAGGTCTGAAATTTTCTCCCCACCTTTAGTCTGCGGCACTTTGTCGTGGTCGAACCACCCCGTCCATTCCACGTCTAGACAGAAAGCAAAGGGCAGGGTCGGGCAGGAAGGGCCGGCGAGGGCACGTCCCGCTCGGCATGGCCCCAGGTGCCCCGAGGACGAAGACGGGATCTGCCATCAGCCCACTACTGGGGGCACCGAGGGGAGCTCTCTGCACCCCTGTCCTGCCCCGGCTATCTCCCGTCCAGTGCTGCTGCTTGGCACAGAGAGAATTCAAGAGGGAGGGCGTCCCTCTGGGCTAGCGGCCGCACTGGACCGATTCATTAGGGACAGCTTTCCGTCCATTGCAAATTTAATTTACGGCCATCCGGTGGCCTTGCGGCCGCAAGAGAAGCACACTTGCTTTGCCAAGAAAGGAAGTCCCGGCCACTGTTGGGTTTTGTCCTGGGGGCCCCAAAGTCCTCACCTTGAACCCACTCGCTGGATGAAGAAACGTTGAAATGCTCACCGTGCTCCGTCTGGAACACTTTGAACACCCGGGCAGCAGCGGAGCCGCGGTGCCCTGCAGGAGAGACCAGACCCCCCCCCCGGATTCTGAGTGCTGTGATTCGGAGGCAGAGAAAGCCCCCTACGCCCACGGATCCTGAGCTATTTCTTTAAAAAAAAAAAAAAAAAAAGTTTCAGGCCAATGTTTCTACTTGGGAAGCAGACGGCGGATTACGTCTACTGTCCCTTCTCGTGATTCTGTTTTAAGAGTCAACTTTTGGAGGGGCGCCTGGGTGGCTCAGTCGACCCAGGGTTTTCATCTCTGGGGGATGACCTCGCGGTTCGTGAGCTCGAGCCCCGCGTTAGGCTCTCTGCTGCCAGCGCCGAGCCTGTTTTGCGCGTGAGCTCTCGCTCACAAGTAAATAAGCATTAAAACAAATAAAAGCTTGATTCCGGTGTTCCGGCAAATCTATATTTCGGAGGCGCGTAATTTCTCACGTGAATTCCCGTCTAAGATTAGAACAGTGCCTTCTGCAGACTTCTCCGGGCAGAGGAGGCCCCCCTGGGTGGTAAAGGCCCATCCATACACTCTTTTTAGCTCCAAAGACTATCTCTGCTGGATTGTCCCAGCTCCCGCCTGTCCTAGTCACTCGTTTCGAATTAAGTCAGCGACCACCTCTTTGCAAATACGTTAAATATTATCTCTGTGATCGGCTTTTGGCGTGACATGTTCGGAACGAAGGGTGTTGAAGGGGGCTCCGCGATGCTCGGAGGGAAGAGGGGGGTTCGGAAAGGGCCCCGTGTTCAGAGGGACGCCGGCGGGGATGCAGCCTCTTGCCAACTATTTATTACCGTGATATTCAATGTGGTCTTCGACGGAAGAAGAGGGATTTCCTTTCACAGTTAGGAAACTCCAAGGGTGTCTGCAAAAACCAACAAGCAAAAGTCAAGTTCTTCGCACGTCTCAACCTGTAGCGGAGGCACAGCCCAGACAGAATGCCACCAGCGGGCAGCCCTCCCCGCCGTTCGGGGGCGATCGGCCCCCTGGCGGGGCTTCCCGGCTCCGGAGAACAGGGGCCTTTCTCTGCCAGCGCTGGGCTTCCTCGCCACCTGGCTCGCCCGCTGTTGGCTCGCCCCGAGCGTCGTCAACCCCGCTCTGGCAGGAGCCCAGGTATGAATCACAAACAAACAAGGCCGCGGACCCACATGCCACCTGCCAGGCTCAGTTAGGTCCTGAAGCAAGCGCTCTGGTTCCTTTAGGAAAACAAGGACACAGGTTCCAAGGGAGAAAGGTTCTTTCCAGGCTGCCCAGGAGGTCAGCACGAGGGAGACCCCGGAGGGCCTGTGCCCCGGCTGCCCCGGGAGCCGCACTGGCTTCGGGGAAGGAGGAGACGCGTCTCGCTCCCCATGGGGGACGGAGGAGGAAGAGATTTCCTCCCCCGAAGCGTGCTGTAAGGCAGGAAGGTTTTCTTACCCATTTCTGTCTCCCTCCCGCCCCGATGCCTGCTACAGCCTGAGGTGCCGATAGATTACGGCACTCGAGAGCTTTTGTTCTTTTTGTTTTGAGCTTTCATTTCGGACAGGGAGCCTTCATTCACGCCGGGGATTTGACTGGGTCACTCTCTTGCTCGGGACCCTTCAGTGGCTCCCCGTTGCCCTTCAGGTGAAATCCACACTCCTTGGCACAGCGCGAAAGCTCGTCCCCTGCCCACCTCCTCAGCCCCCCCTCTGTCCCCTCCCGCCCTAACCCTCTTCCGCCGCCTGTGCGCTCCCCCCACCCCTGGCCTCTGCACCTGCAGTCTCTCGTGGGGAATCTGCTTGTCCTCACCCTCACCTGCAGCTCGGCCCAGCCTCTTGCTCACGCGTCCCTGCCACTTCCCTTTCCACGCCTGCTTTCCCGCGAGAGCTCAGCACACGTCGTCAGGCCCAGAGCCTCGGGCCGGCATCTGCCCGATAACTGCAGCCCCGGGTCCCAGTTCTACTGCTTTTAGAGGTTTTGAGTTTGCCCCTCACAGTGCGTCTGTGCAAACGAGGGGGGAGAACGGAATCCCGCCTGCCTGTGTCCCAGGCCCGGGGGATCGGCCGTGACAGAACGTGACCGAGCATCCCCCCTTCCGGTGGCTTTGTTCATCAGGAGACACGTTATTTGAATCCTTATTCTGTGCCAGAGGCGATGGCAAATATTTCTCTCCTGTTGTCACATCTAATCCCTCCCAACGGTCCTTTGAGACGGCTCCCAATGTATCCCACTGTACGGATGCAGGAACCGTGCAGAGAAAGAACGAGTCACTTCCTGCAGCCACACCTACCAGGAGGTGCAAATTCAGGCCAAATCAGAGGCCCGACGGTGGGCCCTCAGCTGTTACCTTCTTCTGCCGAGGCCCTAAGAGCCCAGTCCCCTGGTGGACAGCTCTCACGTGACAAATCAAGAAACTGGCCTTCTGGCTTATTAACAAGGGGATGGGAGCCCCCTCGGCTTCTGCTAACAAAGGAACCTCGAGAAACCAAGGTGTGCTCGTCATCTCGGACTACTTGAGCTCCTGTCCAGGCCCTTCTAGAAGAAACAGCCCCTGGGCTGTCAGGGAATCACCCCGGAGCCCGGAGCATCCCCTGAGCCCCCACCCCTGCCTTGCCCGGGAATCTCTGTCCAGCCCATAAAATGGGGGTGGGGGTGGGGGTGGGGGAAAGTGCTCTGCTGTCCCTGATCCTGCTCCCAGATCTGCAGAGCTGAAGGGAGGGCCCCCCCCTATCTTCCAGCAGCCACAGGATGGATAACCTCAACCCCAACGTCCCACTGAGCTGAGGTCGGATCCAACGTGATAAAAAGGTGTGGCTACTGTGGGGCAAACGGCTTCCTCTCGGGGCCAATGCGTGTGCCCCAACGTCAGGCATGAAGCTTATAACCCGAGACAAAGCAGACCACATTGGAGCACAACCCAGGGGCCCTCCTCCCCGGGTGCACGGCCGGGCAGGGACACTTTATGTCTGCCAATCCCCGGAGGGGGCAGGGACGGGGGCCGGAGGGGGCCGGGCGGGACACGGATGTCTGCCAGTCCCCGAGGCACGCGATGACCCCTTGGCCAAAGAAAGGGAAGGCGCAGCGAGCTGTGCGGACGTCCAGCTCGTATTTTGTAAGTGGCTGAATGAAATGGACGAACCCGTGCAAGGAAAGACCGCTGCGTTTTAAGAAGGGAAGAAGCTTTTGCAAGAAAACCTGGGCGCCCAGACTTGCCCGGTGCAGACGGGCGATTGCCCGCCACTCCCCAGGCCGGCACTGGGGGGCGGCGTGCCGTGGGGAAGGGACAGAGGCTAGGGTAAGCTGCGGGGCTGCCCTGGTGTCCTGGCGGAGGCGACGGCCCTGACCGCGGTACCTGAATCCAAGGTGTAGGAAGTGTTTGCTGCCCAGCTTCGTCATGGCCTTCCTGGCCGCATCATCCAGGTTCCGGGACCCCTCGTCGTTCACTGCCACCGAAAGGATCCTGCCCGCAGGCACCGCGTTCAAGTACTGGACCAGGCGTTCACTCTCCTTCTTGGATCTGTAGGTGTCAAACCTAAAAAGGTCGGAGGTGGGGGGTTAATAGTCCTGACAGCAGCCCCTGCAAAGAGACGTCCGAGCTCACGGTTGTGTTACAACCACCAACACGCCATCCAGAGCCCCCCGCGGGCTGTGAGCTTTCAAGAAAGTCGCCTCTGTGCCAGCAAACGCCAATCTTCCCGACCTTGACAAAGGTCACCTGGTCCCGCACAGAAAATACCCAGGAAGCGTGACTTCAAACAAACATCTGTACCACCGGGGGTGCGCATTTACAGGGAAAAGACACAATTTCGCAACGACCCCCATGGAACTCTAAAGATTTGGTGCAATGACAACAGAAATGCCCAAAGAATGCGTCTTGGGAATTAACAAGCGAAACTGCTCTAAAGCGGATCTAGGAGCGTCTGGGGGGCTCAGTCGGTTGAGCGTCCGACTTCGGCTCAGGTCATGATCTCGCGGTTCGTGGGATCGAGCCCCGCGTCGGGCTCTGCGCTGACAGCTCGGAGCCTGGAGCCTGCTTCCGATTCTGGGTCTCCCTCTCTCTCTGCCCCTCCCCGGCCCATGTTCGGTCTCTCTCAAAAATAAATAAAAACATAAAAAAAGGTGTTTTTTTTAACGGATCTAGAAAAATGAGCTGGCATGAAGACCAAGATTCGGGGAAAGAAAAATGGTGGTGGTCACGGGGGTGGGGCCGGCTGGCTAGGTGCTCCTGAGCCCTCAGACTGGAGAGCAAGTGTCTATGCAGCTGGTGGGTCCGGGCCCGGGCCGCTCATTCTGCGCCCCCCGCCCCCCTGGCTTCGAGCCGGGCCAACCTCAGTGCCACAACCACACCGCACGTCTTCACACGCCCTTCCTCACCTCCCCCTGCCTGATCACATGCTTACTGCCTGTCAAGGGCGGACCTACATTCTTCTCCCTCCCGGAACCTTCTCAGATGGCAGCTAGTAGCTCCTGTGTGCGGGCGTGTGTCGTGTTGGCGACCCTCTTCACTCACACACCTCCGGCCGCCGGGTTCTCGAAGCCACACACATGCATACTTTAACCAAAGGAGATTCGGCCGAGCAGCCGTTCCGTCTTGGGAACCTGAACCCCAGCTGCCAGGGTGGCTTCCCACGGACCGCCCAGCCCCGGGGCACCCGCGGAAGTCGCCCAGGGTCAAGGGTCTGGGCAGACCCGGGTTTGAATCCCGGCTCCGACACTCGCCGGCCTTGTGACACAGCACACGGAGCCCACGGGGCCTCAGTGTTTCCCTCTGTACGACGTGGATGATCACAGAACCTACTCGGGGGGTTGATGATACAGATGGCCGGTCAACGCGGTTAACTCGTCGTTTTGCACGAAGCCCAATGAACGTCACTGGTGTCCACCACAGGGCAAGGGGGGTCGTCCCGCATATTCCTGCCCAATGTGCCCTGTGTCCCCGCGGCCCCCTCCTCCCTGTGTCCCCGTGACCCCTGCTCCCGGCTCCCTGCTCCTCATGCCCTGGTTCTTGCGGAGCCTGTGCCCCCCACGTCCAGCAGCAGCAGGATGGCTCGGGGTCTGCCCGCCTGCCCCAGCCGAGTCCTTCCTGGGGGGTCCTCCCCTCCGAGTGCCCTGGGACAGCCTCTGCAGACTCTGCTCACAACCGAGCGGGGAAGGGGTGGGGTGGGAGGGAGCGGAGACTTGCCCTCCCTGCCTCTTAGGCATCTCTCGAGTGCTTCCATTTCCACTGCCGTAGCTTCTGCCCGAGTCCCGGCCGGCGGCCCCTCTCAGGCCAGGCAGAAGCCTCCCGGCCACCTCTGCTCTCTTTCCTTCTGTCTCCACCATCCATCCATTCTCTACTCGGCAGTCAGAACGTTCTTTTCATCAGATCAGACCCTTCTTAAAACCCTCCAGGGGCTTCACGTCCCACTTAGAATAAAACCCGACTCCTTACGGTGCCCCGCGAGGTCCTGCACCTGCCCCTGCCCCAAACCCGGACATTACTGTGTCCCAGTGCCATTGCTCTGCACCCCCCCGCCTCTCTGCTGGCCCTTCCGGGTTTCCATCACGACCCCCTCACCACTGGCCCTTTGCACTTGCCGCCGTCTCAAATACTCTCTCCCCGACTCATGTTCACCCTGCAGCTCTCTGCTCAAATGTTGCTCCTTGAGGCTGGTCTTCCCTGGCTGACGCCATGTGGGCTTCCCCGGTCACTTTCTGCCTCTTCGCTGTGTCTTTTCTCCCTAATCACCAACGATCGCGATCTGGAACGATGTCGTGTGTATGTGCGTGTGCGTCTGCCCGTTCCCGCTAATTCTCTTCTGTAGGCAGATGCCCGGGGAGGGAGGGACAAAACTCCTGGAGGTGAGGGCTTCTGGCTGGCCGGCTCCCTGCCGTATCTCAGCGCCTGGACCAGCATCTGGCTACGGCCCAGGCTCGGTGAACGTCTGTGGAACGAAGGGCTGTGTGTTCACGTGAAGGCAGACCTTACCGGTCGGAGTGGATGACAGTCGCCGATTTGGGGTCGATGATATGCACGATGACTCCACGGTGACCCCAGCTCCTTTCGAAAAAGTAGCCCCCCTCCTGCATGCCGCCTGGGTGAAGGGTCTTGTTCAGAAACGTCCAGGAGAGCTTCTTCTGTCCGTGTAGCTCAAGGACGCCTCCTCTGCCGACCCCGATGTACTTGAGGCCAAAGTAGGGGTCCGGCTGAATGCCTTCGTCGGCCCTGCGAGAGAAAACAGCTGCCCAAAGTCAGCCGACGCCCCACGGGACGCGGAACCCAGAGGGGACCTCGCCGCTCCCTCCCTGACCGCCGGAGAACCGGTCACACGCGGGGACTTGGGAGGCCGGCAGCAAGGGCGTCACCGACCAGATCTTCCTAAGCCAGACGGAAATGCGGCCGAAAGGCCAAGCCAAAGCCCTTATCATGAGTTTGTATGTTGCTGCTTCGTTCCGGGCCTGATTGTGCTACACTCCGGTCCACGTCAGAGGCCCTGCAGGGTGCACACGGACCTCTGTGTATTTCTGGCCACCACTTCTGAGAACTCTCAGTTGGCCAGAGGCCGGCACCGTGTGGAAATTTGCTTTATCGTGTCCATCCTAACCCGTTGAATAAACACCCCAGAGGCTCCCTGAGCCTCGACGTGACAGAAAGGCGGCCGGAAGTCTGGCAGGGACGTGCGTCCCCTCGGCGTGGACCCACAAGAAACACAGCACCGCCTCCAGCTCGCCCCAGCGGCCCACGTCTGTGTTACTCGTGGTTCCGCCTGGCGGGCTGCGACCATGGTCCCCATCCCACCATCCCGCCTCCCTCCCGCCTTTGGAAGGCCTCCTTCCCATCAGATCCAAGAGGAGCATTTGACCCGCGGAAGCTGACCGCCCACCTGCCGTACAGAACGATGCTGAAGTTGCCCTGGTAAGGGCAGAGGGCGCTCCCCGCGTGCATCTCCCCTCCGTTGTCAACCAGGATGTGCCGGGTACGCAGGACGATCGCCTCGTCTTGGTCCCTAATGACCAGCTTTCCTGAGGAGGCGGGCAGGGGTGGGGTTGACGAAGACGTGTGTTAGCGGGGAGGCCGTAGGGGGAGCTGTGGGCGGACCTGCCAAGCCCCCTCCTCGGCCAGACGGGCAAGAAGGCAGGTCTGTCCCGGGACTCCTACCCTTCCCGTGCTCACTACCGGCTTCTCCTCTCTCCTCTCACCCTGCGATGCGGGGACACCGCCTGCCGGCTTGCACCCGCCGCTGTGCGTGCCGTGCTCAACGGGTGAGCGTCTGGCGGCGTGACCAGCCGGCACGCTCCGAGCGCCAGCGAGAGCCTCCCTCTACGCTTCCTCCGCCAAGACTTGGACCGCTGACGGGCTGCTCCTAAGCGCCCAGAGGGGATGGCGTCATGACCCACCAGACGCTCTGACCCGAACCCAGGGCCCGTGACCGTCATTCTGCCCGTCCGGACCCCCGGCCGCCTGCTGGGCTCCGAGGCCGCGGCCGGGAGGGAGGTCAGGGGGAGGCCGGCTTACCTCCCTCTGAGACATGGATGGAGTTCACCGTGGCAGAAGACGTGAGCAGCAGTGTCCTGCCCCGGCCGATGTGCACGCGGTGGCCCGGGTCGTGGCCAGGGCTCCAGGGCTGCAGCTCAGGGCTCTGGTCGGGGCACTCGGCCGCCACTGCTAAGGACAGAGGGGCGTCACTGCTTCCACCCACCCCCCTCACCAAGCAAAGGCTCTGCCACGTGGGGGCCTCCCCCACCTTCACGGCTCTCGTGGCCCGAGCCGCGTAGGCACAGGAGCCCTGGGGTCCGGCCCCACGTCTTTACTACAGTCCATCCCATCTGTCCACAGGTCACTTCCTTTCTCCGGGATCAGTCTCTCCGTTTACAAAACGGAGGGCGTGGCAGATGATTCTTTAAGACATTCCCGGACCCGAAGCTAGGTAATGATCTGCCCAGAGTTCTTGCAATCCAAGAGAGTCCTCCCTCTGGAAAGCGGCGCTCTGAGAGTTAAGGAAGCCCCCTCCCTTTCCGCGCGAGACTCTGACTTTAGTTAATTTTCTAGCTCTGCTCCCCTGGAAACCCAAGAGGGGATGGTGTTATATCGTAAACCGGGTCACCAAGCAACGTGGCTTCGAACAAAAGCGACCCCTTATCAGTGAGCGGCATCTAAATGGGTCAGAACTGTGCGTAATTTGTTCTCTCTCCCTGGCGGAGTCATCTCCCTGCAGGGTCCCCCCTGGGCACGTCTCCTGCGGGGACCCAGCAAGTCACGTCTATGCAGTTGTCGTGACAGATCGCCACGGTCCTTTTTAAAAGAGAGTAATTTGGACAAAAAGGTGCCAATATTTAACAACACGTTGTTTACGTGCTAGTATGTTCTGTGGAACGGATGTTATTGTCAGAGTTGACAGAGAGAGAGAGAGAGAGAGAGAGTGCGGCTCTGCGGGCCCGAGGCCCCCAGCCAGGGCAGCTCCCACACCTGGCCCCAGCCGCCACCTGGGGAACCACACAGGGTGGCTTCTGGAAAG
This sequence comes from Acinonyx jubatus, assembly GCF_027475565.1. Classification (NCBI taxonomy): domain Eukaryota; kingdom Metazoa; phylum Chordata; class Mammalia; order Carnivora; family Felidae; genus Acinonyx; species Acinonyx jubatus. The sequence continues at coordinate 1,949,584 of NC_069386.1, read as the reverse complement.
CCATGTGGCACGCAGCCAGGATGTCCCCGGGCAAGAGAAACACACGCCTCGCGCCCGTGCCGACGGCGGCCTGTGTTTCCACCCTGCACCCTCCTCAGCGACCCGACGCCGAGCGCAGCCTGTGGCGGCCTCGGGGTCGGCATGTTTAGCTGAACGAGGGCCCCGTGGGGGGCGCTGGGGAGGCGCGTGTCCCCGGCCCCCAGCGGGAGCACCGGAAGCAGCCCCCTGGCCATCTGGAAGAATCTCCCCGCAGCGAGGAAAAATCCAGAAGGAAACTGGCAGGAAGACCAAACGAGAAGGAAAAGCCCGATGCCTTCCTCTCCTCCGTGCCCAGAGGTTGCTACGTACGAGGGTTGGGGGATGCAGGGGCTGGAGAGGCAGGAGGGCGGGGTGCAGGTGCCAGGAGGAGGTCGGAAGGGACGGACGCGAGCTCCCGGCTCAGGCTTCGAGGAGGACGGTTGTGTCTCTTGAGCAAAGCGCGTGCAGGGAACGAAGTCCACGACGGGGGGCCGTGACGCCAGGAGGGATTCAGTAGGATCCCAGCACGTCGGTTCAAAGTGTCGCTTTACTTCCATCCTGTTATCTCTGGGATGAGAGTGTCTGCCCCGCATTTACGCGTCCCCAGAGAGCTGGGAGGGGGGTGCCGGATACGGACCCCCGAACCCACATCACCTCCTCCTCTTTGTGCATCTGAAGGCAGTAATCGGCCCTCTGTCCTCTGCCAGGCAGTCCGGTGCGGGCTGGCCGAGCCGTGTCCCCACCCGCCCGGCCCCGGCCCGCCAGCACCCCCCTTCCGCCCGCCATCCGCTCCGTCGTCAGTGCGAATCCGGGCTCCGGATCTCCTCCACCGAGCACAGAATTCCACGCCGTTTGGAAAGCACCTCTCCCGGCTGCTGGAAACCCCCAGGGGCTCCAGCAGTGGTGACAAAGTGAACACTAGGGTGCTTGCTCATCGTTGGAGTCTCCGGAGCCTCCAGCAGGCACTGCTCTGCCTCAGCATTTAGCAGCCGTGGGTCCCGGGGGCCCAGACGAGAGCCCCCGTGGGTCAGTGCTCACGCCTGGGCTTGTCTCTGACTGGGTCACGTGCCTGGCTGGCTTCCAGCAGAGGCCAGAGGCCCCGGGCTGCCCTCCACCCAGTTCCGGACCCGGAGTATCCGTTTCCAAGGAGGCGTCCCCGCAGCGCGCGGAGGACACATGTGGCCTGTGGCGAGCCATGCGGTGGAGGCCTGGCACCAAGAGCTTGCTGAGGAGGAGTCCCTTCGACCGCACGGGACACAGCCTCAGGGCCTCGCCACCCGCATCTCCCAGGACGAGCCCGACGGCCCCTCTACTCCGCAGGCACACGTGTGACACCACACCTCACGTCTGGATCCGGAAGTGGTCAGCCTGAGCTCACGGGCCCTCAGGGGAGTGCAGGTCCCAGGGCACCGGTGGCTCTGGCCCCACAGCGGAAGCTCGGCGGTCACCAGACGGGCTCTTTCCTTACAGCTGGATGCTTGCACCCGGGGACGGCCCGTCTCGGTGGGTTTTCGTCTGTGTGAGCTCACCAGTGGCTGGAAACGGTCGGCGCCTTGGCTGGACTGTCTCCGCAGCAAGCACCCTCCCCGGGAGGGGCCGCGGGAGCAGGAAGGAGGGTAGAGGGTGGAGGGATGTGAACGCAAGGCCCGCCCGCTCGGGGCACGAACGGCAAGACGTCAGGGAGAAGGAGACGCGTGGACCAGGGGCAACCAGAGGCACGGCCGCCTTTCCGGGGGTTTAGACCCACACCCAGAGTGAGGAGGCGAGGAGACACCCAGGGTGCGGGAGGGCAGCACCCCGTAGGGCCGCCCCAGGGCCCCGAGGCGGGCCCTCCTACGAGCGAACCGGAACCCCCTTCCTCGCCTGGAGCTGCTGCCCCTCGGTGTTTACGAGGGGCGAACACGACGGAAGAAGGAAGGAACGATATTCCAGCAATGCTGACAACTGTCTCGTCGAGAGCGAAAACGTCTGAAAGGCTGCGCGAGGGGCCGCGTGGAAGGAACGTCGCTCGTGATGGATACAGAGGCCCTCCTTCCCTCCGCGGGTTGAGGAAAACAAAACATAACCTAAGTTCCTTTATTCTTCTCGTAGGAAAGCATCCGGCTGTTAGCGACAGCAGCATTTTAAAAACCAGGGCGGCTGACGGTTGGCGCTATGACCGCCAGCCCCGGGCTCGACCTTGTCTCCCATCTTCTGCCTCCTTCGACCCCGAGTCCGGCTCACGCGGTGGCTGCTTCCTGCTGGCCCTGCAAACCGGCCTGGAGCTTTGGTGGTTCTTAGAAAATCATCCAAACAGCAAGGTGACATCGAGATCAGAGCAGCCACCCTGCATAGAGCAGCGCGAGGTGCCCGAAGCTTCCCCGAGCCTGGGATGGTGAAGGGAAAAGGGGACGAAGAGCTCAAGTGAGGGGTGGCGAGCTGGGTCCCAGAGGTGTGGCCTTCCTCCGGCCCCCGAGGTGCTTTGCCAAGTTTGAATTAGTCGTCGACGCTTGACACGAAGAATTTTATGGAAAAATCTATGCTTCTGGCTTCTCTGAGCAACCCGCGAGCTCCCACCTTCACGCGTGACAGCAGATTGGCCAGATCTGAGACGCGGGGTCCCTCTCAAGGAGTGTGAACGGCCCAGGCGGCCACGGTGCCCACAAGGCCCCCCACACTGCTCCACGTCTCATCCCTGGCTCCCGCAGATGCTGGGTTTGGAGCCCCTGGGGCCGATTCAGCCCCTTGATTGTGTGGACGACAAAACCGGGGCCTGGGGTGAGACTCGCCTGGGAAGGGGCGGGTCAGCAGGGACCGGCCGGAGCCCAGCCATCCCGCACCCCCGCCCCGCGGCTGCCTCCCACCGAGGCGCGCGGCAGTCCCGTGGCTTTGTGGCGACTCACCTGCGGACGCGGCCAGGGTGAGCCAGCTGAGTGTCAGCATCGCCTGGAAGGTGCTGTCCTGCCTGCTGGCGGCTCCCATCCTGGCTGTACGCTCCCTGAAACCGAAGCGAGCGAGTGAGACCCGGGAGCTCGGCGGGCTGGAGTCAGAGAGGCGGCAGATGCACGCACGCGCGCACACACGCACACACACACACACACACACACACACACACACACGGGGCCACCTGCACACACAGCACAGCGCCCCAGCCAGCACACAGGCCTCAGCCGCCCCGACTCGGGGCCGGGCAGACCAGGGCACGCGAGCCCTGTCACCGTCCCGCCCGTGTCCTGCAGCTCAGAGACTCGGTGATGGATGGAATTTCATCCTCGGAGCTCGAGCTCCCTCTCCTCCAGAATGAAGCTTTTTTTTCTTAAGTTCAGAAGCAAAGAAAACAAAAAATACCCCCCCCCACACACACACACACACTGAATGTGAGCTGGGCATCAGATGCCATGAACGTGCTGTGTGATCTCAGTGTTTTTGATTGACCTCTCTGGGCCTCAAATTCCTAATCTGGAAAATGAGGGTGTGGGCTGGCCGATTTCTAAGCTTCACTCCTTTTTTATCAGTCCATGCTTCTAAAGCAAGTCTTGGTGATAATATTGAAACCCTGACTATGATGCCTGTGTGTTATAAACCCTCTGTATGGTACCTGCCTGAAGGAAGGTGAGGCAGACAGAGACAATCGTCCCCCGGCGGTTCCCTCCTTACCTGGTAAACGAACCCCTGACTTTGACCTGGGCGTATGGCCAGCTAGTCTAAAGGCGACCTCTTCCAGACTCTCTTACATTTAGTCGTGGCCTTGGAATGGAGTTCTGGCCAACACAGCCCCAGTGCGGTGTGCGAATTCCAGGAAATGCCCTTGAGGGAAGGTAAGAGGACCTTCCTCCCTCCTCCCTCCTTCCTTCCTGCTAACTGGAAGGTGGATATGACGGCTGGACCTTCTGGCTACAGAGTGCCAGCCATGCGGAAGGTGGCAAAGCAAATCTAGAGGAACATCTAGGCCCTGCCCCTGTGGAGGCCTCGACAGCCCTAGACCATGGGTTTATTTTTATGGGAGAGAGAATTAAATTTCTATGTTGCTAAACTTCCGTTTCATTAAAGCTGCTTCATTTTTTTCCTTTTTACTCATACGGACGGTGAATATGGGACTCTGTCTAGAAAAGCCTCAAGATAGGAACTTTAAAAAGAAGATGCCAGATCCCCCTGCAGACTAGAATGCACCTGTTAGAGGATGCTTGCTTGTCCTCAGGCCCCATGCGGCCCACACCGAGGGCCTGGGGGGCGACCAGCGCCGGCTTCCCTGCCCGGGGCCCCAGGTCCTGTCCTGAGCGACACGGAGGCTGTGCCCAGGCACTCACCGACAGAGGGGCCCGAATCCCGCTCACCCAACACAGGCTCCTCCCCTTGAACTCGCTCAGGGACAAGTCTGACCCACCCTGGCCTGTGGGCTCCAGGTCAAGCGCTTTGGGGGAGCTCGGGGAGTCGGGCAGGCAGGAGGGTCCGAGGCGGAGCCCCCTGCCCTCCGCCTGGCCGTCCCTCGCAGGCGTGCGGGGAGCTGAGTTGGGGGGAGGAGAAACCGATACTCTGAGATTCAATGCCCGCGGTTTCCTCCCGCCCCGGCCCAGGCCTGGTCTTCGAGAACAACGGGCTCATTCTAGTGCCTCAGCCGGCTGCTGGAGGGACGCATCTCGGCATCTGGGAATGGCGCCTTTCCCATGGTCCCAGAGGAGGAGTGTCTGCGCTAGAAAGGAGGGGGCCCCGGGGACGGGAGGGCTGCATGGCCCTCCGGGGACGGCCACAGCCCCGTTCCAACTCTTCATCGGTTTAGAAAACCCAGAGGAAGCGTGCCGTCTGTTGCTGAGAAGGCCCAGGTCGTCGTCGGCTCCTCTGAAGGGGCCTGCACCTTGGGGCCATCGGCCGGGTGAAGGGAGGGGACAGGCACCAAGGCTGGTGGTGACGGGTATGGGAGGCAGTCTGGGTGCGGGCACCCCTTCTGGCCCAGCTGCCAGGGGCCCCTCAGGAAAGCATCTCCTTCGGTGGCCTCAGATTTCCCGTGGGCAGAGTGGAAGTTTGCGTCCAGCTGTAGCTCTGACGTCTTCTGATCGCACCATAGTTCATTTCAAAGACCAAAGAAACAAAACAATCGCTTTCTGGATGGGCGTGAAAACAATTCCACTTGGCGGTGGGGGGGGGGGGGGGGGGCGGGGAATCGCGCTCAAAATCTCTTTTCCCCAACATTAAGGAGACCTGTGCCGTGTCTCTGTCTGACCCCTGGACGCACAGACGTCGTGCCTGGAGAGGGGAACCCCACATTGCTGGGGTCCGAGGGGCCTCTGCACTTTCTCTCTCCGCAGTGGCCGCGAACAGAGACCCCGAGAAGCATTCTGTTGAAGCAAAGCCCCAGACTTTCTCTGATCTCACTGGGGAATTCACCAACGGGGGACAGCTTTCTCCGTGGGCCACTAAAAGCTTTCTGGCGACGAGAGCGGAGATTCGGCCTCTCCGGCTGGCCAGACTCGGTCTCGACCCGGCTCCCAGCTGCCAAAGACCCGGGAAGAGCGCGTTGGCCGATGGCGCTGGGGGTTTCCACAGGAGGCCGCTGGCCAGAGCTGGCCGACCGCTGCCCGATGGCCCCGAGCCGGCGATATCCTACTCCGTTTTCCAGAACAGGAGTGTTTCTGCCATCCTGCTGCCGCCCCGGCCTCTCGGGGTCGAGAAGAAGCGGCACCTAACCGGGAACGAGCTCCTCCTCCAGGAGGCCTGGGCCGCAGCGGCCCCGGGGCCCAGCGCTTGTCACCTGCAGAGACAGGGGCAGAGTGTTGTTTGAGTGTCCAGAGAAGCCCCCGGACAGTTGCTCAGCCCTCCCCAGAACAGCCTGGCCCCACAGGCCGAGAGACCCACCGCCCCGTGGGGCCGCGCAAGCCGGAATTCTCCAAGAGTACCGGCTGCGGGCCCGGAGGAGCAGGAGAGGGTCACTTGAAGCTCTGCGGCAGGGGTGAGATGGGACCTGCCGGGCTCAGCCGTCTCCCCCTGTCAAACCCACACGAACCCGGACAAGGCTCGGCCCAGCAACCAGCGGGACAGCGTGGTCCAGAGTCCTTGGTCCCGGCCACGCAGCTGACCTCGGGGGAAGCATCTGACCGCCTGGGGCTCCCTTTTTTTTTTTAATTTTGAATTTTTGTCTGTAAAACCTGAAATGACGCATCCCAAATGCCAAGGTCCCTGTGGGATCGAGACGCTGCCAGGCCCGAGCTCCTAGCCCTGTGCCTGCCTGACCGTGGCTAGCCCCCCCGCCCCGGTTGTGCAAGCCCCGGGCATCAGGACACACGGCTGCACAGGTGCTAGAACCAGGGGGAAGGGTCTGAGAACCTGCCACCGGCTGTGTGGCCCCAGACAAGCCACTCAACCTCTCTGTGCCTTACTCTTCCCGATTGTCGAACAGGCTCCTGCTACCCACGAGCAGGAGTTATTTCCGCGAGGGTCAGCGGGACAGGCTGACTCTAAAGACGGCGGCTTACCACCGTGAGCGCCGGGGTCTTCCGCACAAAGGGAGGTAAGGAGACGGCCCCGGGGTCCAGAAGAACACGGCGCTCCCTCTTGGCCTCGCCTCGCAGAGTTCAGGGCAAATAGGTGACGTGGGCCCCATGGGTCTGGACACTTCCCTTACAGTGACACGCGTGTAGACAGGCCACTCTTGTCCCTGCTGAGGCGGGGCGGGGGTTCTCTGGAACCAGCCCCACCCCCTGGATTCTCGTGGGTGCTTTGACTTCCTCTTTTACGCCCCACAGTGTTCACGAGTCTCAGCTGGGCTGAGCTGTGCCCCCCCGCCCCCCGAGAGTCCTGTGGTGACGTCTCACCCCTCCGGACCTCGGAATGCGACCGCATTTGGAGAGGGAGCCTTTCAAGAGGGGATTAAGGTAAAATGAGGTCCCCAGGGCGGGTCCTGAGTCGGCGTGACTGGTGTCCATGTAAGAAGAGGGTGTTAGGATCACAGACACGGAAGGAAGGGAGAGAAGGTGCAGACGGGAGGAAGACGGCTGTCGACACACCAAAGAGAGCGGCCTCGGAGGACGGCAACCGTGCTGACCTACAGCCCCCGGAACTCTGAACAGTGAAGCTGCCCCATCTGCGGCCCCAGCAAACGATGCCGTGTCCCCGAGCGAGTTCATCTTCCCAGGCTTTCAGCCTCCCGTCCGCAGCGATGACACCAAGAGTCCCGGCAAACGCCAGCGTAGCTTTTGCGAGGCTCCGGGCACCGCTTTAGGCCCCGGCCACACGTCGACGACCGATCTGCTCTTCTGTAGCTGGGGGGCATGGTCATCCCTCGACACGGATGGGGAAACTGAGGTACAGAGCGTGCAACTTGCCTGACGCACGCAGCCAGCAGGTAGCAAAGCCCAAAGCCTGCTCCCTCCTCCAGAAAGGGCGTTTCTAGCTCCCAAAGATTAAACGGTTTGTGGTCTCGTCTCAAACTGCGAGAACGTAGAAGCCGGAGGGAAAGTCAGCGCTTGTCAAACTGCGTGCACACATGAACCCCCCGGGGAAGCTGACTCAAAGGCAGACCCCGACTCGTCGGAGCAGGGTGGGGTGGGGGGTCCTCTGAGGGCTACGGAGGCAGCAGGCGGTGACACAGTCAGGTCTGAACCTGGCAGGTCTGGCCCCAAGGACGTGCCCTGTAACGCAGGACCGCACTCCTGTCCCCCAGCCGGGCCTCCCACGAGCAGCAAAGGTCGGATTCAAGCCACCTCTCTGCCTCTCGCTGCGGGTCAGTGATCCGGAAATCACAGCGCCCAACGCCCCCCACCCCCAAGGGAGAAGGAAGGGGCAGGGGACAGGGCAGCCCACGCACCTTCCGGACCACAGGTGAACACAGGAGGAGCCCCCGCCCCTGCCCCCGCCCCGGCAGCCTGGGCCCTCTCTCGAATGCTGTGCGAAGGACCCCGGGGACAGGGAGCCCCGCCTGGCCTCCTCAGAGAGAGGCGCTCACAAGACCCCTCGCTCCTGCACACCAGCGTCTCCCGGGGCTGCTTCGAGGACCAGCCCCTCCCCCAGGAAGCACACCCGCCCAGACGGTTCTCACCGCCGCAAAGACCGAAAACATTCCAAGGAGACCCGCCACCTCACAAAGCCCGGCCTCCTCTCCGGAAACCAGGCTCCCGCGTCCTTCCGACCGGCCACGTCGCGTCGGCTCGCACCACGTAGGAGCAGACACGGCACGAGACCCGCTCCGGCCGGCCCGTGCGTGCGTGCGCGCGTGAGTCACGGGGGACTTGTTAAAACACGGGTTCTGACCCGGCAGGTCTGGGGTGGGGCATGAGTCTGCGCTTCCGAGCGGCTCCCGGGGGAGCCTGGACTGCCGAGCCGGGCCGCGCCCTGAGCCGCCAGGATCTCCTCATTCACAGATGGGCAAACCGAGGCCCGTCGAGCCAGAGACGGTTGCCCGCGTTGCTCAGGAGAAGCGAATGGAAATCTGAACCAGCATCTGAGAGAATTTCTGCCCGACTGTAACTCATGGGACGCCTGCCTGTCCCTTCCTTGGCCGGGGGGGGGGGGGGAGACAGAGGGGAGGGGGGCCCATCCGGTCCTGCCCCTGTTCCAACCCGGCATCACTTTATGTCACAGTTTGGGGAGTAGACACGTGCCTTTTCCGACGCCCTTGACACGCCCACAGACTCTTAAATGATCTTCCCCAGACAAAACACCTCCTTTGATGCGGGAAATCCCCTCTGGGGAGCCAAGCAGGAGAGATGGGGGGGGGGTTCCACGGATCAGAGAGATTCGCACCAAGGCTCCCCCAGCCCCGAGCGCTCGGGGTCCTGCCCTGCCACCGAACCCAAGTCCCTCATCACGCCGCCAAAGCAGCGCCCGTGATCCCCGGTCCCATCACATGTGCCACAGGCACCGAAATCGGAACCAGGAGCACGGCGCTCGCAGCAAACCAGACGCAGACACGACGATGTTTCCTAACGAAGAAGTGGCTCCTAACGACTTGCGGCAGCTTAACCCCTGGAGCGAACCATTAGCTACAAGGATAGATCTACCTCTCCTCTTCGTTTCCAGCTCCTCTGCCCAACTCCCGGCCACTAGGCACATGTGGCTATGCAAACCTGCATTTAAAATCAGGTAGGGCCACCTGGGTAGCCCAGTCGGTTAGGCATCCAACTCTCGGTTTCGGCTCAGGTCACGATCTCGCGGTTCGTGAGTTCGAGCCCCGCGTCGGGCTCTGTGCTGACCGCGCAGAGCCTGCTTGGGATTCTCTCTCTCTCTCTCCCTCCCTCTCTCTGCGCCACACTCCCCCCCCCCCCCCCCGGCTCACACTGCCTCTCAAAATAAACTTAAAAAATTTTTTTTTTAGTAAGAAAAGTAATTAAAAAAAACAGGCAAAACGAAACCCACACATCCTCTGCCCTCCCAGGCACACGTGAAGTGCCCTGAAGCCCCTGGCTGCCAGTGGGAGTGCAGAGCGGAACCTTCCCATCACCGCCGAACCCCGTGGGTCAGCCCTGGTTCAGAGCCCCAGGATTCGCAGACCATCTGAGTGCGTCGGGTTCCCCGACCAGGAGCGTCGGCCCCCCATCTGGGGATCGCGGCAGCCTCGACACCCCCACCCCCACCCCCACCCGCCGCCCGCCCCGAATCAGAAGCTCCGGGTGGCCCAGCCATCTGTGTGTGAGTGCTCCCAGTGGGGCTCGTGTGCGCTCACATCTGACCCCCCGTGAACCTGGTGAGCGTTTGACAGTGTGTTGGCTGAGCGCTAACCGTTCGGCCTGTGTCACCAGATGGATCCAAATTTGGGTCTCAGGTCGGCTGCTTAAGAGCCGGACTTGGCCGTTCACTTAAGGGTCTAAGCCTCAGCCCCACGGCTGTGAGGTCGGGGAAGCCACCGGAGGGGGTGGAGTGTTGCACCCCACGGTGACTGAACCACGATGGTCCGCCACTGGGAGTCTGTCCCCACCCTCGGGGCCTGGCTCCCGCCGGCTGCGTGGGGCTGCCTCACGTACCAAGTGGGGCCCTTAGGGGCCTCTTCTGGTTAATGGGCCACACTAGGTCATCCGTTAAGAGGCGCCACTACACCAGAGACACTTTCTCAAAAGCTTGATATGGGGGACCGCACAGGGAAGTCCCCCCCGCCCCACTCAGCGGTGGTTACGGTGGGGGAGGGAACCCATGTGACACAGGGGGGCCCCACGCCGGGCCCCGGGCAGAGGTCGTGCCTGGACGGGGCCCCGGACCAGTAGGCCGTCTCAGCGGGAGGCACAGGCGGTGGGTGGGGGGTCCCATTGGCCCCGGGGGCCCCAGGGCAGGCGGAGGAGGTGCTCCGGCAACAGCTCAGCTCCTGCTTTGCTCCGGGAGGCCCGGCGGCCCTCACACTGGGGCCGAGCGCAGCGCCCGGGAGAGGACAGGAGCCAGATGAAAGGATGAGCCGAGACAGGGCTTAACCACACCACCCGGGACTCAGTTAGCGCTTCTAGCAGCTTCCACGCGGGGCCGGGGAGGGGGGATGTCAGGAGGCCCGTGCTCGGGGAGCGGGTCCTGTCTCCCTCCCCAGGCGGCTTCCTGCTAACTCCCTCCTGGGCCCCCGCGGGCTTGCACACGTTCTGCCACCTTGACTCCAAGGCCGTCTCCCACCCCCCCCGGCCCCGACCTCAAGTCCTTATCAGCTGCTTCTTCCTCGGCACCCACAGCTTACTGACCCAGCCTTTCTTTAATTTTTTTTTCTTTAACGTTTATTTATTTTTGAGACAGAGAGAGACAGAGCATGAACAGGGGAGGGGCGGAGATGGAGGGAGACACAGAATCCAAAACGGGCTCCAGGCTCCGAGCTGTCAGCACAGAGCCCGACGCGGGGCTCGAACTCACGGACCGCGAGAGCATGACCTGAGTCGAAGTCGGACGCCTAACCGACGGAGCCACCCAGGCGCCCCTGACCCAGCCTTTCTTTAAACTTCTCTCACCCCGTGCTTGGGACTGACTGAATGGTTCCCACGGGAAACTCGGGCTGCGGGCTCCTTGAGGGTAAGCCCGTTTTTCTTTTCCCACAGAGCGCAGCTGGGCACACAGCGGCCGCCCGGCGACCCCTGGGCGGTGGGTGCCTGTGTGTGCCGCGTGGCTGCCGAAGGAGCAAACGACTTGGCTATCTGACCGCGCGGCATCGTTGGACTCTGTCCAGCGCTCTCGAGAACACCGCGTGGGAGCCCGAAGCAGCAACTGGAGACGTTTACACAAGCTACCACTTTCAAAATTATAACTCTCTTTTCAAGTCTCTTGTCATACCCTCAGTGGAGGAAAAGAGATGATCTTCCCTCTTGAGGATGTTTCTCTCCCCCCGGGGTCTTGAAGGAAGAGGGGACGTCATGTCCCTGCTGCAGGTGCCTTCTCCCCAGACTCAGAGTCCAAGGTCGGCGTGCCTCTGCTACGGTCAGAGCAGCGCTGGCTGCGGTGAGGGTCCTGGCCCGTCCTCTCCTGCTAAGCCCGGCACTTGCGGGGACGGAGGGATTGCACGCTCTAAAAGGGGACCTCCAGAGGCGCCTGGGTGGCTCAGTCGGTAGAGCGTCCGACTTTGGCTCAGGTCATGATCTCATGGTTCGTGGGTTCGAGCCCCGCATCGGGCTCTGTGCTGACAGCTTGGAGCCTGGAGCCTGTTTTGGATTCTGTGTCTCCCTCTCCCTCTGCCCCTCCCCCACTCTTGCTCTGTCTGTTTTTCTCTCTTTCAAAAAATAAACAAAACATTAAAGCAATAAAAGGTGACCCAAGTGTCCCCGGGTCCCTACCTCCAGTCCCCAGGCACCAGGTGCCCAGCACCTCCAAGCTCACTTACTCACGTGGGAAGTCTGGCCCCTTGCACGGCTCCTCTCTCCCTCCGGGTCTGTCTGGGACTCCTCGAGGGCACCTGCACGCGTCCACGAGCCACCCCTGTCGCTGTCCATGCAGCCAGTGCCCTGGGACGTCACGGCTACAACCCCGGGTCAGCCCTGCTGAGCTCCAAGTCTGCCCTCGCAGGCTGGGCCTTCCCCCGGGAGAAGAGCCTGTCACTGTGCCTCGGTGGCTGGCACATGGGGGTCCCCAGCACAGAGAACCGCCCGGCTAACTGAGACAGAGGGCCCACGCTCTGTCACACACGCCCAGCCGGGTGATGGCTTCTCCCACTGTGGGGCTCCTCTTCCAGCACCTCCTTGCTCCCCCCCCCCCCCATCGGAGCGTCTGTCTGGTCTGCAAAGCTCATCACGTGGCTCTACCCACCCCCACCCCCGGGGCCTGGTGAGCCTGAGCGGGGGGCGGCGGGAAGGCTCTCGTCCCTGGCATGCCCCCCGCAGACGTCAGAGCCCCTCGCCCCTCCAGGCGGGCGGCTGAAAGGTCAGACGATGCCCAGTACAGCCTGATCGCAAAGCACAGTGACCTCAGAGGGAAGCTTCTCCCAGGGCTCTGAGTCAGAACCTGGAGCTTTCCAAGTCAGACCACCAGGCTGCACACCTTCCCTGCTGGCTGTGTGTCCTTCGCCGGCTGGCTGAGCGGCTAGGGCAATAAACACTTCATCAATTGTGTTTTTTAACCGAAAGTTCTAGCATCAGCAGCTGGCTGGGCATTTCTCCTGGCTTCGGGTCATATCATGTGTGCCTACTTATTTCTGAGGCTCCAGAAAGATCTTTGCAAAACGGCCCCTACCTTCTCATCACGTCCCGCCAGAGTGGCACCTGCTGAACCCCTCCCCCCGCCCCCAAGGGCATCGTGACAGCCCCTGCCGGCCCGTCCTCCACGCCAAGGGGGCACCTGCCTGAAAGGGGGCAGGAAGGCTCATTCCCACAAGCCGCTTTATTTCCAGGAGCACGAAATCAGTGCCAAAGAGACCGAAGGTGCGGGAGGTCAGGGGCAGCAGAGGGGAGGGGTGCGGGGTCCGGATCCTGAAGCACCCCCGGGGCAGGAGTTGGGACTTGGCCCTGCCACTTTGGCCCTGGTACGGGAGGAGCGGGGGACGGAAGGAGCCCACGTGTGGTTCATATAGACGCTGCCGCCGGGGTGGGCCCGGCTGGGCGGGGTGGGGCCTCCAGCAGCAGCCGAGGCCTCCACCGCCAGAGTCGAATGAATCCCACACGCGTTTCGGGAGTGCCTACCGCATGACAACTCAGGAAAAGAGCTCGTCGCGGGTTCAGCTCGAGCTCAAAGTCCAGCAGCGGAGGGGCCCGGGTTAAACAAACAGCCAGCGCGTCCCGTACCGCTCAAGCTCCGCACGAGGCCTTCGACGCTGACAGCGCAGCCTCTGGGGGCCACACGCCAGGCGCCCTACGCAGACCGCGTGCGCCCCACGGACGACTGTCACTGTGACGCCAGCGCCCAGGGGGAAGGGGGGTGACATGGCAGGGTCTGCAGAGGCTGGCTTGCAGCTGAGTGCACGCCGGGGAAGGGAAGGTGTTCTCGAAACCGCAGAGCCCAGGAAAACGTTAACTGCTGACAGAGCGGTGTTCCGTGTGGTTCTGGGCCATGCGTTCCAGGCATTTTCGCGCCGTGGAGCTTAGCTCCAAAGCACCTACTTCCAGACGGGAAGGAAGGAAGGAAGGGAGGGAGGGAGGGAGGGAGGGAGGGAGGAAGGAAGGAAGGAAGGAAGGGATGGAAAGGAGGAAGGAAGGAAGGAGGAAGGAAGGAAGGAAGGAAGGAAGGAAGGAAGGAAGGAAGGGATGGAAAGGAGGAAGGAAGGAAGGAGGAAGGAAGGAAGGAAGGAAGGAAGGAAGGAAGGGATGGAAAGGAGGAAGGAAGGAAGGAAGGAAGGGAGGGAGGGAGGGAGGGAGGGAGGGAGGAAGGGATGGAAAGGAGGAAGGGAGGAAGGAAGGAAGGAAGGAAAGGATGGAAAGGAGGAAGGAAGGAAGGAAGGAAGGAAAGAAGGAAGGAAGGAAGGAAGGAAAGAAGGAAGGAAGGATGGAAAGGAGGAAGGAAGGAAGGAAGGAAGGAAGGAAGGAAAAGAAGGAAGGAAGGAAGGAAGGAAGGAAGGAAGGAAGGGAGGGAGGAAGGGATGGAAAGGAGGAAGGGAGGGAGGAAGGGAGGAAGGAAGGAAGGAAGGAAGGAAGGAAGGAAGGAAGGAAGGAAGGAAAGATGGAAAGGAGGAAGGAAGGAAGGAAGGAAGGGAGGGAGGAAGGAAGGGATGGAAAGGAGGAAGGAAGGAAGGAAGGAAGGAAGGAAGGAAGGAAGGAAGGAATGGAAAGGAGGAAGGAAGGAAGGAAGGAAGGAAGGAAGGAAGGAAGGAAGGAAGGAAAAGGAGGAAGGAAGGAAGGAAGGAAGGAAGGAAGGAAGGAAGGAAGGGATGGAAAGGAGGAAGGGAGGGAGGAGGGGAGGGAGGGAGGGAGGGAGGGAGGGATGGAAAGGAGGAAGGAAGGAAGGAAAGGAGGAAGGAAGGAAGGAAGGGATGGAAAGGAGGAAGGAAGGAAGGAAGGAAGGAAAGAAGGAAGGAAGGAAGGAAGGGATGGAAAGGAGGAAGGAAGGAAGGAAGGAAGGAAGGAAGGAAGGAAGGGAGGGAGGGAGGAAGGAGGAAATGGAAAGGAGGAAGGAAGGAAGGAAGGAAGGAAGGAGCTGTGGGTCTGGGGCAGGACCCCATCACCCGGCTTGCACACACACCCTGACACCTTGGGTGACAGAGGCAGGCAGTGCCCGTCCAGAGGTGCCGGTCGAGACCCGTGCCTGGACTGATGATCTGGTCACCACACAGTACAAACCAGGGCCTTCCTCCAGACCGGAAACAAGGACCTGCGGGGGCAGAAAAATGCTCCCGCGCCCGGGACCAGCCATTTGTAGGAGGTGCAAGGTCCAGACACGAATTTAGAACAGGAGGTGATGGGGGCACCCCGGTGGCTCAGTCGGTTAAATGTCCGACTTCGGCCCAGGTCATGATCTCGCGGTTCGTGGGTTCGAGCCCCACGTTGGGCTCCGTGCTAACAGCTCAGAGCCTGGAATCTGCTTCGGATTCTGTGTCTCCCTCTCTCTCTGCCCCTCCCCCACTCGCTCTCTCTGTCTCTCTCAAAAATAAATAGTAAAACATTAAAAAAATTTAGAACAGGAGGTGATGAATCTGAGTTTTGCCCGATGGAAGAATGAGTCTTAACGACCCACAGGGCGGGACGTGCTGCACTCGAACGCAGTGAGACACAGGGAGAATTCCAGAAGGGACAAAACCAGGCCGTGGGTCTCGGAGCCCACGCGGACCTGCGGCACCCGTCCCTTCCTCCAGCAGCCCTCTCTCCTGTGCCCTCCAGCCGTGGGCTTCAAGCGGGGGCTGACCCGCCCACCTTGGCTCCCCACGTAGACACGTGACCCAGGCTGGCCCACAAATGCACCCTCCCGCCTGGTGCCGGGATTGCTTCGGGATGGTCACACGACCCGAGACAAAGAAAGGGCCCACGGAACTGCCGCTTGTCACCCACTGAGGGTGGCCAGCGTGGAGCTGCCGGGACCACCTTTGCCTTGTACCGAGAGCGCCTGTCTGAGCACGAGGCGTACACGGAGGAGGGCGGAGCCTGGAGATGGAGAACCACCATCTCTGAACACCCAGATCCAGCTCTGCCTGAAGCCAGTGCTGACGCCGAACTTGCAATCCCGTGGGCCCATGGACGTCCTTTTATGTTTGAGCCAATGCGAGTTGTGCTGCAGACATTTACCATGGAACCAATCCCGACTGAAGCAAATCCCAGGGGGGAAGGCAAGAGGAAGGTTAGCTGCTCGCAAGCCGTTTGGAGCCCTAGCCGCTGCCGCTGACGGGCCAACGCGGTGCCTCTCGCGCACACAGACGTTCCTGTGCCCTAAGACCCCTTCGGACGTGCTCTTTCCCCGCTGCTCCCGAGCCACGCCTGCTGGCTTCCGCGCATCTCCTACCTCCTTCGTCCAGCAGAGCCACTGCCGTGACCCAGGAGGGCCACCACACCCACCGCTGACGCGCAGGCCATGAGAAGCTCCGCCAGGAGCCGGGGCCCAGAGCGCTTACGGGAGAGCCTGGGCCGGGCGAGGGTCGGACGCGAGAGGCGGGCTCGTGGCACCTGCCGTGTCTGGGAGCGGGGCTGGAAGGCGGCGGGCTGGGGCTGGCGGCCGTTCAGACGGACCGCCTTCCTCCCGGCCCCGTTCTCAGGCTCACACAAACCCCGGAAGGGCAGAGACGGGAGTGTCTGCACAGCGGCCAGACTTTCCCCACTCCTCCCTCGGCCCGGCCGGGTCGGGGTCAGAAGAGAACGCCTGATTCTGGTTCAGGTTTGGGCCAGAGCCCTCCTTTGAGCGGAGCGGCTGGTCTTCTCCTGGGTTATTTATTTGCAGAAACCACTGTGGCTCCCTACTGCTTCAAACACACCTCCAGGAAGCGACTCGAGGTGGGGTCCCAGCCGAGGCCGGGCTGACGGCCCCATGGGGCCTGCCATCAGGTACCTGTGGTCCCGCAGGCAGGTGTGATTCGCAGCCTTGGGCTCTAAACACAAGTCTGCGGTCTTCGGAAGCAAACGGGCTCTGGTAAACCCACCGGGGAGGGGCACCTAGAAACCCGGGGTCCTGGGAGACCCTGGGCCACGCTCGTCTGGCCTCTGCTTTCTCACTGGGAGGGGAGACCCAGGGCAACGGTACTTTAGTGCTTACTCAGAACTAGGTCCCCCACGGGGGCTGGGACACAGGTGGCTGAGATGGCAGTTCCTGCTTGGAGAAGGTCACCCACCAGCCCTGAGCTCTGGGGACCCTGCTTCAGCACTAGGGGACCCCAGGGCTCCACACAGTTGTTTCTCCACCGCCCTCCCCCAACACCCCCAACAACCTTCTCCCAGGAAAATTATCACACACTAGACCAAGGTGAAAGAGTTTCACGGTGACCAACCTACTCATGACCTAGAGGTTACCGGTAACGTTTTACTACATTTGCTCTCTCATTGATGGGTGCATCCATCCATCCACCCACCCACCCATCCATCCAGAAAGCAGCCTTGTTTTTTGGATGCATTTCAAAGTAAATTGCAAGCAGCAATATACTCCCCCCCTAAATACTTCAGTATTAACTAGAGTTCAATGTTCATTTAAATTTTTAAAACTCTTTGTGGGTAAAATCTACGTGTCGTGAAACGCACAAACCCTAACCGTGCACTTTCTGAGTTTTGAGAAATGTCTCTACCTGAGCGATCCGGCACAGAACGTTATCATCATCCAGAAGGGTCCCCTCACGCCCCTCCCCACCAACTCCCCTCTTGTGAGACACAACCGGGTTCTCTCAGAACCAGGTCACCTGTTCTGGAACTCTGTAGAAATGGAATTGCCCGAAATGCAGTCTTTGGCGCGAGGCTTCTCTCACTCAGCACTTCGGGTTTTTTTTTTACGTTTATTTATTTTTGAGAGACAGGGAGAGACAGCGCGGTTGCAGGGGAGGGGCAGGGAGAGAGGGAGACACAGAATCCGAAGCGGGCTCCAGGCTGTGAGCCGTCAGCACAGAGCCCGACGCAGGGCTCGAACCCACGAACCATGAGATCATGACCTGAGCCGAAGTGGACGTTTAACGGACTGAGCCCCCCAGGCGCCCCTCCGTCAGCATGTTTTTGAGGTTCATGCACGTGACTGTGCACATCAGCAGTGCACTTCTTACAATGGCGGGGCGGTACCCCCAATCACACGAACGTGCCGCCCTACACACTTGCTTTCGTGTTGTGCTCTGGGGAGCCACACAGGACAGAGTTTAGGGGACAGAAGAGGCCCAACTTTGCTACCGGCACTCAGCCAGACAAAGCCGTGGGCGCCACTGTCCTCGAACCCAACTGCGCTCAGGGTGCAGGTTCCCTGGGGTCGAAGGCCAGCCCCGCCACTTAGCCCTCGTGTGACACGGGGAGAATCCGGGTAGCTTTCCGTTCTGCAGCTTCCCCGGCTGCAGGACGCTGGTGATGGCGGGGACTTCCTCAAGCGGCTGCCGTGAGCAGTGACGTAATCAGATGTGCCAAGTGACTGGCCGAGCAGCGGGCCCCGTCAGTAGGTGTCCTAAATGTTCCCACACATCGTGAGGGCAGGCTTTGACTTTAGAAGAGGTGAACTTGAACCTCACATGTGCCACTAAGCGACCCTGCGATTCTGGGACATTTCCGTTGGTTATTAAAATATGAGCGGCTACGGGGCCCCTGGGTGACTCAACTGAGGACGCGTCTGACTCTTGATTCCGGTTCAGGTCATGAGCTGACCATGATCTGTTCGTGGGTTCGAGCCCCGCGTCGGGCCCTGCGCGGACCGCTCAGAGCCTGGAGCCTGTTCCTGATTCTGTGTCTCCCTCACTCTCTGCCCCTCCCCCGCTCCTGCTATGTCTCTTAAAAATAAATGTGAAAAAGAATAACAAAAATCTCTCTCTCTCTCTCTGCCCTGCTTGCTCTCTCTCTCTCAAAACAAATAAAACATTTTTTTTAAAAAATAAAATATAATAGGAGTGGCTTCATCATATTTATGCTATTATCTCGTGGATTTATTTTCCCTCTTCCAATTCTTTCCTCTTTCCACTCAACTTTGTAGGCTGACCCCTTCAACGTTCCAGGCAAAGACTTCTCTCCAGCACATAAGGCTGTTCCTCTCTTCTGCCTGATGAGATCATTCTAAAAGATGACGTACACAAAGTGCTTAGGGAAGCAGCAGTATGCAGTGGGCGCTCTATAAAAGTGACCTCCTACCATCAGCAGAGCAGCAACTAACTCCTAGGTGCTAGCGACAGCGCATGCTCAAGGAGTGGCCCCGAAGTGTTGTTGCCCTGAGAAGTCAGGAGCCTTGGGCCCCCATCTACCATCAGAAGGGACCGGAAGGGGGATCCCAGAGGAGACCCTGCAGGTGCCTGAAGTGTCCCCGGGGTCCTCAGCCGGGGCCCGGGGGCTGCGGCCCTTGTGTGGGTCACGGCCAGGGGAGTTGCCCGCCGCACACAGAGCCCCCGCCTCGGGCTCTGGCCTCCTTGGCCGAGCTGAGCTGCAGCCCGGGACGCTGGCCCACATTCAGCCGAACTTGGCCATGTTGCCCGAGATCTTCCAGAAGCTTCAGCTGGAAAAAGTTAGTCCTTGCTTTTCCCCATAAAACGGGAGAGAGCAGCCATGGGTAAGGGAGGAGGTGGGACTGTCAGCTCGGGGCAGGTCCCGCAGGCATCCCGAGGGTCTGCAGGGGCCGTGACGGCGCCTGGCTGAGACCAGATTCCAGCACTACCTGACTCCAGCCTCTTCTGGCCCCCGACGGTGAGTTTGCTCCTAGTGTTGTATTTCCAGCACCTTGGAGCAAGGATGGGCCTTGAGGACCACTGAGTCCATGGCTTGGCCAGGGTCTCATATTGAAGATCCAAAGCTGGGTCCCAGTTCAACTCAACATACATGTATCATGTATTGGGTTGAAAATATGAAACTGTCAATATTGAGCCATTTTCATCTACAAAAAAAATGGCAGGTTCATGTCATTCAACCTACCCAGGCCCTCTGAGGTGTACGTTGTTCGTCATCCTGGAGTCTGGGCAAGTGGGGTGGGGGACACAGAGGCCAGGGATCCGTGCTTGACCTTACAGTTATGCTGGGGTATATAATCCATAGTTCCACGTGGCAATCTCTTCCTAAATAGTCCTACATATTTTATTTTTTGAGACAGAGGGAGAACAAGTTGAGAAAGAACAGAGGGAGAGAGAGAGAGAGACAGAGAGAGAGACAGAATCCCAAGCAGGCTCCGCACCCACCACTGAGCCCAACTCAGGGCTCGATCCCATGACACTGGGATCATCACCTGAGCCGAAATCAAGAGTTGGACGCTCAACCGACTGAGCCACCCAGGCGCCCCAATAGTCCTACCTCTTGCTATGAGATCCACACCACTTGACGTGGTCAATTACTTTCTCAGGGCTTCAGAGACGCCCCTCTTCTGAGGTTTCCCAAAGGTCTGCTATGAGCCAAGGCTTGACTCTCTGCTCCAGACCGTCTGTGACCTGCCCTTTCTCAGGACGGGTCTTCTTGGGCCATCGTTGTTCAGTAGGACTTGGGACTCCCAGGCCAACTGACTGGACCGGTGGGTACAACTGGCCAAAGCTAAGCTGGTTCTTTCTCTGCTGGTTCCAGCCCTTTCTTATGGCCGGGCTTTATACCTGTCTTTGATTCTAGGAGACACTCCCTGGGTCCTTATAACAAATCCAACCCCATGCTCTTTTTACCCACTTTTTTAAAATCTCGCTAAGTTTAAGTCAACTTGGTTTCTATTATTTGCGACCAAAGGAGTCTTGGTTTTTCAGCCCATAAAGGAGTAACCAAGCCTTTCTCTCTGAAGGTCCTAAATGGGCACTGGAACTTTCAGAGACAACGCATTTCCTGTGTGGCTTTCTACCCTATCCTCAGTGACTCTCTCATGTGGCCACCATCCCATCTATCACGGCCACGACTCTGTAAGGACAGAGGATGTGATGCCCCCGACTTACCCCATATGCCAGGGCTGGACAGGAGTGAGCGGGGCGGGCTCGTGAAGGGCTCATAAACACGGCACCACGAGGGTGGATCGTCGGGGGCATTTTGCCACTTGACTACTTAGGCACCCATTAGCAGCTGCTCTCATGTGTTTACAATTCAATTCGTGTTGGAACAAAGACATGCCCAAGATCAAATAAACAGCTTCCAGACACTGAGCACTGCACGCACTCTGTCTTCCCCTTTGGTATTGAAATTAAGACAAGCACCACCTTGTCTGGCTGCTCTCCAGGGTCCTGGCATGGCGGGGTGAAAGGGAGGAGCGAGAGAACATCCCTGAGTGGGTTGGGACATGACAGCAGAGGGGTAAACCCTTCTTTGAATGGGGACAAAAGGGTTTGTTTTTGTTTTTGTTTTTTTAACATGTTTCTGTATAAAGGAAGATTATATGCCAGAGGAAATGTTTGCAAACTGGGTCAGGACGGTTCCCAAGCCATAAAAACAGACTGCTGTCCTCAGGACCAAACTAATACCATTGCTACTCTTAGTTACCGTTGAGACCTCTCCAATTTCCAAAAACAAAACAAAACAAAACAAAACAAAGCCAAAGCATCGAAAGTAGCCATTGATTCCCAACAGGTTCTGATTCAAATGACACACATTGAGTGCCTTCTATGCGCCAGGCACTGGGTTATTCACTTACTACCCGGTTCGTCCCTCACCTTATCCCAGAGGTTAAGTGAGTTGTCTCGATTCACATACTTAGGAAGTGAGGCGTCTCTTCTAGGGTCCAAACTGTCAGACTCTGAAGCCACTGCATTTTTTTTTTCTAGCTGCTTTGCTATTCTCAGAAACTAACAGTCCCTCGGCTGGATCACAGTGAACTGTCAGACAAGTGTCCCCTCTTGCCCAGCACACTTGGTCCCCTCCCTCTCTTGCTCACGAACCCGTCCACCCGCATGGAAGTTCTACCAGAAACGTCCACCTCCTCGTCCTCTCCCGGCTGTGGGCCCCAGCACAACCACTATACTGCCTTGCTGGACATTCACGGTGGCCTCCTGACCAGTCTTCTGTCCCCAGTCTCTCTCTCCTTCTGACTCGTCCCCTACACTGCTGCCGAAATAGGTTGGCTCTCATCTCTTGTGCTTCGCGCCCTTCCAAGACCCTTGAGGTCTTGTGAGGTCCTTTGCCAAGTGGCCCCCACCTGCCTACCCAACCTCACCTCTTGCCAATCTCCATCCTGACCCTACCTGCTGTGTTCAGGCCACCCCGGGCCACCAGAAGACCGTCCCCACCCCAAGCCCCATACACCTCCTTTTCCTTGCACTGATCTTTCTGCCTAGAAGGTTCTTTTCCAGCATCACCGCCTCGAGAAACCCTACCACCCGTCCAGGACGACTTACAAGTTACCTCTTCCTGGAGCCTGTATTAGATTCCTGAGAGGAATCAGTCACTGCTTTCCTTCTCATTTCCCTTCCCTGTTGAACACTTGTCCTTGTTCTTTATTATTATTACTGTCAAACAATTTGTTACGTCTCTCCCGTGCTAAAACACGAGCTGCGAGAGGGCAGGGGACCTTACTTTTTTCACCTCTGTGCCCCTGGTCCAGGGACTGGCACAGAAGAGGGACTCAGGGAACGCTTGTTGCGTGAATAACAATCAAGGTGCCAACAGATCAACGGACAAATGACCTATCTTAGCTCCAAAAGGAACCTCAGCCAAAGAGAGATTCATCAGTCCGCTGGTCACAAGCCCACCCCGCTGTCTCCTTGACCCTGCCCTCTCCCTGTCTGGCCCTGCTGTGGAGGGCCTCCCAATGGTCTGCCCACCTCCTCTCTTCTGAGACCCGGCCTTCCCACTCACACGCGGTCACGACGGGGCCTCCCGCATGGGTCAGCACCCCTCGGTGCGACCACGGAACACCTGCCCCAGCCACACCAGTGAGTCCCTCCCCTGGGCTTCCCGACTTGGGGCCAGAGATGGGGCCTGATGACAGTAGGTGCTGTTCCAACAAGGCAGTGGTCCTGTCAGTTTCCCTGTCCCCCATCGGTCCACAAGATCCAATGCAGAGAGAGGAGCAGGGGAAACAGAGTCAGGGAAGGAGAGTCTTGACTACCTTTGAGTCTGGCGTCCAGTTGCCCTGAGGTCAGACCCCCCACTACTCATTTTACAATCTGGTCTTTCAAATCCAGTGAACCGAGGGTTTGCGGAGCCCTCACCTTCTCCTTTTGGCTGAAGTTACTTTGGGTTGGGTTTCTGTCACTCACAACCCCAGAACCCTGACATGCAGAGAAACCTGGACGAAAACCGGGCTGGTGCTGGCTGGGGTCCCGTGCTGTGGCTCCCCGCCCCTGCACCCTGCACAGACATGGTCCACAAAGTCCCTTACAACATGGTGGCCCCTCCTCACTCCACCCTCAGGACCCGTCTTCTGGGGGGAGTGAAAAGGGGACACCAATAAGGAAGCTGTCACCCACCCACTGTCTCCTTGAACCAGTCTCTTGGCCAACTCCCACCAAAGCTTCCCCTGCACTTTCAGCCCCGCCTGGCGGGCCCCCCGGCCCTCACACGGCTTACCCTCTCCCACCCCCTGACTGGACGACCTTACAGAGCTCACCCTCTCTCTCCGGCCCACCTTGCCAAAGGAATTTCCTCGAACACATAGCCACTGCATTCAGTCTTGTTCGGAAACATCCAGGCTAGCCTTTCCCCCCAACGGTGGCCCGTCCACTTTTGACAGCTCAGGACACTGTGGTCCCTCCATAACTCACCACACGTTGTGCTGGTCAACCTGCAGAGTCGTGGGCCACACACGGTCTCCCAGGCGATCGCCGGAGGTTTCCGCCTCTGTGTCTTCCCTCACTCGGCGCCCCGCCCAGAAGCCTCTCGCACCTATTCATGTATTTTGCTTACTTCTCCACGTTTCCATTCTGCCTTACTTCTGAGAACTTCCCCCAGTTACCCTAATCGACCCCCTTGCTTCTTGATAAGTTTTCTTGCTCTCTCCCTCTCCCCGTTGCCCACTCCACTCACCCCAACATGACTTTCAGATCAAGAGAAACTCTCTGTGTCCTTTGGAATCCTCCCCTCCACCCCATTCATGCGGCCCGTGTCTCAAGCCAGGACTGGCCCACGGTCTCCTAGGTCCTGGCAGAGCTGGGCGTATGACGGGGTGAGTAGGGAGGAGGCGGCCAGGATGACTCAGGGGTCTGTGGCCGGGGTTGGAGGGGCCCCGGCGAAGGGAATGGTGAGCAGATTTCCCAGCTGGCTGACTTCCCGGCTGCATCTGAGACGCCGTGGCAGCCACGGGTACATGTGCAGGAGGCAGTCGTGTGGGTGGGTTGGAAGATGGGGAGAGAGATGTGGGTTGCAGACACGCTTCAAAGAGGCCCCGAGGCCGTGGGGGAGGGTGCGGACCCATCAGGGGCCCCACCGGCCGGGCAGAGGCCGAGGCCAGAGCCCTGGGGGCACAGAACTGATACAGCTGGGGTGACCCTGCCAAGTCCACGTGGGCCCTTCTCGTGGGGCTGCCCCCTCCTCCGGCAGTGTAGGGCTGGCCCCGCCTTTGAAGGCTTCTGGGCACAGCTTCCTTCCGCCGAGGCTCCCCTTCCCGGCCGTGAGCACCTGCCCCCTCCGGGCCAGCGAAGCTGCCGGAGCCCGTGGAGCCCCCGCCCGACACGTGTGGGGCTGCCGGCCGGGCCCCCACCTGCTGGGCCAGACACGCCGCCTTTCCCTGCCTCCAGCGGGGGCCAGCGCGGCCTCTGCTCCCACAGGCTCCAGGCCGCTCGGGCTCTCGGAGGTTCTCCCTCCGGGGATGCTTCCCGTCCTGCTGGTACTTGCCAGAAGGTCACCCAACCCCTGGAGAGGTTCTCCACGAACAGGGCGCTGCACCCTGAACTCCGTCTGTCTCCCCAGAAATGCCAGGCGCGGCCCGTGCGTGGGCCAAAGCCAACGGCCCCGCGGGCTCAGGTCTCGGCAGGACGAGGCTATGCCTTCGCCACCAGCTGTTCCTGAGACAACAGGCCTGCGGATGCACTACAAGGTGGGGAGCGGGCCGTGTGAGGCCAACGCCAGGCAGAATGGGAGGCAGGAGCCGCCGCGGGCGCCGTCCAGGACCCAAATCCCTCATCGGCCCTTTCCTGGACCGTGGGCTGGAGGGGGCCAGAGTGAGAGGGTCTCCCTCGGCCCACCCAGACCATGCAGCGTCCTGCACGGCTCCTCTCTCCTGGGGTCCCTTCCCTTCCCTTCCCTTCCCTTCCCTTCCCTTCCCTTCCCTTCCCTTCCCTTCTCTCTCCTCTCTCCTCTCCTCTTTTCTTTTTCTGACTTTCCAGTAAATAATTCACTTTCTGTTTTGTCTGGGTCGTCCCCTTCCTTGTTCGAACGGCCATGTTTATGTGCAGAGCCCTGTGGCCTCCAGGCTAAGGTCCCTCCTGTCCTATAGGAGGTATCGGTGCAGGGGGGGTGGCGCACAGGCTCGACAGCCATGCATCGCGGCATCACAGCCTCGCCGAAAACCACGGGGGAGTCCCTGGAAGCACGTGAACGTCCCCAGCGCTCTGTCCACACCTGCTGTCCCCGGCCCCCGTAGGCGAGGTGGGCAGGCTGGTCGGCATCCGGAACCAGGCGGGCCGTCATCTGCCCCAGCACCCCATAGCTCCGATCAAGGCCACGGCTTCGCCAGGCTGGAAGAGGGGGCCTCGGAATGGGTCTCCGAGCACCTGGAGGGAGGACCTGTCTTCTTGGTGGCATTGCTTGCCGCCACCTCTGGTGACCGGGATCGTCCCACGGCCACAGATGGGCAGCTGCCAGTCAAGGGCATCTTGCTGCCCAGGAGTGGGAAGACCTATCTGACGCCGAGGGTCCTGCTCCCGGGGCGCACGGCTTGAAGGACCTAATCGGCACCCCATGGTGACTGCGGGACACCCCTGCCAGCCTCCCGGTGGCTCACACTGGCTTCATCCATAGCCTCTCTTCCATGGAGCCTGAAGTTCACTAGCCAACAGCTCCGCAAAGCCACCTAGGGACACCCAGGGCATTGAAATACACGAACTCTCAAGCCCTTCCCTGGAGATCTTGATTCCGTACGTCTGGGATAGGACCCGGGATTGCACCTTTGTAAAAATGCCCTTGGGGCTCCTGATCCACAGCCAGCAAAGGGGAGCTACCTGCAGCCCCCCAAGTCCGCGCCCAGAACTGCAAGGCTCACCAGGCTTTGATACTTGTGGCCGAGGGGCGCCTGGGGGGCTCAGTTGGTTGAGCGTCCGACTCTTGGTTGTGGCTCAGGTCATGATCTCATGGTTCGTGAGCTCAAGCCCCGTGTTGGGCTCCACGCTGAAGGTGTGGGGCCGGCTTGGGATTCTCTTTCTCCCTCTCTCTCTGCCCCTCCCCCACTTGCACGCGCGCACGCTCTCTCTGTCTCTCTCTCCCTCTCAAAAAGAACTGAGCTGGTCTCCAGGCTGCTGCTTGTTACCCAGCAGTGACCCCACTCGGCGGTCTGCTCAAGTCCAGCCAGGCCAGCGTCAGGAAGCTCATTGCCTGGAGCATAGTACGTGCTCACTAAATGTCACCTTGCCTGTTGGTTGTCACCACGGTGCATGTGCCAACATTGCTGGTCTCAGAACCCATGCACACTGCCACTCCAAGAAGAGGAGTTTGGACACATCCCATTTGCACATCGGTTCCATCGGCCCAGACGGCCAAGCACGCGAACAGCAGCTCCAGAGGCCTGTGACCTACAACAGCGTCCTGGGTAGGGCGGGGTCTACACAGAGTCGCCTACCCCACAGTCAAGGCGCAGCTAACCTGAAGTGTGGCGCTCCCTCACACACTGCTGTTGGGAATGCGAAATGGTGCAGTGGCTTTGGAAAACCATATGGTGGCTCCTGGGTTGGTTGATCACAGAGTTACCGTACGAGCAAGCAATGCCACCCCCAGGTATGCGCGTGCCCAAGGGAAGCGAAAACATACCTCCACAAACGGAAACCTACACGGGCGTTCACAGAAACACTATCCAGGACCGCCCAGAAGAGAAACAACCCGGAGGTGCATCCACAGAAGGATGCATGAACAAAATGGCAGACCCCATACCACGGAGTATTATTCAGCCATGAAAAAAGAAGAAAGCTTTGGCCCCCGCTACATCGTGGACGAAGCTGGAAGACGTGACGCTCCGGGAAAGAAGCCAGACGCCAAAGGCGGCTTTTTGTACGACACGACATTGTATGGAATGCACAGGCCACGCAACAAGTCTATGCAGACACAAAGCAGATGGGTGGCTGTCAGGGCCCGGGGGGAGGGAGAGGGTGCCTGCTGACTGGGGTTGACGACATGATCGGAGAATACAGAGTAGGGGCGACGATGGTTGCGTTCTGTCAATACGCTAACGAGCACGTTAAAGAATAGGTTTCACGGTATGCAAAGTAAATCTCAAGCTGTTAGGAGAAAAAAAACCAAAACCCTGAGCCCTGTCACTTGCTCCCCATGGGCCGTCGGGCAAGTTACTCAGCCAACGTAAAAGGTAAAACACCCTGAATCAGAGAGAGCCTATGAGTCATGTGACACCTATGAGCCCTCCATAAACCATCATTCCCATTATCGTCATCAGTTATCATTATCTCACGAGTAATGGTCCCGAGCCGGGCTCTGCCAACAGCACAGCCCAGGGAAGGACCATGGTTCTGTTTACCGGCACAGAGCGGGGGACGGTCGGAAGGTATGCACACGGCCTCACACCTACGAAGTAGCTGGCTCAATATTCAGAGGTTCTCGTCTCCCTCCAACGTCTAGCATGCGCTTACCCATTCATTCATTCAACAGTCCAGCGCTAAGCCAGGCACTGGGAATATCGATAGTCAACAAATCAGCGGTGGTCCGCACCCTCTTGAAGTTGACCATCTACTGGGGCGTCAACGGGTACCAACTCGGGTCATAACCCAAGTGCGTGATTACAAGCGGCATGACGAGTTATGTTACGTGATAACGTGGGATGCCATGAGAGTGTGACAGGGGAAGTAAAGGCAGGCCGGATGGGGTGGGCAGGGAAAGCTTCAGGGTATCCAGATTGCTGCAAGATGCGAGTGACGTGTCCAGGGCACGAGGGCAGAGAGCTCCTGGCCGGCAGAGTGACTGGGTGAGCGCGTGAGTGTGGGGCCCACGCCCACGGTGTGCGTGAGTGTACGAGCGTAGGGGAAGGTGTCCAGCCGGAAACTCCAGAAACTCTCTGGGACCGAAGCACACGGTTTGTATGGGGATACAGGCTGATGTGGGTGGGCAAGGAAGCACCTGTCCCTCGCCCCTCCAGGACAAATTTCGGGGCGGAGTGGGCGGGGCGGGGGGCACGCCCACGGAGGACGGAGTCACGCGGAGGTGCAACCTGACTGGGCGGGACAGGGTGTGTTGGCGAGCTCCCCCAGATCTGCATGGGGGAGGCAGGAGGGGGCGCGCCCTGGAACGCGTGCTGGGCTCCCCAGCTGTCAGCTGCCTCTGCGTGAGGGTCCGGGATCCCAGCCTGCCCTGTCCCAATTTCCCAGGTCTAATCCAGCCACCTGGTGACTTGATCTGCCTCAGGCAGGACTTTCCAGCTCCGTCATGGGCCGCTTGCCCCGTCCCAGGCCACGGCCAGGGTCACCATGGCACGGCTGACAGCTGGAATGAGTCCTGGACCCACGGACCACGGCCCGTTTGTGGGAATGTCACACGCAAACACCTGTCTTTCCTGGACAGTGACCAGGGGACGAGGGAAGAGGAGGACGCAGAAAACCAGAACAAAGGGGGGTGATGGTAAGAGTCCCCATTTTCCTTCTTACGAATCACTGTCTGGGTTTTTCTACACTGCCATGTAGCACAATATCTACCTAATGTTACCTCTTCAAACATTAGCTTCCTCCTCCCGTACGTGATTATCAAATCACTGACCACTACCAAAAGTTGCTTAAGCTTATCCGTCTATTACTTCAAAGGCATTCCACAAATCGTATTTAGGGGCGCTCTAGACCAGCGGACTTGGAGGTTCTTCTGGCGCTTAAAGACGGACAAGTATTGGGCGTGTGGCCCGCCCCCCGGGGACAGCTGGGTCCGGGGCCACCTCTACTCCCGCCCAGACCTGCCCGGCCCCTCTTGGCTCGAGCTCCTCGCCCAGCCTCTCTGTGCTCCCGGACCATCTCCGTCATTCCAAGCTGCCCGCTGTCCCCAGGCACACGTCCCGGGGGTGGTGGGCCCCGAAGTGGGTGGGGGCACAGGAAGTGAGGGACAGCCCCACGCAGGGAGCAGCTGGTCGGGTCCGACCGGCTTACGGGGCCCGGAGTGAAATGAGCAGACGTGCCTCAGCCCTGAGTCATCCAGGGGGAGGGGGGGTGGCTGTCGGGATCACGCCCCCACCGCAGAGGCAGCGGCCACCCAGAAAGGCCAGAGAGGACGGGGAGGGCAGGGCGGTCACCTGGCCGGCTGTGCAGGAGGGTCCACAGCTGTTCCCGCCCCCTCCTGCCCCTCCGTCCTGGCATTCGGCTTATTTTGACAGCCCCTGCTTCTGGCCGGAGCTTGGCCGGCTCTCTTCTCCGGGATACACGGAGCCGTCAGGGAAGGGGCGCAGGCAGCTGCAGGAAGGGGCAGACAGCGGTGGGGGCACCCGGCAGGAAGCCCACGCCTACTGACCAGCTGCTCCGGGGCTGGCCGTGAGCGCCAGGGAGGCCACTCCGGGCCACGGGGGCCCGCATGAGTGGTTGGGGGCGGGGAGCCTGGGCGTCCTGCCTTCCTGCAAGGTGGGTGTGCGTGGCCGGTCTCCCCAAGGGCACGCCCCGTGGAGAGTCAGCGACCTGGGACCGAGGAGAAGCCAGACAAACACCGGGCTGTGTTCTCGCCTGCTCTGTCCCCAGTTCACCGCGAAGCCTTGGGCAATGGCCCCTCGCTGCCTCAGTTTCCCCATCTGAAAAACTAAGGAGAGGTCTCCTACCTTCCCAGGTGCCGCACCACCATGACCCCAGTTAACTCCTTAGCGAGTGGCCGCCTCGCTCCTGCCCCCAGGCCGCACCGCTGGCTGAGAGCGCACCCAAGGGGAGGATTTCCGTGGGGTCTTATCAACCCCTGGCCCCGCCTGCCTGTACTCGCACCCAGAGCCGGCGTCCCACCCACCCAGCTGCCTCGAGCCAGGAGAGTGTGCGCGGTGGAACAGGACCCACGCGAGGGCGGATGCTCTCGACCGGTAAATCCGAAGTGCCAGCCACATCGGAGACGCCCGGTAAATGGCATCTGAACGGGCCCACGCGCAAACAGGTGGGAAGCGGGCCCTGGGGTCGGACTGGCTCTGCTCGCTAGCTGCCTGGCCTGGGACCACTCAGTGACCTAACTCTTCTGACTTCTGACAGATTCACCTGCACAGTGGGGACGCTGCGGCCCCTACGCTCACAGGGCCGTCGTGACACTCAGTAAGGACGTTTCACGCGTAGCGGGCACACGGTAGGCTCGCTGTTCTCACTGATGGGACAGCTCCACCTAATGCCCGGCCAACGTCTCCAAGGTCGTTTCGCTCAGTCTAACTTGCCACCCGTCGCCAGCGAGGCTTCTCGGCGCTCACTCCCAGCTCGTGGCATCCGCCCCATCGCCCGCACGGGACCTGGGGGCTCCTCCTGGCTCCTCCCAGTCCCGCATCCCTGACGGTTCTTCCCGCCCTTGCCCTGCAGTTCTCGTGGATCCACGGGTTCCTGTCTCCACACCCCCGGCCTCTCTCAGGCCTCACCACGGGCTCACCCGGCCCGCCCCCTCCCCCCCCAGCACCACAGGCTTCCCTTCACCCCTACCCCTGGCCACTATCTGCCACCCTCGCCGGCCGTCAGCGCCTCGAGAGCGCGGAGAGAGCCTTGCTGCTCGGTAAATGTTTGCCGACTGATGAATCAGCGAACGCAGGAGACCAGACTAAAGGTCCTGGTAGCAGGAGGGAGGCCAAGTACAAGGACAGGGCGTGAGAGGCCCATGGAATTCATCACCTTTGAATCCACCATGGTTTTGTTAAAAGGGAAACACAAATGCATCTTGAAAGCAGGTATGGATGGAGCCCAGCTCGCTTCTGTTCCAAGCGGGTGCTGCTAAGTTGGCTGTTGAGACCCTGGCATGACATCTTCTGTGAGAAATGCAAGTCAAGAGGAGTCGGGGGGCGCCTGGGGGGCTCAGTCGGTTGAGCGTCCGACCTCAGCTCAGGTCGTGATCTCGCGGTTCGTGGGTCCGAGCCCCGCGTCGGGCTCTGGGCTGACGGCTCGGAGCCTGGAGCTGCTTCGGATTCTGTGTCTCCCTCTCTCTCTCTCTCTACCCCTCTTCGCTCATGGTCTATCTCTCTTTCTCTCCCAAATAAATGAACATTAAGAAAAAAAAAAAAAAAAGGGAATCAGGGCTCAGTGAGAGCTATTGATTAGCTGTACTCTACGCCAGGTACTGTGTCGGTAAGCAGCCCAGGATTTAATCTCCTCCGGGAAGGAACGGCTGTCCCCGTTTTACAGATGAGGACAGTCTTGGGAAGATTGCCGAGCTGTCTCAAGGTCATGTAGCTCCTGAGGGAGGGAGCTGTGAGTTGAACCAAGGTCTGTCTGATCCTAAGGCTTGCGTTTAATTCCCACCAATATGGTCAGCTGCTCTGATTGGCCAGCCACCAGCCTCCCTGCCCAACACTGGCCAGAACCTTCCAGAAAGAGGGCTCTGGTGATCCCCCAGGGCCTGTGAGGGAGCAAGAGGAGGATGGGGAAGGGGAGGGGCGGGGAAGGGCAGACCTCCTGAGCTCAAGGAGCAGAGTAAGGCCAGGCCAGGTGCAGGGGGACAGACGTGCCTGAGAGGGAAATGGGGTCCGGTTCTGGAAATCAGACCCGCTCCTCCTGCTGGTACATCTGTGCCAAGGTGGTACATGAGAAGCACGGGGACGAGAGGCGGTTCCTGCCCTTTTTGGGAAACAGGAGGAGGGTCATGCCCTTCTTGCCTGTGAACGTCGGGGCCCCTCCTGGAACCTTCTCTCCACCCCACCTCCACCCCACCACTGGCACGGGGGCCCTTTGCTTGGGGGTCGCTCGGATTCTGAAGGCCGAGAGCAGAGGTTGCAAATCTGCAGCCTAGAAACCACGTCTGGCCGACAAAGCAGTTTTAAGTATTTCAAAAATTGAGAAATTTCCCACGAATATCTGGGATTCCAGCGTTGCTGGAAAATCGTCTACCCTCCCCCCGCCCCCCCGGGCCAGGTCACAATTCCCACATGGCACCCGTCAGCTGAGACGCGGCTGCCCCTTGCGCTGGGTGCCGTCTCCCCGGGGCAGGAGGAGAAGGAAGGGGACTCTTAAGTACCCGCCCCCCCCCCCCCCCCCCGCCCCTGGTCCCGGCCCCACGCTGTGGGAGAGCCGCCGGAATGTTTCCAGAAGCTGTCTTCCTCCCCTCGTGGCCAGCGAGGACAGAGAGCTGCTTTGTCAGCGTGATGGCCACACAGCGGAGACCCGGGCGGACTCACGCCTGCCCGGCTCTTGACCACCAGACTCAGTCCCCTCTGGGAAGCCTGCTGCTGTTTCTGATGTAACATGAAACACCTCTGGCTTCCCGGCCTGGCCCCCCAGGGCTCCCTCTCCGGCCCCCACACCGCGGCGTGGCCTGGCCCGGGGCACCTGGGCAAACAGGGCCCGGCCGCCTCCTGCGCCCCCAACAATCCCAGCAGTGTGGCCCGCGCGGCTCCCCGATGCTGCGGCCTGTTCACCCCCCTCCCCCCGCCCCTGCCCAGGGCACGTTGCCGGAGGCAGGCCATGTCAGAACCACCTGGCAATCCTTCATTCCAGCTTCTGGGAGCTTCCAGAAAACTCAAATATTTGAAACAGACTGCCCTGCCGCGGTCCCGGAGGCGGCCTGGGGAGGACGCGGACGTCGGGCTGGGCAGCGTCCGGCCCGGACCCCGGCGCCCCCAGCTCTGCAGCCCCGACTCAGTGGAGCGTAAGCGGATGGGTCGTCTCCACTCCTACGCGGCCGCCCTGCCCTCCCCTCGGTCACATTCCCAGAGCCCACGCGGGCGCCCTTCCGGCCCCTTGGGAACGTCCGTCACTGAGGCCCTCTGGGAGCCGGCCTCTGAGCTTGGGATGCCCCTCTCCACCGTCCACCTTCTACCAGAATTGGGTGTTTACGATCTCCTCTTCCCCGATGGCCTGGGGGGCCCTGGAAGGAGGAGAGAGATTCACGACTCGGACCCCGCCCTTCCCGGCTGTGTGAACCTGGGCCCGTCGCTTCCCTCCTTTTGTGGCTCTGTTTCCTGAGCCGTAGGATAGTGCTCACGGCGTGACCCCGGCAGGGTAACAGTGAGGACCCGGGAGGCAAAGGCACCAGGCCCAGGACCCACATCACCCAGCCCCTGCCTACCTCGGAACGGGAGTTGTCCAACCCTCGTGAGCCTCAGTGTAATGGGAATCCCCACCTCACATCCAAAGACACATGCAGAAGCACTCTGAATTTTCAAGAGTGGTCACCACCGAACAGAGGGCTTTGGGGACGCGTCCCAGGACCACGTGGAAAAGTCACATGGGGATTCTGCCCTGAAGGCCCTCCCCACCAGTGAGGTGGGTGAGAATCACAGAGAAAGGTAGAAGAAAAAGCACCATTTACAGGAACCAGACGATGTGCCCAGGAAAGTCATTCAACCAACCATACCTGGGCCCGAGGCAGGTGGCATGCACCTGGCCTTGAACGAAGGCAGGGCTGGGACCGGCAGACCGTCTGGGGTGGGGCCAGCCGAGCAGAAAGCTGGGGCTGCCTCCGCACAGAGACTCGACTCGCTGGGCCAGCGGGAGGGGGCAGGATGGCAGCCACGCCCGGATCCGGCTGGAGAGCCCAGGGAAGGGCGCGGAGAGACCGCGGTCTGCACGGGGCAAGTGTTCTGGGTGCAAGGTGGACCCCGGGGCAGTGGGGTCCCGCCGACAGCCCTGCGTCTGGACCGCGAGCTCAGCTGGGGCGACGTCCCTCCCGCCCGCCGGCATCTTGAGTGACACGAAACGGACGCTGAAACGAGGTCCCAAAATAAATGCACGAATGCTTGGTTCAGATGCTCTGAAATATCTCGGCATTTCCTCCCGGTGGAAGGCAGATGGGGAAGGAGAAAACCGCGATCGGAAAGTATCTGGCGCGAGAGCCGCGGGAAGCCAGTGGCGGGTGCAGCGGCCCCCACCGTGACGGGAGCGCTGGCCTGCGATCCGGGTTCCGGCTGCGTGACCCCCGGCAACCCTTAGCGTCCTTGGCTCCGGCCGCCTCCCGGGGGCACTGCGAGGCTGGTGTCCGCGAGGCGTTCCGTCCCAGGCCGCGGGCAGAATTGCTGCTGTGCTGTGGGTCTGGCCATTGTCAACGCCTCTTCCGCGGCCGCCCGGGGGACCCCCTGCTTACCTGATCCTGCACCGTACGACTCGCCGTCTACACCCCTCCCGCCCCTCTCCGTGCGTTCCATCTGCACATCCGTCCGTCTGCCTGTCGCTCGCGGAATCTGGTAAAGCCATACTCTTCCCCGGACCACGGCCTCCCTTTATTGTGGCTTGTTATAAAAATGCCACTTAGAACTTTCTGCTGCCATGGTCACAGCAACAGCCCTTTGCTGAAGACCCTGTCGGCTGGAAGATGAGAATCTGGGCATGGAAGCCGACACCAGAGCGAATTTCTGTGCCTAACACGGCGGGGAGGCCTTTGGGTTTGACGGGGAGACGGGAAGGAGCGTGGCTGGGAGACTATCCGGGAGAGGGGGAAGGGAAGAGAGAGGGTCTGGCAGGGCTGGACACTGAGGACACGGGAAGTATGGCACCCGGACACGTTTGAGGGCGGTTTCCGCCCTATTTTGTATGGAGTGTGCCATCAAATCTCCCTTCGTAAGGCTGCCAGAAAGTTCTGCCACGTTCGCTCATGCTCTTGGTGGACGTGGACGAGAAAGGGACAGAATCGGCGAGACGGCGAGCGGTTGTCAGAGGCAACTGTTTTTGAACAGTCGCTGCCCCAATTTCCCCCGGAGAAAGGCCTTTCCCTGCTCCCCACCTGGAACACGGAGCACGGCCTGGGCTCCCCACCACCGACACCAGCCCCCCAAAGAGGCCCTTTCTCTCTCAGAGAAGCAGAAGTTGAAGCCGAGCAAAGCTCAGCGTATTTAACCCTTCGGTTTGGGAGGCAGAAGCCGTCGGGCGCTGTGGGGCCAGGAAAACACACCGGCAGCGGAGAGGGCGGAGACATTTTCCAAGCTCTTTTTGGTTGAAAAAGAAAAATAGAGAAACGCTTAATACGAAAAATCACTTCCCCCTCCCCTCTAAATAGGTCAAGCCTGAGCCTCTTTTGACGAGCAAACCAAGTTACACGTGACCTGTTTTGACGTCTCCCAAGCAACAAAGGGAGTTAACATTTTAAAAGGACACTTAAAAAAAAATGTAGATATTTCCATTTTTGCCTAAATGTATTATTATTATTATTTATTTATTTATTTCTCTTAAAACAGCTCCATAGTTCTAGATGGGGCAAGGCTCTGATCTGTCTAGACAAGCCGTGGCCAACAGGGAGGCAGAGAAGAAGAGACGGTGACACGAGAAAGACCGTGATGGGTGTAGCACACGCCTCAAGGTCCCTGAGGAAGGACGGGAGACCCTAAAGAGATCCAGGGTGCCCACAATCCTGGAGACACCGGTGAGCATGCGTTTCATGGATGTCTCCAATTCATAAACAATAAAATAATATCATCTGTTTCCAGGCCGTGTAGACACTTTGCAGATTCAGACCACCCGAAGACAGGCTGCTGGATCGCACATGCTCGAGACAAACTGGACGCATCTAAGGGCCAGAGAAGCACGGACTGGCTGCCCCTGGAAGGTGAGGTGGCCACGAAGGGCACTGACTATCACTCGGGCCCAGGACATTATGATGTCACGACTGAGCAAGTAGTGATCGAGCTCCCACCCTGTCTGTGTGTGGGCGAGGCTCCAGTGGAGGCAGCGACCCCCTTCTCTGCCTAGAAATTCCTGCCTGTTCTTCGAGACTCTGCGAAGAACTTCCCCAACGCTGCCCACCCCGGTCCAGCTGTCACTATGCCTCTTCTGTGCCCACTGTATCACCAGGCATGCCACAGGGACTAGGGTCGTCTTTGTGTCTTTAAGAGCCCTTGGAGGGCAGCGTGTCTGTAGTCCGGGAGCCCAGCATGGGGCTGGCATCTAGGAGGACCTCAGGATGTGACTGGTGAATGAATGAATGAATGAATGAATGGGTGAATGTTGGCCAACATGGACCCACCCCATGCTCTACTGGAGGGGGCCGGCTGGAACATTACCAGAAACAAAGGATGGATGGTGTGACAAGAACGCGGAGGGACCCAGAGGAAAATGTGATGCGTCCCCCAAAAGCTGCAGGTGCTCAAGGAATTGCTTGGTCTGGGCCCCACTTATGGGTAGAATTTTACTAGGGAGTCACCTGTGGCAGGGACGTTCCAGGCAGAGGGATAGCAGGAGGGAAGGCATGGCGACTCGGGGTGACTTAGGGTAGCTTCACAAGAGCACAGGAAGAGACTTGGTCGGGGAAGGGAGGGCCGGGGCAGGGGTGGAGCTGAATTGCTAACCCCACTGAATGCCCGGCCAGCAAAG
This sequence comes from Acinonyx jubatus, assembly GCF_027475565.1. Lineage (NCBI taxonomy): Eukaryota > Metazoa > Chordata > Mammalia > Carnivora > Felidae > Acinonyx > Acinonyx jubatus. Next base: position 1,913,652 of record NC_069386.1, on the reverse strand, counting down.
CTTGCTACACCTGTCTCTCTCTCTCAGCCCCTCCCCTGCTCACAATCTCTCTCTCTCTCTCTTCCTCTCCCAGCCCCTCCCCCTCGGACGATCTCTCTCTCTCTCTCTCTCTCTCTCTCTCTCTCTCCAATAAAGATTCAAAACATTTTTTGGTCCAAGACATATAATCTTCAAAAATGGAAACAGATCCCTATTTTGAAAAATAACACTTCATGACCGTAAGAAGACACACACACACACACACACACACACACACACACACCACGGTTTATTTTAAATCGACGCTTCAGAAACCCGTAGGGTCTGACACGGTAACTTACGGGCAGCGTAGATCAAAGAGTGAATTACTCATGACCACGAGTGTAATAATATAACTTCACGCCCGTGGAAATCGTTGCTAAAAATGGGAAGGGCAAGATTTCTGAACCCGGTTTTGCAAAACAGAAGCAGGCCCCCTGGCCGAGCTCACGGCACACGGTATATGCCAGGCATGTGCACCCGCCTCGGCAAACGCATTCCTGGCCTTCGGGCCAGAGCAGGTGACGCTTAAAACAGGAGCCGTGTGGATGGCCACGGATGGGAAGTGTTGGCGACAGGTTCTTTCTATCCCTGTCTGGCCCTCGCCGTCACCCCACTTCCAAATCCACCTTTCCGAGGGGCCGGGAGAGGCGGGGGAAGGAATGTGCCCCTCCCCCCCCACGCTTCAAAGAGCCCCGTGGCCACAGCTGCACCTGAGCCCCTCCGAGAGGAGGGACGACAGGCCGCAACCCGGGGTCGGCCCGGGGCCACCCGACACCCGCCGTCATGCGTTCCTACCGCGAAGCCCTCTTGCGTCCAGAGCTGTGGGTCTCTGTAAAGAGACAGAGAACCAGGGGGCTCGGGGAGCCCAGACACCCCCGCTGGGCTTCGGAATCGCGGGTGTCCTCCACCCTGGTCTCCACCTGGGACCCCGGCGCAGAGAGGCCCGTCTCTCCCTCCCCACTGCCTGCCGCTCGGCCCTGGAGGAGGCACACTCTGTCTGGGCCACCGCTGCCTTGCCCCCGAGATCCTGAGTCCACACGCCCCACAGCCCCACCCCCCCAGCTAAGCCCGAACCCAGGCTCCTGTGCCCCGCAGGACACCGGGGGCTGGAGCACTGGGAAACGGCACGGCCCGCTGGGCCCGCCACACTTCATTCGGCACTACCTGGGGACATTTCCCAAAGGGCGGCCTCGCAGGCTTTCTGTCCCCTCCTGCCCCCCGCTGCCCCTGTTCTGTCCCCTCCTGCCCCTATTCTGTCCCCTCCTGCTCCCCACTGCCCCCCGTTCTGTCCCCTGCTGCCCCCATTCTGTCCCCTCCTGCCCCCCACTGACCCCGTTCTGTCCCCTCCTGCCCCCCGCTGCCCCTGTTCTGTCCCCTCCTGCCCCCCACTGCCCCCCGTTCTGTCCCCTCCTGCCCCCTGCTGCCCCCTGTTCTGTCCCCTCCTGCCCCCCCCGCTGCCCCCGTTCTGTCCCCTCCTGCCCCCCACTGCCCCCGTTCTGTCCCCTCCTGCCCCCCACTGCCCCCATTCTGTCCCCCGCTGCCCCCTTTCTGTCCCCTCCTGCCCCTGTTCTGTCCCCTCCTGCCCCCCGCTGTCCCTGTTCTGTCCCCTCCTGCCCCCCGCTGCCCCTGTTCTGTCCCCTGCTGCCCCCCACTGACCCCGTTCTGTCCCCTCCTGCCCCCCGCTGCCCCCGTTCTGTCCCCTGCTGCCCCCGTTCTGGCCCCTCCTGACCCCTGCTGCCCCGGTTCTGTCCCCTCCTGCCCCCCGCCGCCCCCGTTCTGTCCCCTCCTGCCCCCATTCTGTCCCCTCCTGCCCCCCACTGCCCGCCGTTCTGTCCTCTCCTGCCCCCCACTGCCCCCGTTCTGTCCCCTCCTGCCCCCCGCTGTCCCTGTTCTGTCCCCTCCTGCCCCCCGCTGCCCCCGTTCTGTCCCCTCCTGCCCCCACTGCCCCGGTTCTGTCCCCTCCTGCCTCCCACTGCCCCCGTTCTGGCCCCTCCTGCCCCCCGCTGTCCCTGTTCTGTCCCCTCCTGCCCCCCGCTGCCCCCGTTCTGGCCCCTCCTGCCCCCCACTGCCCCCCGCTGCCCCCGTTCTGTCCCCCGCTGCCCCCGTGCTCCTTTTGAACCTCTCCGCATGCCCTCCTCGAGCTCCATCGTGTCCTTCACGACCTTGCCTGAAGCTGCAACCCTCACGCAAGGCTCCTTCCTCCTCCTCCCGGGCCAAACACACAGAGCCCTCCCCAGGCCACCTGCTCCCCACATCTCCCATTCGCCTGGGCCGGGAGCTGGGGGGCCACCATCCCCTAGACCAGGGGTCCTCACACCTCACCCTGCGTCATCTCCGTGACCCCCGTGTTGTAACTGCTTCTGGACGGACTTCTGCCTAGACACGAATGCCGGGAGGGGCCAGGTCTGGGTCCACCTCGTGGCTAGTGCCCCATTCTACAGAAGGGGAAACTGAGCCTCGGGGAGGACTACAGACACGCCCAGCCACACCGCCGGCAGGCAGCGGAACCAGGGCGGGAGCCACGTCTCCCACCTCCACACAGCTCACCGTCCCGTGACATCACCCAGCCCAGAGGGTCCCGGTTACGTGACAGCCCAAACGTAAAGGCGATTTTGTTGCCAGTCAACGCAGCTTCCAAAGGGCTCACGGGATGGAAGAAATCAAACGCAGGGACTGTCCTGCGAGAAACGGAAGGCACTCGTCCCCGGGGCGCCTGGCGGGCTCCCTCGGTAGAGCGTGAGGCTCTCAATCTCCGGGTCGTGAGTTCGAGCCCCGCGTTGGGTGTAGAGAGGACTAAACATAAAATAAAATAAAGATATCCATCCGTAAGGCCACTCGGCAGCACCCCGTCCCTGCCCACACCGCCCTGGGTGGCAGGGAGGGCACAGTGACTGGCCCCAGCAGGTTCCAGGGCCCCCAGGACTGGCCTTAGCCACCGGCAGAACGGGGAGTCAGAGAAATCACAGCTCCAGAGCCAGAGGGACACCTCTGGGACGTCCTCATCAGGACGTCCTCTTACTCCCTCCTGGGCTCAGTCTGACACTGCAAGAGACCAAAAGCCCCAGGTACAGGCGCAACCGTGCGTTATGGGCTGGCGCTGGCCAGAGGTCGCCGTAATGGCTGCAGAAAGCCGGGCTGCGATCTGTTGCCGACAGATGGGTGTGAAGGAAACTGAGTCACCGAGTGTTGGGTGAATGACGAACAGGAGTGGTGACCAACGCGAGCCACAGGCGGCCGTTAGAGTGAGCGGCCGCCAGCCCAGACCAGGACCCCGGGCCCACGCAGGGCTGTGACGCAAAGGGTCTGCTGTGCAGAAGCAGGCAGAACCTCCGGAGCCTGGGTACCCACGGGGAGGACGCGTGCGATCGCACACGCGTGTGCACGCACACACCCCGCCCTTCTGCTGTGCCGTGCAGCTCCCCCAAAGACCACGCCAGGGGAGACCCCTCCGGAGACCCCTCTGTAATCACGGGACCTGTGGCACAGGAGGGGAAGAGTCATCCCAAAGCTATTTCTGCTTTCCTGAGCGGGTCTCATTCTACTAGGCCTTGCTCCAGAACACCCCACGCGCGAAATCCATAAATAGGCGAGGGAGACTGTGTTCCCATTTCCGGAGAAACGTTCACCCCCACGAGAGGACAGTCACGTTACAGGTGGCTGGTCACAGGAGTCCATGAAAGGACAAGCAAGGTCCAGGGTCCGACACAACGCCGTTCGCATCAAGCTCAGTGATCAAACTATTCAAATCGTTTACAGCCTTGCTTAGTTTGGACAATTCGATAGTTGGGCCAGACCTCTTCCTTCCGGATTCCGGTACTTGGTGTTCTGAAGAAGTCTTGGGGCCAACCAACGTGCTTTCCTTTGCACGAAATTCTTTTTTTTTTTTTAATGTTTATTTATTTTTGAGAGACAGAGGCAGAGCGCAAGCGGGGGAGAGGCAGAGAGAGAGAGAGGGAGACACAGAATCCGAAGCAGGTTCCAGGCTCCCAGCTGTCAGCACAGAGCCTGACGCGGGGCTCGAACCCACGGACCGTGAGATCACGACCTGAGCCGAAGTCGGACATTTAACCGACTGAGCCACCCCGGCACCGCGTGAAATTCTTTTTTTAAGAAATCCTCAGGAAATGCCTGTTTCCTGTGCACCTGACAAACAGCATCCCATCGGGACCTATCTATTTGGGATTCTGACAAGTTTATCTCTCTCTCTATATATTCCATCTAGTTGTAGATCTCTGTTGCAGCCTTCTGGAGACGGGGAAGAAGGGAAGGGGACGATTCAGATTTATTGTGGAAATGCCACACGGTAAACGGACAGCAAATTAACTTGCCAGCTGAGAGGTTCAGCAGTTCCGGGGGGGACGGAGGCAGAGTTCCCACGAGCCTCCCCTCCACCGTGCCCTGCCTGAATTCCTCCAGGTCTCAGCTCCTATCACACTACGTTTGACTGTCTCCGTGGCATTTTTCTGGGGACTGTTTTTTTGAAGTTCTTCTCGGATCACCATCTTTGGGCTGAAACTTGTCTGGCTGTAGTGTGGTCTGTGTTTATAGGCCCGGGTTTTTTTTCTTCTACCTCACGCCCGTGGTGATGGCCACATTCTCTGTGTCTCCGCCTCTCTCCCTCTCTCTCCCTCTCTCTCTCTCTCTCTCTCTCTCTCTCTCTCTCTCACCCCAGCTACAGAGAATTGAGCTCATCACTGCCTCAGGTCAGGGGACAGCATCACCACTGGGGCGGCCCGGTGATGGTATCACTTTCACCATCAAGTGTGAGGGGACATTCGCGGTAGTCCCAGGTCGCACTCAAGTGTCCCTCTGCTAAAAAAGGCAGCATCCAGGGCCACTCAGGATGACGCAGCCCCAGAGAGAGGCCGAGTGTCCCACCGGTAACTGGCCAGCAAATGCGTTCTGTGGATGATGCCAACGTGCAGCATCTGGAGAAAACGTACTATCCTGTAAAATCCACGGTCTTGCAGGCAGGAACAGACATTCTTTAAAATTCCCCTCCTGTGCCCGCAGCAGCCTGACTCCCAGAAGGCGCTGGGGCCACTACAGGTGAATGACGGCGGTGGGCGGGTGCCCTGGGGACAAGGGAGGACGGCGAGGCTCCCACGCAGTGGCTCACACAGTTGCGGGAGGGAGCCTGGAAGGTGGGTCTGTGCGCGTCGTGCATGCGGGAGGAAGGCCGGGCGGCGGTCTTTCCTTTCGTCGTGAAAGGTTCCAGCTGCCGGGACCCTAAGGGGCCCACACGTACGTCAGGCAGCCTGCGGTGGTCGGGACGGCGGGAGCGTGGCTTCGTGGGTGGGGGCTGCCCGCAGGCCCCTAACTGGGGAAAAGGGAAGCGTCCTGAAAGCCCAGGGGTCTCCCGTCTGCCCTGCCACACTGCCTCACCCCGGCCATTTGTGCTGAGGCCTGGCTGGGGCTCTCAGCACTTGGGGCTGAAATAGCGGGTCAGACAGAGGCCGTCCCGGCCCAGCCCCGTCCTGGAAATTCTTATGAACATTTCCAAGAATAAGAAGAGAAAATAATGCATGCTCCGCGGAGGGTGGGGGGGAGGCTGGGGCCTCGGGGGGAGGCTTTTCACGCGTTCAGCCCGGTAGTTCCCGGCGTGTGTCGTCACTCACACCGGTCACCCCCCGCCCCCCCCCCCACCGAGCCTCGGTTCCCTCGATGCCGCCACAGGTCTGTTGTGAGCGTTAGCCAAAGAGACCACACGCGCGCGCACGGATGCACACACGTGTGCGCACGGGTCCACACTGGTGCACACGCACGGCACAGGGACACGGCGCCCACCTGGCACGCGGGAGGCACTCAGGGACTGTCTTCATCGCTACGTGGGGACCCCGAGGCCGCCGAAACCTGTACTGCGGGTTTGCGACGACGGCCCGTAAGAGGAGCCACGTGGGTGATGTGGGGGTGCTGCTTCCCCCTCCTGCCTCCTCCTCTGGCTGGTGGGGACAACACACAAACCCAAATGGAGCTCAAAGGATCCACTTTACTCAGGCTCTCTGGTAACAGCTAGTTGGAGAATGCTCTAGAACGTCATTCATCCTAACTCGAAGTGATGAAACCTGGGCCTACAGGTAGGACCGACCTTCTTCTACTGGCCCAGGGAGGTCACTTTTCACCTTTCGAGCCGGAGAAAGTGGGCTGACTGAATCTACGCCCTAATGGTCTGCTTCCCACACAGGAAGGGGACACGTGAGGTCCCACCTTCCCCCAGAAGAAGGGAAGGTCAAAGGCAGTGAGTCCGTCCCAAGTAGAAATGGTCTGTCAAGGTCTCGGTGAACCACAAGCCAGTAGGACGAGGCAGGATGGGGGGGCCTGCCAGTCTAGGCGAGGCGGCTGACGTCGGAACAGGGTGGTGGGAGGGGGAGGCTGGTGCAGACAGCCCCCCCACCCCCCACGGAAACAGAGGCCAGAAGTTCCCCGCAGCGCCAGGTCGTGGCGCGGTGGCCGGGGATGCAAAAGCTCCGGCGCCCGCGGGGAGGGAGGCCGCGGGTCTGTCTGCAGCAGAGGATGCTGGGGGATGTCCACTCGGGTCCCAGGAGGAGACCTGAGGACTGCAGGAATGCCAGCTGAGACTCTGACAGGGGCGACTCACCCGGTGGCCGTTCCAACCGCGAGCCTAGAAGGTGAGAGCCTGAGGCGCGGACAAGAGAAGGCTGGGTGCCTGCAGAGGCCAGGAGTGGGGGAACCAACAGCAGAGGAAGAAGGTTCCGGCGGGGGGGGGGGGGCGGGGGGGGGTGAGCCAGAGCTGGGAACAGGGCGGGGTGAGCCAAAGGCGAGGCAAACACCCCTGGCTCCCCGTCTCCAGCGCCTGGCAGGTATCACTAAGCAAACACCGCGTCCTTTCCCAGGGACCCCGCGTGTGCCGTCACCGCCCTGCTCCCCCGAGTGATGAACAAGACCGAACCGCCGTCCCAGGCCTCGAGAAAAGCCTCCGGCGCCAGGGAGCTTCGGGCCCGCCATGTCCCCGTCACATCCGCCGGGCCCCTCCCTGGTGGCCAGCCGCCTCAAAGTCCCGGGGCCTGCACACCGGGGGCCGCATCCCAGCCCTGGCCCTCACCAGCGGTGCAGGTCCCGCCTGTGAGATCGGGACACAGCTGGTGGCGGGGGGCACGTGTGGGAGTTCCCACACCTGGCCAGCCGGGCGTGCACACGGCGGACGCCGAAGAAGGGTCCGTTCATCGTCCCCGTTTCGCCCCTGGGAGGCCCCCTCATCTGGACCTCAGCCCAAATAGAGCGCTCACGGAACATTCTGACCCCTCCCCCCCCCCCCCCCCCCGGTCTCTCTCAGAAATGACGAAGCTAAGATTTGCTGGATGGGGCTCAGCCGGTAAGAGCTCAGCTGGCAGAGTGGAGCCTCCCCACGTCTGCGTCCAGGGGACCCCCGGCGGTGGCGTGGGTGTGTGAGGTCACGGAGAGGAGAGGGCACCGAATCTCCAGGGCCCGTGGCAGGGAGAGGCCTCTTGGCCCAAGAAGTCCTGAAGGGGCCACGGCAGGAGGCCTCCGTGCAAGGAGCCCAGAGAGCAAGCGATTTTCTTGGGATCACACAGTTACTCAGTAGCACAGCCAACACGGATACTGGCCCCCTGACTCCCGGTGCCATGGTCCCCACCCCCCCCCCCCGGGTGTGACAGTTTCCCGAACTTGGCTCTGATGCCCGACCATCTGTTTGGAGGCCGCCCCGCCAGCGAGGTGCCCTGGGTGGAAGCTGATGGAAGCCGACGAAGGCGCAGAAACCACACGGCATCCTGTCAGGGGGAGGGATCCTCTCCAACTGGAAATGTCCTCATTTTATGCCACAAACAACAAGACGGGAGGAAATAAACCCAGACCATTAGCCAAGTGGCGCCGCCTGCTTCTGCAAGGACCGAGCCCCCGCACCGGCCGTCATTACGGGGCAAGTGGCGGCTTTAAGCACAGCACCGACCCTGCTAACGTCAGGTCAGAGCTCTCGGCTCCGGGCTTGGCCACAATCTCTTGCGTCCTTCCTGTGGACAATCAAGGTGGGGACAAGGGCTCGTGCAAACAGAGTCCCCGCGAGAACCAGTCGACGGGCACTGACAGGGAGCCTTGTGATGCCACACCCAGGGGACCTTGGCCCCGGTTTCGGAGACCTGATGCCTGGCACAGGCTGCGTTTGGCTTGGAAAGGGACGGGGCTGTGACCACACGCCAGAGCGGGCCGTCAAAACACCGTGAGGTCATTGCAAACATCAACCTCCCTCAACTTCCTGCAAGGTCTCAGACGTGGCGGCCCCAAGGACGACCGCGCACTCGGCCAGGACCGTGCTTTGAGCGCCTGTGGGGAGCCAGGCCCCGGGCTCAGCCCCGAGGCTGGTGGGGAACACGACACCAGTGAGGGCAGCTGTGCACAAGGAGGGTCAGCTTCTCGGCCTTGTCTGGGGGCATCTGTCGGAGCAACAGGATGCTTCTTTAGGCTCGACCAGATCCACCAGCTGTCAGACACAGGTAAGGTTTGCACGAGTCGGCACGCCTTCATTTATTCTCAACTCGGGGATGAAACACAATCCAGCCGGCGGACCAGAGCCTCCAACTGCCCAACCAGGAGGAAAAGGAAACCACCCACATCACCCTTCTTGTGCCCAATGGCCAATGGCCGTCTTCCCACACGGTGGCTCTCGGAAACCCGAGAGCTTCCCAGAGCCCCTGACTTGCCTGCCTTCCAGCCCCAAGGTGAGGCAGAAAGGCCCACATGGGGACTTCAGAGACCCCCTTCTGGGATGTGCCCAGAGCGGAACCTTGAGTTCGCTCCCCCTCCCTCGGCCCCAGGTCTGTTCCGTGACGCTGGGCACGTCAAAGGTAGCCCCTGAGAGGGAGCGCCCTGGCAGGGAAGGAGACCCGGGAGGAAGTAAGTGGTCCTCTCCCCTACCAGAGCCCTCACCCTCACCCCTGCTCACTTCCCCATCTCACACCCTGATTGAGCAGCAGCCCTGTCCTCTCCCAGTAGCCCTGTCCACCACCTCTTATAGACCTCTAGAATCTGTCCCCGTCACTGGGTCACCGTTCTTTTCTTCTGGTTGAGGGAAAAAGCCTCCGAGCTGGTCTCCCTGCCCTGATCTGCCTTCTCCCACCCAACCCGTGTGGCTGCCAGAGCCATCTTGCCCAAATCCAAATGTACCCACGCCTGCCTCCTGCTCACGCTCTCTCCATGGCTCTCAGTCGCCTCTGGGCCGGAACTCCTGAGCGTGACCCTTTACAGCCCGGCCTCTGCTCACCTGCCCGGTCACTCCCAGCACCACTAGACGAAACCATCGCGAACAACGTAGAAATTAAACTTTCTGAATACAACAAGCCGGGGAGAATATGTTCTCCCACGCTCCACGCCCCGCGAGACTCCAAGCCACCTCCGTTCCGCCCTCCACCACGCAGTCGGTGGCGGTCTCCTGATGGGGTGGCACATTCCAAGGGGCCAGGGAGGGGCGAAGTCCACCCCTAAAGTCTGAGCAACGAGCACGGAGCCTGGGGCACGGGAGACGGTCAGTACATGTTGGCCGAATGGAACGCTGGTTTGAGCAGTCCCTTTCTAACTGCTGCCTTCTGGAAGGTTTTCCATTGTTGCAACGAAGCCCAAAGTTAGCTACTTTTGAAGCACCCTACTGCATCCTGAACCCCATTGTCAGATGGGCTTATTCGGTGCCTACAATTGCTCTAAGCGTGGCCATGTCTTAGTTCGTTGATTGTGCGCAGCAACCCAGTGCCTTAGGTGCTATTATAATCTCCATTTTATGGGGGAGAACACTGGGTTTGCAAACCAGTGGGAAAGATTTGCCCCAAGTTACCTGGTCTTCACTCCCCGGGGTCAAATCCAGACCCACTAGCTTCTATACCCTGCACCTTTAGCAACTCTTATCACCCCATTTCACAGACGAGGAGACGGAGGCTCAGAAAGTTCAGGGAGATGTTCAGGGCCACACAGCTTGCAACCCCCTTGTTGAGAGCCACCACCCTCCCCGCATCTGGTGATCAGCCCCGTGGCTCGGGAGGCTGAGAAGAAAGGACTGGATGTGTCAACAACCAGGTCCCCAAGACCCCAGAAGAGCAGGAGAAGCTGTGAGGACAAAGGACGCACTGTCCCCAGTCCTCGGGAAACGTATGCCGGCCAAAGGAAGGAAGACTTGGGTCCTGCCTGGATGTTCTTGGCAGTTGGGGATACATGTGACTCACGGTATTTATACAGAACAGGCCGCCCACGTTCCTCTGACCTGCCTGGGTAGCAAGGCTACCACAGAATACCAGTGCCCGAGAGAATTCCAGATTAAACAAAGGAAAATCAATCAGGGAGAAGAGACACACACACGCACACACGCACAGAACAAAAGGTGGCATGGTTTCGCACAGCTCCTCAGGATTCTGGAAGGTCCAGAGCGGGAGCTGTGACTTTGCACAGGGGTGAAGGGCGAACACCGCCCCGTCACGCCGGGCAGTCCGGGCACCCCCACTCCCATCCTCGGGCCCCCCGCAGAGGCCTAGAGTTTTCACACGTGCCTCTGAGTCCCGACCCTGACCTAATGGGGCCGAGTGAGCAAGTCTTTCCACTTGATGGAGCCGCCGTTTCCCCAACCACAAAATCGGGTTATCAAAACCCACATCTTGAGGTTCGCTGCGAGGACCCATGAAATAATGCACAGCGTGGCGTGCGGGCCTGATACATAGTAAGCGCTCAATAAACGTGGCCCCGCTCCCCTCCCCTCCCCCGCGTAAGAGAACATCCTTCTCTCCCCTCAAATGGTAAAATGTCCTTGCCCGCCATGTAAGTGATCAACGCCCCCACCTTCCCGTCCTGAGTGCTACAGAGAGTGAGGAGGGGAGTACAGGACGTGCCCCGGGGGCCCTCGTGCCCGCGCCCTCACCCTCGCTCCAGGGCACAGCCTGTCGTGACCAACACACAAACAGGGGTGGCAGAGAAACCCGAGGAAAAGCGATCTTTGCAGCACAGCCACCGGCCTCCTGAACAAAGCAACGAGCGAGCTGGACCCAGCAAGGCATCCGGGAGCACCCCTGAGAGTGACCATCGGTCCAAACGCGGCCCGAGCCTCCCGCAGACGGAATCCGCTCCCCGGCGTGTGAGGCGGCCAACGCCAAACCTTGCGTCTCTCCACCGCTGCTCCTAACCGCACGGGGACGGCCATGGCATCTATGCAAGAGGGGAAATGGGTGAGGCCAGTCTGAGAATTATATAATCCTCCATTTTCAAAAACAGGACTGGGTATTTTTGGAAAGAACTGGCAGGGCAAGCTGCTTAATAGCCTCTCTGGATGGCCTGCGGAGACTCAGAAAACGGCTCTCTCTCTGGGGCTCTAGAAAAATGTGCTCCCCGGTACAGCCGAAGAAGGACCAAGAGGCCACGCTGGCTTGAGCCGCTGGAGACAGGCGCTTGGCTCTGGGACTTTGCAGACATAGGGGAAGCCTGTAGAAGCCTGGGCCGGCTCTGCAACGCACCCTGGGCGGAGGGGAGGCGGGAGCCGTCCTCCCGCGGGTGTCTACGGGCCGACCCCTGCGGCAGCTCCTGCCAAGCCCCCTGGGGGACACAGCTGGTCAAGGATGACAAAGGCCTGGTGGCCACTTCCGCTACCCCACTTTCTGCTCCCGAGCCAGGCATGGCTAATCAAGCACAGCTCTCCTCCTCTATGAGCTCCAGACCCAGCCCTTCCCACAATTCCCGAAGCCACCCACAGTCACCGGGAACTGGCGGGAACCAGGTGACACTTCTTGATTCCGTGGGCAGTAACTAGCAAGCCGCACGCGGGCGTCAGTTTGGGTCCCCGGTGTGTCACGTCAGGATACGGACAAGCTGCTGGATGAGGGGAAACCTTCCCATTTGTCGATAGCAAGTGCTTTCGAGTACGTGACACCTTGTCAAAATTAAAGCCACCCACAAATACTCAGGTTCGCCCCTCCTATGGGCCCCTGGTAAGTCGGCACCTCCCTACCCCCTCTGAAGTCGCATGATCATGTGACTCGACTTGGGCAGAAGTGACATATGTCACACGCATGAAGGTTTTTTTTTTTAATGTTATTTGTTTTTGAGAGAGACAGAGACAGAGCGCGAGCGGGGGAGGGGCAGAGAGAGAGGGAGACACGGAATCCGGAAGCGGGCTCCAGGCTCCGAGCCGTCAGCACAGAGCCCGACGCGGGGCTCGAACCCACGAACCGCGAGATCGTGACCCGAGCCGAAGTCGGACGCTCAACCGACTGAGCCACCCAGGCGCCCCCACCCACGTGAAGTTTTAAGAGCCAGCGTATGGCTGGCCGCGTGCCCCTCCCCCCACCCTGGTGGTCGCAGAAGTACCCGCTGAGACGGAGCTCCCACCAGCGTGGGGCCCTGAGCGGCCACGGTGGGCAGTGCCTCCTTGCTGAAATTTATGTTCCCCGATCAGACCATTTTCCCAAGAGGTGGGGCATGTTAGCAAGTCAGAGATCTCACTGAAAAATGAAATAGTACTTGGAAATTGACCCAGAAACACCAAAATTATTTCCAAGATGACCGAACACAACCATTTAAAAATAAAGCCAGAGTTTACCACCACGGCCTCCTACGTGAAGGGCCTGGCTCATCTATGCAACGGTCACCCGAATCCTCAGATCCGGCCACACCCCAGCCCTAAATGTCCCCACGATGCTCTCTGCCTTTGCTCGCCATTATTTGTGGAGATCCTGTTCCCTCGGAAGCAATATCCAGTTATTTAAAACACGACCTCCCCACTTCTTTTCTCTGCAATGACAGATAAACTAAGGTTTCGGGAAAGCCTGCCCCCGGCCTTCCACACCCCCAGCTCCCAGCTATATATAATCATAATAATTATATCAGCTAATGTGCCATAATTTTAGCTCCTTCTTTCTACTAATGGCTTTCGGTTCGTATTTCTACGATAATAGCCTTATCGTAAACCTTTTACTGTCAGCCAACAACGTTTGTTTTCTGCAAACAGAGTATATATTACAAACATCGAAATATAATAACAGATTTCCCCTTACTGTCTTCAGGCATGTAAATAACACCTGTCCGGTGAAGTCACGAAGTCATGGGGGGAAGGAGCCGTCTCCTCAGCTCTGTTTGTACCTCTTCTCCTAGAGGCAGGGTGTGCAGCTCAGGGTTCGTTGGTCAGCTGGTCTGTGCCCAGCGCTGTGCCTGGGGCTGTGTGGACGCCATATTCTCCCGCCCCCATGTCATGCCTGTCTCTCTCTCCCGAGCTCCCGTCCCACCCCTCCTCACACAAAGTGAGCAGAGTTCAAATCCAGCCGACCGGCCCAGGTTGGAACACCGGAGGGGGAGACAGACTCAGTTTGGGTGGAGGTGGTGAGGGACTCTAGCAAAGGAATTCTGACACCAGAGTGATGGGGGAAGGCTTCCTGGAGGAGGAGCAGGCTTGAGCTGGGCTGGGGGGCCTGGCTTGTTTGCGGGGCAGCGGGAGGGCTGGCCTGAGTGAAGCCAATACCAGGCGGGGAGGAGGGGGGAGGGCGAGACCGTGAAGGTAGGCATACGTGTCAGCCTGAAGGCATTCCCAGAGAAGGAGGCAGGAAGGGGCCAGAGGCAACGCCGGAACAGAGTTTCTGCCTCCCCCAAAGCCCCGATTCTGTGCTTTGGAGCTTCCCCTCCCTGGAGAGGGGCCCGTGGGAGCCGGTCCAACCTGCCTCTCCTCCACCGACGGGAGCACGGAGAAGGGAGGCCTGGGGCCCAGGGCCCCGCTGCGGTGGACGGAGCACGCGGGGCCTCTCACCCTCCCTCCTGCTCCCTGCACCAGGTGAACCTTCCAGGCCACCGCGCACACTTTGTCCTGAGACCTTCCACACCTTTTAAAACAGAACAGCACCAGCTTTCACTGCAAAACAGCACTGCAAAGGGTTTGCTTTAGAAAGTCGCGGTCTCTCTTTCCCCGCTTGGGAGTGTTAAGCATAAATTTCAATGTGGAAGAATATTGGAAAGAGGGCACCAGTAATGGACTCATCCCAGGAAAAGTATTTATTCTTGCCTTGCCTCGGCCAAGGAAAGTTTCTCTGCTGGAAAAAGCACCTCACCATCCACCGAGCTGTATGGCAAAGATTAAAAATAGAAATAAAGAAGCAATTCTGACGTGTTTATCATTTTCCCTTTAACTCCTAGCGTTCTGGAGCTTTTCCCTCCTGCTTGGAAGAAAATCGTATTTCTTAAGGCTTCCAAGGAGTATCCCACTAATAAAACGTGGTGTCTCTCTCTCTCTCTCTCTCTTTTTTTTTTTAAAGGCACAGGCCTGGTCTTTTTAATTAGAGGATGTTTATTCTGGCCCTTCATTTTTATAACTGGGAAGCAAAGGCAGAGGAAGGAAGGGGGAGAAAAAGGCCCACCGAGCACCCACTTGGTTCCAGGCACGGTGCCGTGGTTTTCCGTGTGTTCCGTTGCGGGATCCCCATGGCCACGCTACCTGGAGGGATTCTTGGCCTCCTTTTCACGATCGGCGGATCTGAGGTACAGTCGCTAAATGACTCCGCACGTGACACACACAGTCCGGGCCAGAGCGACAACCAGAAGTAACGTCTGTGACACGTAGCCTACATCGCACGGTCTGGTGCGTCCGTGACTTCTCCAAGGCCGAGTTGGGCAAACCGCGGTCCGGGTCGGCTTCACGGTTTTGCCTTCGCCCCGAGTCCCAGCTCAGGGCTGCAGAGCCGGCCGAGGAGTCCGGGACCGACAGACTCGCCCCGTCCCATCCCTCAGCCCGTCTGGTCTTCCCCACGGCCCTGGTGGCTGGGCCAGGCAGCCACACAATGTCCACTGGGTCAAGGAGGAAGCAGAACTGTAGAAAGGACAAGGGGGTTCCCACAGTCACAGAGAAGAACCTGGTCCTTCTTCCCACGTTCGTCCGGTGTGTTTTCCACGGAACCACACACAGACTACAGAGGGCGGGCTTTCCCTGAGGTGGCGGGGGAGGGGACAGCCTCCCCAGACAAGCGAATCCCTACCGTACTCTCATCGCTGCGACCGGTCGGCGCTCGGGGACCGGACTGGGGGGCTGTCCACCTGCACTGCCCCTGCCCGTCCTGGGGGGAGGGGAGACAGCACACGCAGCCAGATGTCGCTGCCGTGCGAGGTCCACGGCCCTCGGGTGAGGCCCACGAGTGTGCACGCGTGGGGAAGGAGGCGTCGGGTTGGTGCCACGGGCTCCGTGGCATCCCTCACCCCCTGGTAGCGCCCCTCTCCTCACCCACATTTCCCCTGCAAACAGGTGCGGGACACGAGGGGAGGGGACCCGGCACGTGCTGGACGCGCCAGGGAGCTTCTGCTCAACACGGTGCATGAGGAGCTGGGCGAGAGGACCCCGGGGGAGGACGGTGAAGCGGTTCCCAGAGAACCACACCGATGCGCTCAGGGGGCAGGCGAGGGGGGCGGGGCGCCCCCAAGGACAGACGCAGGGATGCCGCACAGGCAAATCGAAGACGGACGTGTGGTTCCAGCACCAGAAAGGAAGGGGATGGAGACCGGGGGGTGGCATCTGCTGAGGAGGCCGGGCCAAGCCACAGGCGGCTCGGGAGTCAGGCCCACTGGGTGGGATCCCGCAGGGAGAAGGCTCCCTGCTGGGGCCTGGGCCGTCCCCCGGCCCCTGCGGCCCGGGCCACAAGCACACGCACGCTCAGCGGGGGCCATGGGGTGCCACTCGCTGCTTTGCTCCGGCCCAGGTAAGCCTCCTGTCGCTGAAAAAGGGCTGAAAATAGGGGCGCTTGGGTAGCTCAGTGGGTTGAGCATCCAACTCTTGATTTCAGCTCGGGTCATGATCTCGGGGTTCCTGGGTTTGAGGCCCGCATCAGGTTCTGTCCGCACTGGCAGCGTGGAGCCTGCTTGGGATTCTCTCCCTTTCACTTTCTCTCTGTCCCTCCCCCCGCTCACGTTCTCTCTCTCTCTCTCTCTCTCTCTCTCTCTCTCTCAATCAATCAATAAATAACTGACTGACTGAAAAATAAAAAGGGCTTGGCATGGGGATCGTTTCCTAATGTGAAAAAAATATCAAATCACCATAATGTGCACCTGAAATAAATAGGATATTATATGTCAACTACAGTTCAATTTATTTTTTTAAATTTTTTTTTAACGTTTATTTATTTTTGAGACAGAGAGAGACAGAGCATGAACGGGGGAGGGTCAGAGAGAGGGAGACACAGAATCCGAAACAGGCTCCGGGCTCTGAGCTGTCAGCACAGAGCCCGACGTGGGGCTCGAACTCACGGACCGCGAGATCGTGACCTGAGCCGAAGTCGGCCGCTTCACCGACCGAGCCACCCAGGCGCCCCTATAGTTCAATTTAAAAATTAATGAGAAAGAGGGAAAAAGAGGAAGGAGGGAGGGAGGAGAAAAGGAAAGGAAGAGAAAATGAAAACAAAGGAAAGAAAAGAGAAGAAAAATAAGGTAAAAAGGGGCCTATGAAACATTCTGCCGACGCAGAAGACAACTATCTCACCAGAGGCCAGAAACAAGTGAATTTGACAAGGTATCTAATTTACCATCTCAGCAAACTCCAAGGACACCCGGGCTTACGAAACAAAAGCCCAAAGACGAGGCGATGAGACAACAGGACACAAAAGGTAGCTGCTGGAGAACAGGTAAGGGGACACTGGGAGCTCGCGGGGACACCGAAAGGCGGCCGGGGGACCGAAACCTGCAGCGGGAGGAGAAAATAACAGAACTAACACTGGAGAAAAGAGCCTTTTGGAGGAAGCCCTGGGCGGCCCCCGTCTCCAGTCCTGCGCCTTTGCTGTGCCCCGCCTCCACCCCGGCCCAGAGCAGACCCTCCAGGCCCCCTGAAGGCCCTCGGTGGGGGGGGCAATGCTCCGCCTCGAGGCCTTGGGGGGTGCGGAAGGAGAGAAGGACTCCATCAGGTGGTGACAAGGAGCTTGGTCTGGAGGAAGCGGGAGTGATGGGGGAGGACCAGGCCGGAGCACAGACACACCCGCGGGAAGCCAGGAAGCCCTGGCCACAGGCCAGAGCGTGACCTTTGGGCTGCTATGGATGGGAGGTGGCCTCTCGGCTTTGACCGGTATACCTTCAGTGCTGCAAAATATGCAGCCAGGTGCTGGAGACACCCCAGCAAGCGAAATATGCCCCCCCCCCCCCATCCTTTAGAAGGCCATAGGCCACTGGGTTTTCTGTAGGGGAGAAAAAACTCTCAACTTGGCCTTTCAGAAAGACACTTGTAACGGATATAAACTCAATTCATACTTTCACAGCATCAAAGTTATTCCGGGCAGCATGGTTGAGACGCCGGCTCTGAAATGATCTGCCTGCGTCCAAATCTGAACTGTCCCACCCTGCTGTGTGACCTTGGGCAAGTGACTTCACCTTTCTGGTTCTTACCTCTTAAAACAGCCCCGCTGCTCCTAGCACAAATGATGGTGACCATTCTGTTAACCTCTCTGGAACAGTGGCCTGCTTCTGGTCACAGAGGGGCTCATTAGCTCGCTCAAGGTCAAGGGGGGGGAGAGTTGCGATTATTTTTTAGCCTTCACCTTCTCCCTTTATCGCCAAGAGGCAAACGCCTTAGTAAAAATACAATCAATCGTGCATCGTGAAGGGGCAAACGTGGCAGCTTGCTCTGACGCTCATCTTCCTGGAGTGGAGTGTGAGTCTGGTGTGGGCTTTCCCCATTCTTGACCCTATCTTGAACAAAGCACCTGCCCCGTCCCTTTCCACGACAGGCGTGTCAACCTTTCAAGAGAAAGTGCGTGTGATCACTGCCAGGCCTAAGCTAGGCGTTTGGTAACCGTGCGATCCATCCCATGGGTTTTCTTAGCCTGATAAACGAGACCTCGCCATCTGCTCTCCTGCGCATGAAACAAGACTTGACTAGACCCTTTTTATGATCGTCTTTAACTGTAAATTTGGCTGGTCTGATCAGGGAGCCAAGCCCGCCCGTAGAAAAGCATGAGGTTTCTCTCAGTACAACTTGAAACATCAAACGTCCCTGGGAGAGGCCGGAACGGTGGCGAGGAAGAAAGCGGTTCCCGTTTCCTGAGTTCTACGATGCTCTGCGCTTTGCACCTGATAGGCCTTGACTCAGGCAACCCGCAGAACAGTCCCACAAGCAGGCCCGATGGGGTCCGTTATACAGGGGCCAAACGCGAGCCTCGGCAAGGGCAGGGAACTCACACGAGGCCACGCACCCGACGGAGGATTTGAATCTAAGTCTGTCTCCGAAACCCACGCTCTTTTATACCAGCCCATAGTACTAACCGGAGGGTAACGGGGGTCTACAGGGATGACCCGAAGCCTCTGATCAAAGTTAGTCTCAGAAGGACACAAAGAGAAAAGCGTTCAAGTGGTCCCTCGGACGCTGGCCACCCAGGAAATCATCACCCTGCTGAACAGCCACTCCCAGGGCTCACGGACGTCAGCCACAGACACGAACAACGTTCTCGCTGATTGTGAACTGCCAGAGGCCATGACAGAAGTTCTCTGGTGCTCAAAGCAGCTGGTCAGATTCTGCCAGAGAAACCAAGGCGTTTGTGGACCGTGTTTAAATCGGGTTCACGGAGGGGCGCCTGGGTGGCTCAGTGGGTTCAGCGTCCAACTCCTGATTCAGCTCAGGTCATGATCTCACGGTTTGGGTTCGAGCTCCACATTGGGCTCTGTGCTGATGGTGCAGAGCCGGCTTGGGATTCTCTCTCTCCCTTTCTCTCTGCCCCTCCCCTGCTCGTTCTTTCTTTCTTTCTTTCTTTCTTTCTTTCTTTCTTTCTTTCTTTCTTTCTTTCTTTCTTTCTTCCTTTCTTTTTTCTTTCTTCCTTTCTTTTTTCTTTCTTCCTTTCTTTCTTCCTTCCTTTCTTTCTTCCTTCCTTTCTTTCTTCCTTCCTTTCTTTCTTCCTTCCTTTCTTTCTTCTTTCTTTCTTTCTTTTCTTTCTTCCTTTCTTTTTTCTTTCTTTTCTTTTTCTTTCCTTCCTTCCTTCCTCTTTCTCTCAAAAAATAAATAAACTAAAAAAAAGTTGTTAAAAATAAATAAATCGGATTCACAGAAAGCGTGACAGGAGAGGAGACACGGTCCATTCAGCAAGGTCGCCTCTGGCACGTCTACACTTGACCACGTCCGGGAGGGAATGAAACCAGTGCCATCGATCGCTCCCTGTAGAACTGTGCTCTGGGTTCCTGCGGTCCCTCAGTCGCACCGGCCGAAAGGTCACACACACACACGGACAACCACGGCACTTGCCTCCTCGGTGATACAGGGACATGTGCAGCAGGCTGTCCCTGAGAATGACACAGCCTACCCACCCTCTCTTTCCCGCCTTCCCCAGACTTGGTTAGCCCCTGTCCCTTCCTGACACTCTCTTCTATTCGAGGATTTCTCGCGTTGAATTGTAACTGCCCGCTGACTTTTCTGTCCCCCTCCCCTCTAGAGCTCAGGCAGGTTAGGGGAAGAGGCCGTATCCTAGAATCCGAGTGCCCACCGCGGGGTCTGGCATGTGGTCAGCATTCAAGCACGTTTACTAAATCAATAAGAAAGACAGTGTCAAGGTGACGGGCAGACTGATGGAGAGACAGGTAAATGAGCGGAAGGCAAGTTGGGTAGGAAGTATTTAACCAGCCACACTCTTTCCCAGATTGCTTCAGAGGCTGGCCTCACCGTATGAACGTTTTCCCGGGTAAAGGAATATTCTTTTACGAGATTTTAAACAGCTACAGAGCCGGGCGTTAAATGGAGACACAGACACTGACTTAACTTCTCCCCTACTGCCGAGCATTTGGGAAGTTTCCAATTTTTCATGGTTATAAACATCGTTTACAAAAATTCTTATAAACGCATTCTTGCACTCTTCCCTGATACGTTCTTCAAGATAAGGTCCCAGGAGTGAAATCCTCGCCTTTCATGCGGTGCCTGTTTCTCGGGCTTCTGCGGCACCGGATTCTCCCTCCAGCGTTACCGGAGGCCGCTCGGGCCCGCACGCGGCCGCAGCCCTGCACCGAAGAGGCGTCAGCGACTCACTCACTCGTGCACTTGCAATGCCCAACACTCCTACCTGTCATCCGGTCCCTCATCACCGGGCACGTCTTCATGTCTCCTTGCATTCTGAGACAGCAGCGCGTGCTGTAGCGCGATCAACATCAGGGGCAATTTTCAGCAAACCCTAATTCTTTCTACTTGAAGGCCTCCGAGCGCCTTACTGGTTTCCTCACACGGACCCTCCAGCCTCCCCCCGTGTCCCTCCACTCCAGCCCGACGCCTCTTGGGTTGCAGAGTTGGTCTTCTCTCGAAGGGAGCTCCAACTACCTTCCCTTCCATTTCCGGTAGCCACGTCCTGCATCGTTCCTTCTCCGGCTCTTCAGGGCCACGGCACCTTCCTTCTTTCCTGCCGCGTGACATTTCCACGGGCCTGGGTTTGTTTTGCTCTGCTTTCCGGCGTATTCCTCTTTGATAATGCCACGCCATCCCGTCTCGTTAATCGTCACCGCGTGGCCCACCTAGAGACCCCACCACCATCTCTAGGCTGCTCGTGGACCTGAGTTGGGACACAGGCGGGCTGGTGTCCCCAGCCCCCTGGTGGGACAGTGAGAGGCAACTGGGCTCTGACAGACAGTTGCTGTTGACCGAAGCATCTGGCCTAGAGACTGCTCCACACTCGGTCTTCAGTCGGCCTGACCTCTGCTCCAGGCACGGAGGGTCCACGCGTGTGCTGGCCACCTTCCCACGTGGGTGCCATTAACGCCACCAAATGCCACTCGTCCTCGGGGCTCAGGGGACTCCAGCAGAGTCTGCCTTTTCCAGGTGTTTCCCCTTTGGTCTGAGGGGGGACTTATGGGCTTTGATAGGCTGTACTGACTTCCCCAAACCCACACCGCTTTCTCAGGAAGGAGTCACGATCCAGTCCTTGGTGACACCTTAGCGCGTGGGTCCACGTATACTATTTTCAGTAGAACGTCTTGACGTAGATGGTAAATGGATGATACCATTTGGGCACAGAGATGATAGGCAGCTGATACATTGCCTGTTGCCTGGAGAACCACCCCCCCCCGCCCCAAACCTGCAATGCCGGGGGGGGGGGGGCTCCTTCCTCATCACCGTGTGGCGAACTAAACTACCCACGTTTCTGGTCACAGTGATTGACCTGAAATGAGCATGTGATTCAAACTAGGGCAGTTAGAGGCTTCCCCGGGGTGGTCTTCTCCTATGTGGAGCTCAGGGAACAGGGTCTCGCCAGGAGGGTCTCGGGGATCCCGGCCGCCAGCCTGCCTCCTGCGTCCACCTGCCTCGGAGCGTCAGCCACCACCCTCGTAAGCCACGTAGCCACCGGCCACGGCGTGATCGTAGGTCTCCCCACTGAGCCTTCCTTTGCCCATCTGTAAAACCAGGAGAAAAATGCCTCGCCCCAGTCTACGGACCTCAAGGAGCTAATCAGAGTGACAGAAGGTGGGTATCGAAGGGTTTTACAAATCGCCCACAAGGTACTAGACAGTCGGACGATGGATGGTAGGCCCGACTCGGCACGGGCTGCGGCGCGTCGGGAACGGAGATATGAAGAAAGAGGGATGGTCAGCTGGATACTGCCCTGATCACCCTCAATCGTCACACCATGTTATTACAGCAGGCACCTGAGGTCCAGAGGCGCCCCGCACAGGCCCCCCCCCAGAGTACACCTGCCTACGACACACAGAGACACAATCTCAGTGACATGTCAACCATCACAGAAGTAAGACCATCCCTGGAGGATCTCCGCAACATTAGCACAACAGCAAAACACCGACAGAAGCTGAACTGACAGAATGTGTTAAGCGAAGGCCCCCGGCGTTGGGGCAGGACCCTCACGGCCATCAGATGGGTCTACGTCTCTAAGACAGCCGTCCGCCGTGATGTTTGTGTCCACAAACACTCTCACTCATTACAGTACAAGGCATACTCTCGTCTGACGTCTGAGCTCCCCCAAATCCGGACGCAGGCTACCTTTCCAGAGGCGTATACTACCCTCTTCCTCCCCATGCAACCCCGTCCCCCCATACTTCTGCACATATTGCGCAACCTCGGATGCCCACTTCTTGTCCCTGGTCTGCATCTCACTCGTCCCTCGCCAAGGCTCTTCGCACCTCTACGCCCGTTCCAAGCAAGGCAGCCCGCGACCTAACCCTCTCACCAGAACCCCCGGGACTCGCGTTTCTGGTGATCACTTGGTGTCCGTCATCAGCCCACCTCTACAGGCTACTTTCGTGTTATAAGCCGAGGCCCTTCCATTTCAAAAGGACACCCCGGAGCTTAGGCCTCCACGTGGCTATGATCTCAGCCTGAAGGGAGTGGGGACTAATGTCATTCTTGAGGGAGTGCCCATTAAAGCCCGAAGCACATTCTCAAGACTATTCTTAAAGGTGGCAAATTTTTATCCTTCTTAGGGGCGATTCCCGGAAATGCCGGCGGTCACGTGAAAAGACGGTCCAACAGTATAATGTGGAGTGACAGGGAAGCGGTGTGACCCTACAGCTTACACAGTAACTCTCTTCTGGGACCTAGAAGGCAGCTCTAAAGAGCTTTTCAAAGTGTCCCAAGCAGTTGTCTATGAGCACAGTTAAGGTCACCCCCGGCCCGTCCCCAGCCCTACGGGAGGCAGAGAGAACACGGGCTTTCGTGGAGATGCCGTGAATACATGATCCAACAGAGACTTTCACTCCCGTTTGCCCTTCCTGGTTCGTGGAAGAAAGCTGCTCTCTAGGGCATGGTCACGGTCAAAAGCGCATGTACAATGAAGAATGTGCTGTTAACTAGCATTTGACTTTTTTTTTTTTTCAAGAAATTCGATATTGGGAGATGTCCTTTTATAGCAACTGGCTTACTAAAACTATGGGTTAGTGGCTCAAAATAAGCTCTGTGATAAAAAGTGGGGAGACAAGACCTCTGATAGCTCAAACAATGGCCCTTTGTACCCCAAATCAAAGCAATCAAGACACTAACAA
The DNA here is from genome assembly GCF_027475565.1 of Acinonyx jubatus. Taxonomy (NCBI): domain Eukaryota; kingdom Metazoa; phylum Chordata; class Mammalia; order Carnivora; family Felidae; genus Acinonyx; species Acinonyx jubatus. The sequence continues at coordinate 1,890,717 of NC_069386.1, read as the reverse complement.
ATGAAATACGAGACGCAGAGATCAGGCTTTTCCCCAGGAAGTCCAACATTGGAGATTTCGAGGCGGTACGTTGAGTGAAGGCCGGCCATTTGAATTTCGCTCCCGGCCCACGGTCGAGATTTGTTTGCGTAGCCCTTGTAAATTTGTTTTAGGGTTGTAGCTGTACCAGAACTCTAAGCTGCAGGAGTTTTTGCCTGGCTTTACGTTTGTACATATTGAAATAACATAATAATAAAGGTAACTTAAGTCAACACTGGACATCCTTGAGAATGTTTCTCCTTGAAAGCGGCCTGCAGCTCATTCAGACCAGAGCGACACGGCTCCAGACGCACTGACCGCACCGTAACCGCCAGAGGAGAGGCAGGCCCAGCTCGCTGGCAAACGGGCTCTTCAAACACCAAAGTTGAGGCTGGGCCAGGACCGCACGGGGAGAGCCTGGCTCACGAGGCCACTGAAACTTGAAAAGAAGGTCTGCTTGTTTGCAAGTCTTTGTAAATATTGTCCCGGGCCGGGCAGGAAGAGGCAGGTTTTAAAAACACCCATAACCCTCTTCCTCTGTGTGTAGCTCTTGCTCGGGACCTGACTCACAAAATTAGCCTGCTTTGGCAGCCCTGTTGGGCAATGAGGCAGGACAGGTCCTCCCTGGCTGATGTGGTCTCCAAGCTGCTGATGTCGCCAGTGCACAGAGCTGTTCTTTGGCCCGCCTCTCCCACCTTCCTGCGCTTGGGGAGCCGGAAAGCAGGGTGGTGTCCACGCAGAAATTGGGGTCCTCGAGCCGCCTACGCGCACCAACGGCAAACGTGCCATTCTAGGCACCGCGACCCTCGGCCCCCGCACGATGGGCCCTTCACCCTGGTTCCACAAATTCAGGCCTGGCCCACCTCCCACGTTGGACTGGAGTTAAAACCTTTCCAAAAACAATGAAAGCAACCAACCTCTATCCATCCCCCTTTGCTTGTCACCTGGCCCGGGTATGAGGACAAGAACTCAACCAGGGGCGGGTCTGGGGCTCGCCCCCCACCTTTCACAGCCAGGCCGCCTGCACCGGGCCAGGGCGGCGAGGCCGGAACCGCGGACCCCCTGTGAGGGGAGACGGGAGAGGAGTGGATGCAGGGCCACAGGGACAGCTCAGGCCCCAACGCAGGACTCACGCCCTGACCCGGGGCTCTGGAAACATCCGTGGAAAGTGACAGTATCTGGAAGCTGTTCCACATGAGGCGTGTACCCTGCACAGTCACCAGTGGCTTTCTCCTTCCTGCCGTTGACCACGAGGGGCTCCGAGCCGGCCAGAAGCTTGGCCCTCCGTGGAAGGAGGGAGAGCCCAACAGCGGTCCCTATCCGAGAAGATACAACCCCTGCCCACGAGGCACTCTTCAGGTGGGAAGGGAGGACGCACCTCACCTCTCCTCTCCATCACCCTGATCTGCGACCCACAAACGGCCCTGTCTTACCACTGACCTCCTTAGGATTTCAAGGTCTGCTAACATGGTGACAAAGTCGAAGTCCTATCATCCCAAGGGGATGAACCTTTACTTGATGGGCCCAGGTGCACGGTCACAAAACACCCAGAGAGAACACAGGAGGCGCTGGGCGGCCTCACTGACCGCTCCGTGGGTACCCAGAAAGGGCATCTCTCCGGGGCGGACGCAACCCAGGGCCTCTGACTACAGAGCTATTGCTCTCCTGACCGCGTCCCGACCTGGGCGTGTGAACGTGCTAGAAACCTTCCGGGACAGGTACCCAACCCACAGATTTATGTCAGCCGTTCAAAGATGCAGAGAAAAGCAGCAGGAACTGACCCCGAATTGCAGGAAAGTGATGTCACCGCTCCCACCAGCCCACGCCCGACGGTCATTATTTTAAAAGCGATGAGACCATCCATTAAAGCTGGCGCTGGAGCCATGCCCCTGTCAACATCCGGGTGCGTGGGCAAGGCCCAGGGCCCAGCCTCTGGGGGCTGCATTGCTGGCATTGTGGGTGAGGGCTGGGGCCCGGGCCGCTGGGACCTGCCCGCCCACCACGCCTGGCCGAGGACAAGAGCACCGGGAAGCCAGAAAGGGGCCACAGGGCTTCCTTCAGGCTCTGGAACCCGCCCTACAGCAGCTGGAGGCCCGAGCCAGCCTTCAGGACAGGCAGCCCAAATTCTGTGCGGCGTGGCCCCTGCCTCCCGGGTCCCCCCGCTCTTGGGGGCCGCCCTGTCCCGTTTCTGCACTCACATGGGCAACGCATGCCAAGGAAGTTAACTGACGGCTGGGATGCCCGCTGAGATTCACCCGAGCACCAGGGGCCCGCAGAGTTGGATTGTGACCACCAACCAATGCGATGTGTCACCGCCATGCAAGTACGTTCAAGTGCAGCAACGCTCCCAAGGAAGCAATCCTCTCAAAGGTGGGCGTGCCGGATGGACCCCTGACGTGGCCCCGCACCCCTCACCCTGCCCTCGTCTCCCCCGGCCTCGCTTTGCCGGAAGGACGGAGCAGATCTGTGCGCGCCCTCCCCCATCTCATCAGTCACCTCGAGAACACACCCAGGTTAATCTGCTGGATGATGAGACACACGTTCCAGTCACCCTCGTCCCCTCAGTAGAAAGTCGGCCCGAGCCAAAAATGCGGGTGGGGACATCCTAGACCAGCCAGCCTCCGATGAGTCTGAAACTGAACATAGACACAGGAGCAAGCCGGCACCAGCCGAGCCGGTCCAGACCGGCCGAGCCAGCGGGCCCACCCTTCGAACCACAGTACGTGGTTCCTGTCCTAAAGCACCGGCTGGGGGTACTGTGTTACACAGCACTAGCTTACTGATACACTGGGGAAAGAGGGTCAAGGAACTCTTCCCAGGGAAGGGGTGGGCGCCTGGGCAGGGTCAGGAAGGGCGAACAGTAGTCTGACAGATGTTTGGGCGGAGAAAAGAGCATTTGCAACCGGAAGATGGTGAAAAGCAGCATTGTATCAGCAGGGCCCAGACACGCTCTGGAATGTTCTTAACGTCTAAAATGAAGGGGAAAAACAGGTGGACGAGAAGCCGGAGAGACAGGTGTGGTCCAGGCCCCGGGGGGTCCCCAAGCCTCTCGGCCAGCAGTTTTTCTTTACGACGGGTTTCCGGAAAGTTCAAAGAAGGGGTCAAGTACACCGCGCACCGAGATGTTTCAAATGCGACCGGTGAGGTTTCCGAACGCACGGTTTGTGAAGCCTCAAGAGTGTGACTATAACACGTATTTGATGAAAACTAAAGCCTGGAATGAGGAAGAAGCCCTACAGCACGATGATATGAAAGTCAAGGTTTCCCCAGGATTTTAGTAAAGAGAAATGCCAGCGGCTTAAAAGGAGCTGCCACAACGGGGTGCCCGGCCGGCTGAGTCGGCGGAGCTTGTGACTCCTGATCTCAGGCTCGTGAGTTTGAGCCACAAGTTGGGTGTGGAGCCTACTTTAAAAAAAAGAAAAAAAAAACTATTTATAATCTAAAGTTTTTTTCAGGGCGCCTGGGTGGCTCAGGAGGTTAAGCATCCGACTTCGGCTCAGGTCATGATCTCACGGGTCGTGGGTTCGAGCCCCGCGTCGGGCTCTGCGCGGACGGCTCGGAGCCTGGAGCCTGCTTCTGATTCTGTGTCTCCCTCTCTCTCTGCCCCTCCCCCGCTCACACGCTGTCTGTCTGTCTGTCTGTCTCTCTCTCTCTCTCTCTCTCTCAGAAATAAAAAGAATTGCCCCAAGCAGTGGGGAGTATCTGACCTGTGAGAAAACATGGACAAGCCAACCGCAGTCGATTGTTATTCATTCATTCATTCACTCACTCATTCATTCCAGAAAGGTAGCAGACACTGACCCTCTCGGATCCCACAATACGTCCTGAGGCTCTGTGAATAAGAAGACAGGAGTCCCCCCTGGGGACCCCCTCCGGCACTCCCAGCCGGCACCCCCAGACATCCAGCCTCACCGCACCGTGTAACTCCCGCGGCCTGCAGTGAGGAAGGCCTCTGGGAACCCAGGGGTGGTGACGTGATTTCGGCTGCCCCTTGGGCTGCGAACAATTTCCTCACACTCTTCGTGAACAAAACTTGGCATAAACTCCCGTCTCCCAGGAGAGCCCGCACACGGCGCCCAGAATGACGACGTCCCCGGGACCGGGCCTCCCTAGTCCGGCGCACGAGTGGGAGCCCCCAGAGGTGGTCTCCCTGAGGCCTGGACTCGTGGTCTCTGGAGGGAGGAGCCAGGAAGCCCCTCTCCCCACCCAGGGCTACCCGAGGAGGCTGGCTGGAGAGGGCACGGCGGCTGGCGGCCCAGCGTGCCACCGGATTGATCCTGTTTGGCCGAGCTCTCAGTCTCCACGGGGCCTTGGGGACACAGCCAGGCCCGGTCCACAGAGGAGGGGTCTCTGAGGTGCGCCCAGATGGCCAGATCAAACGTGTGGCTCAGTTCCTACCTCGCCAGCCCCGTTGCCTTCCCGCGTCTTCCACACTGCCGACTGGACCCCGGGAGAATTTCTGCCGGCAGCACAGATCGACAGATAAAGGGAAGCGGACTCGATACCCGCTGTCTGGGCCACAGGTTCGTACACGGCGGGGGGGGGGGGGGGGACACCCGAGGGAGAGTGCTTCTTTGCAGCGTGAGCTGAAATAAATTCCAGACAGGTCGAGGAGCGTACGGGTCTGTCCACAGGACCACCAGAAAGCCCTGGACCTGCACACGGAGGGAAAAGAAACCGGGAGGTAAACAGACCAAACGTAGGGTTGGACTACACGGGGGTATTTCACATACTTCACAAAATAACCAAAAAGGAAGACAGGCGGCGAGAGCTTCACAGGTGTACAAAGAGGTCGGGTACGCTGATAAGAAAGATCGGGGCGCGTGGGGGGCCCAGTCGGTTGAGCGTCCGACTTCGGCTCACGTCACGATCTCACGGTCCGTGAGTTCGAGCCCCGCGTCGGGCTCCGTGCCGACAGCTCGGAGCCTGGAGCCGGCTTCCGATTCTGTGTCTCCCTCTCTCTCTGCCCCTCCCCTGCTTGTGCTCTGTCTCAAAAATCAATAAAGTTAAAAAAAAAAAAATCTAAAGACAAAAAAAAGATAGAAACACCCCATCGGATAGACATAACACTAACAGGAGGTTCCTAAAAGAGACAAGTAACTAGTTAGACAGACATACAGATGGTCTCGGACTTCACTAAAATCTGAGAAATACAAACAAATCATCAGGTGTGATTTTTACCTATTCAAATGATCTTTGGGGCGCCTGGGGGGCTCAGCTGGTTAAGCATCTGACTCTGGATTTCAGCTCAGGTCAGGATCTCACGGTTTGTGAGAAGGAGCCCCACACCGAGTTCCGTGCCAACAGCCTGGAGCCTGCGTGGCATTCTCTCTCTCCTTCTCTCTCTGCCCCTCCCCCACTTGCTCTCTCTCTAAGATAAATAAACTTTAAAATGACCTTTGAGGGGCGCCTGGGTGGCTCAGTCAGTTAAGCGGCTTCGGCTCAGGTCATGATCTCGCGGTCCGTGAGTTCAAGCCCCGCGTCGGGCTCTGTGCTGACAGCTCAGAGCCCGGAGCCTGTTTCAGATTCTGTGTCTCCCTCTCTCTGACCCTCCCCCGTTCATGCTCTGTCTCTCTCTGTCTCAAAAATAAATAAACGTTAAAAAAAAAAATTAAAAAAAAATACAATGACCTTTGAAGTCTTAATATTTATCTCTTGCTGGTGAAAGTGCGGGGGGTCCTATTAATCTGGATAAATCTCTAGAGGCCACGTGGATGAAGAACCACAAAAGTGTCCACATACCTTGACCCCCTTTATTTCAGCCTCAGGAAGGTCTCTCCTGGAAATCACTCAGAAGTTGGTAGAAACCTCGACACGAAAACGATCAACTTTTTTTCAAAGAGTGAAAATTTAGAAATGAATCGGATGTCCTTTTACAGGCATCCAAATGAGGGTTGTAAAATCAGAGGCGAGGACGTTTAACTTGCTTGCGTGCAGGGTAAAATTCTGTCCTCAGTACGTAAATATACACACGGCAATGACAACACAAAACAAAACAAAAAACTAGAAACAACAGTCACCAAAATTCTTACCGTGACTGTCTTACGTGGGGGAACTGGGGCGTTTTTTTTTTTTTGTCTTTTCTCTACTTTCCAAGGGGTAAGGGGATACAGTTCCATGGTTACGTTACTTCCGTCACACGCGCCCTGCCCATGCCTGGCAGGGCCCCCGGGACGCTGTAGGCATCACAGGCGGTGTTGGGGAGCACTGGAGAGTGATGGCGTGTGTCCCCAGCACACAGAGCACATGCAGTGATCTCAGGCTATATTCGGACAGGTTTCATACCCTCCATTCAGTAACCCGGGCCCGTCATCGCCTGCCCTACTCAGCGATGACAGCCACAGGCTGCTCCCCTGTAAGGGCGTCCCCCATCCTAAAGCCTTCTCTCTTCCCACGCTTGTCTTCGTCTATATGCGCTGGCCGTGTATAGAGCTCTTCTAACGGACAATATCGCCCCGTCTCGCTTTGTCCAAAGGGCCCTTCTCCGCCAACACACAAGTTCTCACTGTGATTCCTAGGGCTCGGATGAAGCGTGAAGTCCCCTTGGGGATCCCGGAGTTCGGGCTTCTGTGCCCCCTCCGTGCCTCGTACAGACACAGAACGAGCATACTACGCCCACTTACTCCCGTGGCTCCCCCAACCTCAAATCATAAGGTGGGAGAATGAAGGACTGGGTCGCAGATGCTTCGTGTCTGGGGCAGAGCGGTTGCTGGATAAAGTGGCCCCGCAAGTGCAGCTGCTCATGTTTTCACTGACTCACCTGGCACTCGCTCAAAGCTTCAGGCCCCGGTGTCTTTGTCGGTAAATAGGTCACGGTGATAAATGCTTCGGTGGCTTATCACGCACTTAAGTGGGACACAGAGCACTCTCCGAAAATCTTGTGACAAGAGCATTTCATCCAGAATGCCTTCAGTCTGCTCATTCATTTCCTGGCGGCCTCCTTTTGCCCCCATCTGGGGTTTCAAGTTCTCAATCAGAGCCATCCAGGGGGAAAAACGGGCCCGCTGACGGACGCATCAGCGGTAGGCAACTCCACCACAGTCCTGTCCGCTTACAAAGCGCTCCTCGGGACTAAGTGCCGTGAGCGGAGAGAAGCTAACCCAAATCTCCGTTTCAAATCCTTGCTGATCTCTTTATGGAAACACTTGCTGGCACAAACCGAGTAGGGTTGCGATAGCAAATTGCAAAATGGGACAGCAACAATTCTGTACCTTATCCCCGGCGAGAGAGAACCACTAAATACCCCTGCGCGTCGAAAAGGAATTGACTTTTAGGAAGCAGCAGGCATAGAAACTACCAGTTTGGAAGCTCACTCTCACCTTGTGCGAGGTTGTAAGGGACACGCTTCTGGCTGAGGTCTGTGCGGGACGGCGAGCCGCGGCCCTCGGTCAGGAGCGAAGGAGGGCCGCTGGGCCCTCTGCTCGAACCCAAGACGCGTCCCAGCTCAGAAGAACAAAGACGGAAATGCGACAGTGTCCCCCCGAGGCACCTGGGCCGTGCTACGGACTCTGCTCCCCTCTCGCAGTCCGTGCCACACGCCGCTTAGCAGTGCATTGAGAAGAACTTCGGGAATAAAAACACATCGACTTTGTTTAACGCAGCTTATCTGTGCCAAACTTATTTGACTTCAGCCTGCCTGTTAACGGCCAAGGAAGTCATGCTCCTGAGGAATGCACATTAGGAAAGGCTCCTCTAGGCTTGGGTTTCCAAACTGTAATCGGTGATAAGTTATTCCTTTAACTATATTTTTAAAATATTTTTTAATGTTTATTTGTTTTTGAGAGAGAGAGAGAGAGAGAGGAGAGAGCAGGGGAGGGGCAGAGAGAGAGGGAGACACAGAATCCGAAGCAGGCTCGAACTCACAAACCGTGACATCATGACCTGAGCCGAAGTCGGACGCTTAACCGACTGAGCCACCCAGGCGCCCAAGATTGATTGATTGATTGATTGATTGATTCATTCATTCATTCATTCAAAGACAGAGCACAAGCAGGGGATGGGCGGAGAGAGGAGACACAGAATCTGAAGCAGGCTCCAGGCTCTGAGCTGTCAGCACAGAGCCTGACGGGGGCTCGAACTGGCAAACCGCGAGATCACGACCTGAGCCGAAGTCGGATGCTTAAGCGACTGAGCCACCCAGGCGCCCCAACGTGTATTTATTTTTAGGAGAGACGGACAGAGCACGAGTGGGGGAGGGGCAGAGAGAGAGAGAGAGACACACACACAGAATCCAAAGCAGGCACAGAGCTGGACACGGGGCTCGATCTCATGAATGGTGAGATGGTAACCTGAGCCGAAGATGCTTAACGGAATGAGTCACCCCGGTGCCCGGTGATAAGTTGTTCTAATCTCGCGGGTGTCCTACCCGTGGGAGAGCCAGCTCTGCGGGCCAGAGCTCCACTGGCGAGCCACGACAGCTACCCTTTCCTTTGGGTCGCAGACAAACCCCAAGGCTAACGCCCGGCAAGGGGCCATCGGCAAAGGCTGGCAAAGGCCCTTCCCCCTGGTGACAGGTGAGTAAGGAGCTTTCAGGATGTCGGCTTTACATACCCAACCCGCCATCACGCCTCTGATGGCGCCGCGGTCTGGAGAACAGAGGTGGAAAGCCGTCCCCCACGAAGACACGATGGCCTGCTGGGTCACACGGTCACAGCGACTGTGTCAACCCAGGCGGCCGTCAAAACTGCGGCCCCACACGCCTGCTCACGGGACACCCCGAGCCAGGGCACGGAGACCCCGGGAAGTCTGCTCTGGGCACCTTTGAAACTTTGCATTGTCGTCAGAAGTGGGAAAACGTTCTGCTTCCCGTGAGGCTGGTTCAGGCCTGGGGCCAGGCGAGACGGCCTCGTCGGGAAGCCGGGTCGTGCAGGGCTCGCCGTGTAACCCCGAGAAGTCGCCCAATCCCCCGGTTTCCTCACCCGTAAGCGGGAAAAGAAACCAAGTCAACGCTCACTCTCGGGGCCCTGCTGCACGACGTGAGGGAGGGACCGTGCGGCGAGCAGAGGGCAGGTGCGAGCGAGAGCCTGTCCTCGCCAACAGTGCTCACCCGTCCACGTGTGCTAAGCACCGGCTCGGTTCTGGAGAAGCCACGTGAGGAACTAGACCCCACTCCTGGTCCCGTAGGCCACAGGGCGGGGGGTCCCCCACGACGTGGCCTGTCCCTCCGCAGCGGCCTCGGGGGCACCCCGGGCCGTCAGAGGGGGCCGCTAACCTCCGATAAAGTTTTTCGAGTTTGCAAACTCGCCCGGAAGTCACAGGTTTGCCTTCTTTGCTCGAAATGACTGCTGATTCAACTGAGTAGCTGACAAACGGGGAGATTCGCCATTTGTGCGCCTGCTCTGTCCCGGGCCGCAGCCCCGAGAGCCCGCAGGTGCTACGTGACTACGAGCTGCCTTATGTTATTCTCAGAAAAAACACAGTCATCCCGCTTTGGGGGATGGATCGCCAACTAGGGCACAGAGAGGTGCAGTAACTTGTCCAAAGTCACACGGCAAGTCAGCGAGGGCGGCGGATTTGCAGCCAGGTGTGTGGGGTTCCCATGCCCCTTTTCCAGTTTTTTACACCAGCTCTAATGTTGTAGAAACCCAAGAAAATACAAACTAAGGAGCCTTGTAAAATGGCGAGGAAGGAATCCGGCAAACAGTTTATTCTGTGGTCGGCAAAATCGAGGGGAGTTTTCCCTAAAGCACTTGTCCATATTTCTCTCTGGTCATCTGGTTAGGATCCTCTTGGAGATGCTGGTGATCTGGACCTCAACTTACGTGTCTGTCGAATGGGCAGAACTCAGTACAGCTCTGGGCACCCGGGCGACCCTCAGGGGACATTTGTGGGTGGATGTCGTTCGCTGAAATTCCCTGAATGCCTAATTACAAACGCCGGGCGCAGAGGAGAGGAAGCCATGGGAAGGTGGCCCCTGGGCCTCTGCAGGCCACACAGCAGGGGATCTGCTTCATGCAGGGCAGAACCGGAGAAGCATCTCCACGCTGCCCCCTCTGTCCCTTCCCAAGGTGAGCCCCTCACAGACGCTCTGTTCCCGTGCCCCACCTGCTGCAGGCCAGCCCTCAAGGCAGTTAGGGATTTGCCCCAGGATCTGCGAAGAATTGGGAAGGCGCTTCCGGAGATCAGCACAAAGGCCAAAGGACAGAGGCCCGTACCCTCCTGACCCCACACTGAGGCCGCACAGGGAGCAGGGGATACATCAGTCTAGAAGGGCTCGGGGTCACGAGCCTCCAAAATTTTCCCTCAGAGGCCCGGAGCTCTGCCTGCAGAGGAACTGGGCCTCGTGTTGTCAGAGACTCGGGCCGCCGATCCCCGAAACGTCTCCAACGTGACGCTCTCCCTCCTGCCCTCCACCCCCCATTGGCCGGGTTCCAACAGTTCCCCTTGGGCGGCCGAGGCCTCCTTCTTGCCCTGGCTGGGCCCTGGCAGCCACGCTCCCCAGGGAGAGCGGGCGTCCTGGAGTGCACCTCCTGCCAAGAATACCACCCTCAGGACTGACGGACGCAAACCCAACCCAAACCACCTGCCACCAGGAACAAGGGTCTAACGTCCCCCTCGTCCAAGTCACCACGGTTGGAGGCCAGACTCCCCGACTCGGCTGTGAAGGACCAACCCCCCCCGCCCCCACCCTTACGATCTCATTTCCAGGAACTCCTAGACCTTCCCCCAGACTCCTGTTTCCTGGATTCTCTGAACTTAGCTCAGACTATTCCTTCCTGCCTAAGCCTTCTTCCTCTGCCCAGGAGACCGTACTCTCCTTCAAGAGCCAACCACACACTTCCTTCACCCCGGCCTCTTGCCTGCTGGTCGGTTTCCCCCGCGGGTTACGCATCAGCAATCTTTACCATGTTGTTCACACCTCGCTTCCAGCACAGCCCACAGGTCGCTGAATGTCTGTCCGTCTGTCTCCCCGGCTAGACTGTGAGCTCCTCCAGCACAGGGAGGTACAACGGAGCCATGTCTGAATCCCAGCTGGCCATCAAGAATCGGGGCATCCACCGTGAGTGCTGTGGAGTTGAAATTAACTCTCCAGCTGCTTTCGTGTGAGTTACACTATCCCCAGAAACATGCTCTCTCAAAATTCAAAAACTCAAGCAACATCGGTCATCACTCAGAGAGAGGGCGTCTGGACTCACACAGACGCGGGTCCCAGGTCCAACTCCATCAGCTGCCAATGTCCCTGCGGTGTGGCACCGTGGTTCAAGGCTGCTGAGTGACCGCGGGGGGGCCTCATGGAGGCCTCTGCATCCGACGCCTTGCTCGGGGCTGTCGGACGATCAAGTGATTGCATGCTGCCTGAAAGCGGTAAATGCTCCGTAAGGCCGGGTTATCCATAATAATGACGAGAATGACCACAGGGCCACCCCAAGTGCAGACCCTACCCTAGCTGGTCGGGCCCCGGTTTTGTTGAATTTGCATCAGATCTATTCCGCCCGGAAATGTGTGCCCTTGGGAGCTGGGGCTCAGATGCAGAACTCATGCCTTCGTGTATTTAATAAATGTTTTGTGCCTACTATGTGCTAGGCCTTGGGAATAAACAGAACATGACAGTCTCTGTGTCGGAGCCTGGGGGGGAGGGGGGCCTGTCCCGAATGAAGAAATGCCTCTTC